>NC_067166.1:10047237-10358237 GCF_903995435.1 Acomys russatus | reverse complement strand
TAATATTTAACATAAAACTTTTTAGAACACTTGGTACCTCTTAGAAAACTTTGGAGAGGCTCTAATTGTGTGCATGATTATGTCAAATGGCGGGGAAGCAGACATCTCATGAAACAAGGAACACAAATATAATTTCCAGCATTGGTAGAAAAAACATATTTTAAATTTCAAAGTATGAATTAAGATTGAAGTTGAAATTCATCACACAACAACGATAGCTAAGAAATTTTCCCCAAACGTGGAAAAATTTCCCCCACATAGTGCATTTTAAAGAGCCATTATATGGTAGATTGAATTGTAGTCCTCAGGGAGAGATGTCTCCAACCTAAAGCTTGGAAGCTGTGAACATGGCTTCCTTAGGAAAAAATCATTGTAGATACTATGAAAATCTTCAGATGAGACAGCCCTAGACTTCATGGATGGGTCCGAAATCCAGTGAAAGCATCTTTGAAATGGAAAGAAGAGAGGACACTGTACCTGAGGCTGCACCCACATGGATGCAGAGCAGACATGCAGACTGGAGGTGTATTGCCACGGAGGAGAGAGCTTCTGGAGCCTCCACAAGCCGCACGGTACCAAGAGCACAATGCAGGGGGAACGTGCCTGACCAGAGCCCTGGCACTCGACCCGGAACTGTGCAAAAGCAAATTGTTCTTTTAGGTCACCAGCTTGTGATAAATTGTTTTGCAGCCATTGGAAACCAGAACACCATGGGTCAAAGAGCACATGAAAAGCAAATATTCAACCAAATGAAAGTGTGTGAGCAGCAGAGCAGATATGGCTGAGTGCTAATAAATCCTTACTCCTGGGAAAACTTATAACACTAACTGCCTGTATAAGGAGGAAGAGACACCCCCAAGTCAACCTTAGTTCTAATCATAAGAAACTAGCATTTCTGTAAGTGTTTCTCAGCCATTCAATATTCTCCTGTTGAGAATTCTGTTTAGCTAAGTACACCTTTTTAAAATTGGATTATTTGGTTTGGTGGTGTTTAATTTCTTGAGTTCTTTATATATTTTGGATAGTAGTCCTCTGTGGGGTATAGGGCTGGAGAGGATCTTTTCCCAGTCTGTGGGTTGTCATATTGTTCTGTTGACAGTGTCCTTTTCCTTACAGAATCTTTTCAGTTTCATGAGGTCCCATTTATTAAGTGTTGATTTTAGAGCCTGAGCTATTGGTGTTCTGTTCAGGAAGTTGGCTCCTGTGCCAATGTATTCAAGACTCTTCCTCAATTTTTCTTGTAACAGATTTCATGTGTCTGGTTTTACATCGAGATCTTTAATCCACTTGGGCTTGAGTTTTGTGCAGGGTGATAAATAGTTGCAATTTTCTACATGCAGACATCCAGTTGGACCAGCACCATTTGCCGAATGTTCAAGAAACCATTAAAGAGATGCTCAAGGTCCTTGGTCATCAGGGAAAGGCAAATCAAAACAAGTCTGAGAGTCCATCTTACACCTATCAGAATGGCTAAGATTAAAAAAAAAATTAAAGTGACAGTACATGTTTGTGAGGATGTGGAGAAAGAGGGATACTCCTCCATTGCTGTGGGAGTACAAACTTGTACAACCACTTTGGAAATAAATATGGCACTTTCTCAGAAAATTGGGAATAGTGCTACCTTAAGACCCAGCTATACCACTCCTGGGAAAATACCAGAAAGATGTTCCACCATACAATAAAGATATCTGCTCAGCTATGTCCATAGAAGCTTTATTCATAATAGTCAGAATCTGGAAATAACCTAGATGTTCCTCAACCGAAGAATGGATAAAGAAACTGTGGTACATATACATAATGAAATACTATTCAGCTATTAAAAATAAGGAAATCTTGAAATTTGCAGTCAAATGGATGGAACTAGAAAAGATCATCCTGAGTCAGGTAACCCAGCCCCAGAAAGACACACATAGTATATATTCACTTATCCGTGGGTATTAGCTCAACATAGATGTCCTCTGAGAGACTCCACCCAGCAGGGTCAGGAGCTCCACAGGGAGACCATCAAGGCCAGCAGACCTGGACACATAGGGGGTTGCTGGAGAAACTGATGCACCAATGAGGGTCAGTGCATGCAGAGAAACTAGACCCCTGTTCAGATGTAGCCAATGAACAGCTAATTCTCCACGTGGGGTTGGGGGGACTGCCTCTGACCCTCTGACATACACTCTGGTGCCCAAGATTTGATCACTGCCCCTTGGCAGGGTGACTTTGTGGGCACACAGAGGAAGGGGATGCAGGCTAGCCTGATGAGACCTGATAGGCCATGGTTAGATGGTGGGTGAGGAAGACTAAGGCAGAAGATGGAGGGAGGGTGGAAACGGGAATATAAGACAGGGGATAACAATCGGGATATATTGTGAATACATTATAATAAAAAATGTTTAAATATCAAAAATGTAGGTAATAGGCAGAAGGGTGAAGGGAAAGTAAAATAAAACTTTATATAAAAAAGGAACTAGCAAAGAAGAGTAAACCGAGTTCCAAAATAAACTGAAGAAAGGAAATATGAAGACTAGAGATCAGAAACATAAAAGGAAAAAAAAATCAGTAAATTATTGAAAACAAAAGTTGGTTACTTGAGAAAATCAATAGTACAGGTAAAGTAGCAGAAACAGACTGATCTAGGCCAGGGAGGAAGGGGGAGAAGACAGAAAAAGAGAGGGGAGGGAAGGGGGGAGGAGCTGGGGAATGACTTCAGAACAGATGGCACAGCTGTGAAAGGACTATAAAAAGGTGGTGTGAGGTGTGCGAGGTCCCAGGAGCAATTGTTTATTCCTTGACTGCCCCTCATTGTCAGGATTCAGAGGGCCCCAGCCTTACCTCCATGGAGAGTCTTGTTTGTATCTGGCCTATGATGAGACTTCCCTCCTTCCCTCCCTCCCTCCCTCCCACCAGCCAACACGTTGTTTAACATCTTTGTTCAGCTTCCTCCCGTGTGTGTGTGTGTGTGTGTGTGTGTGTGTGTGTGTGTGTGTGTGTGTGTGTAAGGGGGGCTCTCCCCATTTCTGGAAGTGATTCTCTCGCTTCTGGGATTTAGTTCATTTAAGTTTCCTTTTGCCCCCTTTCTGCCCCCCCTCCCCCCAGTTCTCTGGTAGCTAAACTGAAGAAGTGACTTTGGAACTCATTTGGAAAGTGTGGTCTCTTGTGGTTTTCTATATTCTAATATGAGACCAAAATGTCAGACTGACATGCCTCTCCTGTGCTCGGGGACTTCTGAAGGAACTCTCAGCGAGGGCCTGCCTAAGCCCTTCCTGTGGTCTGGCGCCGTGTGTTAGTTTGCTAGATGCCACACAACAATACCGTACAGATGAGGTGACTCAACATCTGAAGTTCATTTTCCCATATTCTAGAGGCTAGAAGTCCAAGGAGATTTTGCCAAGCTTTGGTTTCTCCTGTCGTATCTCATCTTGGTTTGCAGAGGCTCTTCTGTTTTTTTGCTCTCCGTCATTATTCCGCCTCCTTCTATATCCTTGTCTCTTTTTTTTATAATGACGGCAGCCATGTTGGAGTGCAGACTGCCCTGATGACAGCATTCTAACTTCACCTCTTTGCAGACCCTATGCTGATTATTCGAGGTTAAGACCTCAGCATGAATTTCGGAGGTGCACACTTTGGTCTTTCTCGTCCCACGTGGCCTGGCCCTCCCTTACTTTCCTGACCTCATGTCCTCCCACTGTCTTATTCTTTCTGTTCTAGCCACACTAGCCTCCTTGCTGGACCCTGTCTCACGGAGGGGAGCTGTCACTTGCTGTCCTCTCCCTGGCCCTTGCCTAACTGGCCTGTCCTAACTCACTCTGATCCCATCCCAATGCTTATTCCTTATAGCATTCCCTACCTTATCAACGAACATGTAATTTATCAATCATGTGTATTTCCTACCTCTAAGCAAATTTCTTCAGAGTTATATGAGAATGGGTTTTGCATACGGTTTTCATTGTTGCATCACTCTCTACCAGGGGCATACTGGACATTCAGTAATGACTGAAGCAGGAGGACAAGGCTGTTTTGTTGTTGTTGCTGCTGCTGCTGCTGTTTGTGTTTTTAATCATTAGCTTTGGGTGCCTCCTCTTGGAGGGACACCATCAGATGAACTTAGACAAATTGCCATAGGACATCCGTCTGTAATGTGCTGATGTCCTTAGTCTCCACTGATGAACTGCACCGCTCCTGGGGGCTTTTAATCATGCAATCCTTTTGTCGTGATGAAATGAAGTGATTATTGTTTAAACAGGGTTCATCTCGGCAAATGTCCCTCTTTAGCTCTCTCCCTTTCTGGGTTCTTGAGGTTCCCTGCTATTTCACAGAGTCTCCCCAGCTGGGGTGTATGCTCCCAGGAACAGCACTGGCCTCTTCTGCTGCTTGGATTGACGTGTGTCATTTTAAACAATGGCATTGCTATAATGGTGTGACCCCTTTCCTTTTGTTCCCATTTTTCTTATTATTCCCCTTTTGTTTAGCTTATCTCTTCTGAGTTTTGGTCTTTTTAAAATGCCTCTTAATTGGATTTATTCTCCTTGAAAACAGTTTCATTTTTTCCTTTCTTAGGTTGTCATTTAGAATACTTCTGGATAAAGATTTCTCAGTATTCATGGCTAGGGCTGTGGATCAGTAGGTAAGGTGCATGCTGTTTAGCCATGAGGACATGGGTTCTGTGCACAAAACCCACATAATAAAACATGTGCCATGGCACATACTTTTGCAATACTGGTGCTGAGGAGGCAGAGATAGCCAGATCTGAGGCTTGTGAACCAGCCAGCCTAGCCTGGCTGGTAACTACCAGGCCAGTTAAGAGAGCTTGTCTCACAAAAGAAGATGGTTGTTCACTGAGAAGGAGGTGTTGATTTCTAACTTCCACATGCATGTGTCCACACCACCCATATCTGTGCACCTGTATATACACAAACGTGCACCCATGCCTACATGAACACACACATATATACATACCCCATACACACATAAACACACATGTGCACACATATATACATATGCATGCACAGACACAAACACACACGTACACACATGCACACAAATCCACATCTACATACTCACACACACATGTAAACACATACACATACATACACACACAAAATATTTTTTCAGCATTCATAATACTGCATTTTAGAGTGATGACACAATATTTTTAATACACACTAAATGAGAAAGCACAATCCAGGTCTTCGAAAATGTAGAGTTAAAACTGAAGAAAGGTGGGTAGATTGAGGCTATAAGGGGAGAAATACTAGAAGAAAGGAAAGGAAACAGAGAAGAAAGGAATCGGAAGAAAGGCAGAGATGAGTAGAGAATAGTTAGCAAAAGGAAATACAAAAAGAAAACAAAATGGTAAACAGGCTTCCCAGAGAAAAACAGTAGAGAGAATAGTATGCCTGAGACCCTGCACTGTCTGGATCCTTAGCACAAACTTTCCACAGTCTTCTGAGTGAGTGATCATCATGAGTATTTTACACATGCTCAGACTGGTCAGTTAAGTAACTTAGCACATCCCTACCTCTTCCATCTTAACACTCAATGTAAGAAATTTGTGGATAAATGGATTGAGCTAGAAATGATCATAATGAGTGAGTTAGCCCAGAAGCAGAAAGAATCAAATGGTATATACTCACTTATATCTGCATACTAGCCCAAGGGGCATGTCCCACAAAAGCCTTCACTTACCAGGAAACTGGGACAGAGGGGAAGGCATCCTATTGGGACTCTAAATGAGAGACGCATGGGAGAACAGCAAAATAAAAGGATCCAGAGGGTCCTAGAAATCTACAAGTAGAACAATATGATAGGCAGATTTGGGCCCAGGGGTCCCGCTCAAACTAAGGCACCATATTCTTATTTGAAAGGGGCTTGTGATTAGAGGCCACCGGATGAGGCCACTCAGGTAAGGACACCTTAGTGCCCTGCTTCTAAGTGCCCTGTGGCTTGACAAGATCTGTATCTGAAAATTTTTATTTATTTTCAGCCAAAGAATTTAGAGAGATCTTATACGAAACTATCCAAGGTCAGTCAACTGGGACATGACAGAGCAAAAAAATATACAGTTAAGTCTCTGAGAGTTCCTAGTCTACCCTTTTCAACGCCTCTGAGGCATAAAGATGAATTATGCATGGCCCTGTCCTTGAGGAACTTCCTTCCTAGCGGTTGACGACGGTGGAGTGAACAGAAAGATAATCACTGTGGGCTGGGAGAGCTACGGCTACCGGGAAAGTTGAAAACAAAAGCATTCTACAATTTGGCTTGCAGAAACAAAGGAAAGTGGGCTCAGTAAATGGCTCAGAGAGCACGAGCACCTGCTGTGCAAGCCTTAGGACATGAGTTCGGATCTTCACAATTCACATGAAAACCGCGCAAGGCTGCAAGTGCCTGTAATACTAGCACCCATGGAGGTGAAGGTCCCCAGAGCTTACTGCAGAGCCACCCTAGCCAAAAGCAATGAGTTCCAGGTTAGTCAGATACCCCCATCTCAGGTGTGTAAGGGAGGCTTTGATAGAGCAGGGTATCTGGGGTCCTCTTCTAGTCTCTGCACGTGTGCACAGGTGCATGTACTTAAACACACGCTTGCTCACTCACTCTCCCTCTTCCCTTCCCGTCCCCCTCCTTACCTCCCCCTCCCTCATTAGGAATTTTCTTGGTGGGGTATGAAAGAAAGAGGGAGGAGGCTTTTTAGACAGTGAAACCACATGAACAATGGTGTCATCATAGGAGATTGAGATACAAGGAGAGAAGCCAGTTACTTAATTTAGCTGCAGTCCTGGGGTAGGGAAAGGAAAGGGTCAGAGGAGTGGGGCATGCTAGTGGTGGCTGCACTACAGAGGTGACGGCACGGAGAGGCAAGAAAAACATTTTTTTTTTAAAGGAAGAATCAGTATCTTTAGTGGCTGTAGTGAATGAGTCAAGGATAATGGTGACTTTTGTCTTCATTTCTTTGGAGGCCCATGCTTCTATTTTAATAGAGAAATTTGGAAGTTCAGGTCTTGATGAGAAGACTATCGAGTTTGACTTTGACCTTGGTAACTCTGAGACATTGTGGTCTTTGTGGGGACGATTAGCATGTTGCAGACAAGTGAATTTCTGGAACTGAACAGCATGAGTGGGAAATTTAGTTCTTCATCTATCGTGCATTGTTATAGCCATTTCATCCCAAGTTGGGTTAACAATGCCATCTTTGAGCTTGAGCAGGAGTCTGTGTCCTGGCTCACAGAGTGCAATGGTTTCAGCTTTGTGATCACATTGTCCTTGGCTACTCTGACTTTTATCACTACCAAATCTTCCTGTGCCTCTACCTCAATAGTGTCAATGGGAACTAAGTAGGAAGTCTGGACCACCAAACCCACTGTGAGACTCCCACTGTCCTCACTGGACTGATGCTGGTAACAGGACATTGCATGGTCTTCAGACATTCCATATAACTGGAAATGTGTCCCAGTGGACTCTGTCTTTCCGTTCCCCACCCCACCTTGCTCTGTTGACCAACATTCCACTTTCTATTTGACTAGGCTTTCTTCTTAAGGTTCAACTTAAAAATGTTGTGACAAATGCCAGTTACTCCTCTTCAAAGGCTAAGTAGTATTCTGCCATGTGTATAACTAATACAGCTTCTTTCATTTCTTCCCCTTCTCCTGCTTTCACATTGTTTATTTATTTACTTGCTTATTTATTTACTTACCTATTTATTTTTATTCATGTGCTGTGGGTAACTTTACTATGAGGTAAATCCAAGCTCCCCCCATATAAGTAATTTATTAGCATGTAACACCTGTTTATCTACTCTTGTTCACAATAGTGCAATAGACATGGGAATATAAGCATCCTTACAGGATTCAGATTCATTTCCTTTGTGTGTATTTGCAGAATACAGATTGATGGCCACATGATATTTCAGTTTAGCCATTTGAGGAACTTCCATGTTGTTTTCCATAGTGGATGTACCAATGTATATTCATTCTTGTTAGTAGCATATGAGAGATCAATTTCTTTCTTCATCAATACTTTTCTCTTTCTATTTTTTTGAAAATAGTTATACTAACAGATATGATTTTATGTCTCATTGCCACTTTGATTTTTATTTCCTTGATGACTAATGATGTTGAAGGTATTTTAAATTTTTTGCTTTTTTTGTGTTTCCTTTATAGATATGTCTATCCAGGGCCTCAAAACCAAACCAAAACAAAGTCTCTCAGTTAAAAAAATATAGAATCTTACTATGTAGACCAGGCTGGCATTGAACCTTTGAATGTGAATACCTTTCACTACTAAGTGTTTGGGTTATAGGCCCTGTACTTATATCAAACACCTCTATCTATTTTTCCTATTGAATTATGTGACTTCCTTATTTGAGATTAGCCCTTTATCACAGACATGGTTGAACACATTTTCCCCCTAAAGTATAGGCTGTATTTTTTTTTTATATTATCATATTTTCCTTAGCTGTGGAAAAGCTTTTAACTTTTATATGGTTTCACTTGTTTTCATTTTTGTAGCTTGAACTTTACTGATTTAAAAAAATAAAATAAAAACCACTGCAGAGGCCAATGCAGAAGGAACATATCTCCTGCCTTTACTTCCCACATTTCCATGGTCCCAGGCTTCAGATATTCATTCCACCTTCAGCTGACCAGGGGTCCAGCTCTTTCCCACATGGACTGCTCAGCTTTCCTATCCCTGTTTATTGAGAAGACGCCTTTCCCTATTGAGTCTTCTCTGTATTCGCTCCTATCGTGGTTCGACT
The DNA here is from genome assembly GCF_903995435.1 of Acomys russatus. Classification (NCBI taxonomy): domain Eukaryota; kingdom Metazoa; phylum Chordata; class Mammalia; order Rodentia; family Muridae; genus Acomys; species Acomys russatus. The sequence continues at coordinate 10,349,497 of NC_067166.1, read as the reverse complement.
AGGAATGGCCCCCAAAGACTCACGTATTTCAGTGCTAGGCCTTAGGGAGTGGCATTTTTAGGAGGTGTGGCCTTCTTCTACGAGGTCTTGTTAGAGGACTGTGTCACTGTGCGGGGGGGGGGGGGGGGGGCTTTGAGGTTATATATGCTCAAGCTATGCCCAGTGTGGGACGCAGTCTCCATTTGTTGCCTGAGAATCAAGATGCAGAACTCTCTCCTCCTCCAGCACCGTGTCTGCCTGCATGCCATCATGATGATAATGGACCATACCTCTGAAACTGTAAACTAGCCCCAAATTAAATGTTTTCTTTTATAAGCACTGCCACTCTCACAATGTCTCTTCACAGCAATAAAACCCTAACTAAGACACCCCCTGAAAATTACTTAATTGTATACTGTTGTGTTTACTTATGAACTCTAAATCTTATTCTATTAGTCTGTCTATCTGATTTTATTCCAACACTTTTTTGTCATACAATGTGGCTTTGAATTTTTGAATGTGTAAGTCTCTTATTCTTAAATCCTGGGATTACAGGCCCTATACTTAAGCCAAAGACATTGTTATAATTTTTTTCTTACTATTGAGTTGTATGAGTTACTTAAGTATTTTGGATATTGACTCTTCACCAAACATAAGGTTTGTAAATATTTTCAGAAGGTATGATGCCTCCAACTTTGTTTTTTTTTTTTCCTTAAGGGCATTTTTGGTCCAATGCCATCTTTCACAGTTCCATATAATTTTTTAGAATTGTTATTAACTATTTTTGGAGGAAAGTGACATTGCAATTCTGATAAGATTATGCTAAATAAGTATATCATTTTGAGTACTGTGAATATTTTAATATTCAAATGCATGAGCATAAAATATATTTTTATCTATCTATCTATATTTTATTTATTTTGTCACTATATTATAGACTTCAGTTAATGTATCTTTTACCTATTAGCTATGTTTATATTAAACATTTTGTTCTTTTTTCATACTATTATAAAATAGACTGTTTTCTTGTTTGGATTTTTTTTTTCTTCGAGACAGGGTTTCTCTGTGTAGTCTTGGCTATCCTGGACTCTTTTTGTAGACCAGGCTGGCCTTGAACTTACAGCGATCCGCCTGTCTCTGCCTCCCGAGTGCTGGGATTAAAGGCGTGCGCCACCATGCCCGGCTTAGAACACAAACTCTTATCTGAAGAACACTGGAAGAAAAGCAAAAACCAACTTAGAGATAGCACAAAGAGAGACTTGTTTTTCCAGCTGATGTACACGGCTTTGTTTCTGTAGAAACACTCTCTTTCTGTTTGTTAAATTGGGTTTGGGTTTTGAATCAGGCTCTCTTTGTCCCAGGGTTTCCTGAAACTCACTATGTAGCCAGTTTTGTGCTTGTGACGATCCTCTTCCTTTGCCTCTGAGTGCTGAGAGTGTACACGGCCAACCTGCTTGTTATAAAGTTTCCAATTAGAAACAGCTCAGAAGGTATCCTTCGGAATGCAGGTAACTGATTAAACCATCAGAAAAATCAAGCTAGAAATAAAGGAGATGGCAGTGTAATGATTAGGATGACAGTTATGTATACTGCCCCCCTCTTTGTCCACACAGAACAGCTCTCTGGAAATAAACCACTAAGGATGAAGCAATATATTTCTTTTCCTTTGATTAAGCACTATTCATCTTATGCTTAAAAAATTAGTGTAGTCATGAATTTAAGATTGTGTTTAGAGACTAGGTAAATTGTCTTTCATGTTTATGTTCTCATTTATGTAATCAGGTCATAAAAATACCTTTACCACCAGAGGTTCTTTACTGTGGTGGTTGCAAATTAGAACAATTTAGAGAACTTTAAAATATGCTGGCGCCTGGGTGCCATCCAGTGAAATTCTGATTTAATTGGCTTATGGCAAAGAGTCTCAAAATACAACCTCAAATATACAGCAGTGGTACTTTGGAACTTATTAGAAATGCGAATACCTAAGTCCCACCGTTACCTGGCCATCCATGTTTAGACAAATCTTTCCAATGATTCAGAGGCAGTGTGTTGAATTCTAGTGTGCTATGAATGCCCTGGGGAATCTTACAAAAGTGCAGGTCATGATCGCTGGTTTGGTGTAGAGGTTGAGACTATCGATACAGCTCCCATGATATTAATGTGGTGGGTAGAGGACTACAATTTGAATAACAAGGGTCTATGTGACATATATACATTTGAATTTCTAAAAAATAAACTTCCTAGTTTGGAATGAAGCCAAGGTTTAGGATAACTAGATCATTTTTTGGTGAGTCTGCCAATACCCATAGTACGTGAAGAAGCTTTCCTAGATGGTCCACACGTGAGAGTGCACAATCTTCAAAAAGCTTAATCTTTTTGAAAACAATGTTTACTTTTATTTGTGTGTGTGTGTGTGTGTGTGTGTGTGTGTGTGTGTGTGTGTGTGTGAGAGAGAGAGAGAGAGAGAGAGAGAGAGAGAGAGAGAGAGAGAGAGAGAGAGAGAGATAAATCATTCATTTCACCATATTGGAAGACGCATAGATTCCTCTTCATTAGGGGAATGTGGACCTTTTTACTTCTTTTGCAGATGATACCCCACAACAACACTGTGTTAAGTATCACTTTTCATTCCACACATTCTGTTTTTGCATGTTCATTATTTGTGATGTTATCTAGAAACTTCCTCATATGAATAACTTCATGTCCAGTTCTAATCTGTCCATGGCCAGTCACTTGGTGTACATCTTCCTGTATACATTTAAAAGTCACCTAAAAAGTGCGACAGAATAAAGCTCATATTCTCTTCCACAGCCACCTTTCTTCCTGTATTTTCTACATCAGTCAGAGCAATGCTTGTAGTTTCCTTGACTCTGTTTCCACTTTTCTGTCTCAAGTGTGGTTCATTATGAGGCCTCAGGATTTTCCCATCTTGACTCCATCCCTCTCCTTCTGTGCCTTCTGATGCTCTGGTGAAGGGCCTCACCACTTCTTGCTTAAGTTTTGTTGTGATTATCTAAATCTTTTCTCACCTTTAGTCAGCCTGGCCTCTTGGCCATTTCTCTTATGGTATCTGGAGTGTGGTTTCTTGTCCCTTCTCATCTTTAAAGCTCTGGTGATCCCTCAAGGAACCTGAGAATTAAGTCTAAGATTCTTGATATGATTTGAGAGTCATTAACTCTTTGTTGTCTGCTGTCCTTTTAGGAAGCAACTTTCCACCTTGAACTTGGTGCTTTCTAATATGCACCATTTTCTCTGTCTGTTTGAATCCTACTTAGAGTATCTTTCCAGTCCCTTGCGTGCTGAACCCTTTCTCCTTTTTGTCTTCCAAGACATAGGCTTTGAATAGATGCTGTCCTTCATCTCATCTCTTTTGAGGATGAGTTATATACCATATCACTGTCCCTGTGGCTACAATTATCACACTGAACTTTAATTCCCTGTTTACTTGTTTGTATTCCTGAAGAGCTTCTTCTAGACGGGGATTAGCTTGTTTCCCATGCCCAGAAGCTTTAAGCCTAGTCTCTATATTATGGCTTTTGTTTATAAATATTGCTAAGCAAAGCTCCCAGATGTGAAAAGGAAAGAGTTGGCCATGGCAAATCAACCAGAGAAATGTAGACCTATCAGAATAACATAAATTATGTTATAGGTTGTAGCTTCTTTATTCCTCACAATATTCAGCTTCTTATAATTGAATATCTAAAAAATATGTATATAAAATGAGCAGAGAAGGGTCTTATAATTAGGTTGAATGGCATATTTTCTCCTCCCAAAGCACTGTAATATAATTTTAAAGGGTGTTAGTTAACACTTAAAATTTTAATATACTCACAATGATGCTTTTTCTAGGTTCTAGTTTATTTCAAACCTGGAGAAAAAGTCTTATTTAACTGACATGAGTGTATCTCCTGAGTTCTCACATTCTTCTTATTTCAGTTCCTGGGTTATGTGTGGTGACTGTCTAACATACACCTAGTCAGTGTGAGGTCAGACAATAAAACACCTTCAGATTCTGAAGTGGCACTGTCCTCTCACAAATTATGAACTTGTGCTAGGATCTTCAGCCTGGATTCATCCCTTCACCCAGGGAGCTGCATCTACAAACTTCGAAGAAACTGCCAGGTTTCAAAACTTACAGTTCATTTCCTACATCATAGTCACCTAAAGAAAATTCAGAACTTAAGCCAAACTTTAATAAACAAAAAGCAAATAGGTGTATGGGGTGGTGACGGGACGGCATCTCCTGGGGCCTTTGAGTATGTCTTTGGACTTGAGTACTCCAGTGGCTATCTGAGTTTCAGCATTGCCTCCTGATTGTGATGAGTCACCCTCTTGGAATCTGCTGACAACAGTTTAAAGCTGACTTCAATGCCGAGGGCTGATGGTCCCCCAGTAGACCACATTCCAATGTGACTTCATGTCTTATAATTCCTCTTGTAGAGGAAGCCGTCTCCCGTTGAATCCAACCAGCCCACTGCTTACTGCATTGAAAACTAGTTATGCTTTTTCTTATTTTTTTCTACATTTCCTTCTAACTTCTATTCAGAGGTTGCTTTGAGCCCTGTTTCTTATTTCCAGTCTCCCCTGCTTATCTAAATCTGATTTTGCAGGGTTCACTTCATTTCACCCTCTTCTATAACTAAGGCAAAGGTCACGGTACTTCGTCATTCTTCATATTGAGTTTCATTCTCTTAAGTTATTTGCTAGCCTGATAGTTTTGGTTGTGAGCCTAACCTTTAATGGCTGAGCCATCTCTCCAGCCCTATTTCCCAGCCTTTTAGAGCAGAGGTTGCTTTTTTTTTTCTATTTAGCACGGGAAGTATGACTTACTAAGGTATGCAACTCACTATGAGTCTATTTAAATGTACTGTGAAGTGACACACAGAGCTGTTTCTGTCGTGTTACCTAAGGGCTTACCCAAAACCAGGTTAGTACAGGGATTTCCTTGGGCCATTAGAACATTCTTCTGATTTTTCTATGACTTCTAAAATTATTAAATAAGAAATTTTATATGGATTATGTTTCCTTGGCTTTTGTAGAACTTATCAGTTTCCCCCTAATCCTCCATGAGACTGTGAGGAAAGAATTAAAAGAAGATTTATAGGCTTAGACATGAGAGCAAACTGGATAACTCTGTTCTTCCTTTGATTCCCAGCTACAGGGAGGAAATTGGATCAACTGTGCTTCTGTGAACTTGATCATAGTTCTCTTAGTCATGCCTGGCACACCAAAAGTGCTTTTTGTTAGAATAGATATGTTACCCCAGAGGTGTGTGTGGCACAGAATAGTGACCTGGTGCCAGCCAATGTTGACTTAACAGCCTCATTGACACTTGGTCACCATCTGTATCTTCAGTTGTCTTCACCATGCTGGTATCAGTAAAAGTAGCATCTTCCGAGAGTCAAAGAAGAGATGCAACTATATTCTAGCTCAGCAAGCTGAACTTTTAGAAAGAACACTTTCTAATAATTAAAGCCGATGAAAAAAACCTTATGGGGTAAATATTTAAAGAGAGGGTGACATTTGTAATCACAGTCCAGAGTTCCTGCTCTTGGGCTTTATGTCTGTGTGAATAACAAGCAGAGATCTGGTTGAAAGTGGATCACAGTCCCAACTGGCTTTTCTATGCAACTAGAGGGTACAAATTGACTTCCTGAGTCAGAGTCCTAGGTGACTGTCTCCTGGTGGCATTATATATATTCGATGTGTATTCCCCCTTTATTTATCTGAAATAGTACTGAATAGAATCTAAAAAAATTAAAGTAAAGCAAGATGGACATAAACATATAGTATGATTTTAAATTTCTAACAGTATTTTCCAAATTTTCTATAACAAGCATACATAATTTTTATAGCAAGAAGCCCTTGCTCTAACAAATGAGACCTAAAAGAATTCATGGAGTATTTGCTTTAGCTGTTCTCAGTATAGTCTTCAGACTATAGGCCTCTTTGGAGATCTGATGAAACTGGTTTGAAACTCTCCTCAGAAATGTGAGCGTCACTCCATAGAAATAAAATTTGCCATAAAATTTCAACAGGAATCTAGACCCCCCCAAGGACCTTTTAGTGGTGCAGCTGCTTATGTCAGGGACTGCAGGATCTGGGACCTGATCTCCCGTGGAACCCTGGAAGCTGAGGCAAGAGTAGAGCTTGCCCTGTCTTTGCCCTGGAATTGGCTGTTCGGGAGACATGTCAGGACTATGCAAACGGCATTTCCATTGTGAGCTACCTATGGTCTAGTGTAAGTGCTAAGCCTGAGTAAGCTTCCCAGCATGCAGAAAGAGCACCCTGTTCTTTGATCATGTAGAATAACCATCTCACACTTGGTGTGAGCTCCTGATGGCAGTACAGCTCCCCATGCTGGTAAAGTTGCCCATTTGATCTGAAAGATGAGAAGCAGCACGTGCAGATGAGAAAATGCTTCTTTCAGAACCTTTTTTATTAAATAGTTTTTATATTTTTTACTATACATTTATATTATTACACAAATATACAATAAGCTACATACAGTAAGAACCATGAAATGATCAGGACTAATATAACTGTTACATGCATAGTGTTTTGGCTATTTGTATTTGGCAGCCTTGAAGAAAACATTTTTCCTATCTTGGTGCATCTAAATTCAGAAGATAAATCAATATCTATCGAATCTCATCATTATCAACTTAAAACGTCTATTTAGACCTAAGACATCTTAACCAATAAACAACTAAGCTTAATTGTAAAAGGAAACTATCTGGTCTTCAGCCCCATCAGAGACTTGGGAAGGAATAAAATTAATTACCTGTGTATACAAGGCTTGCCTGATCAACCACTCAAAACTGTCTATAATGTTGAGGCATCATCTTCCACCTTCTGGCCCAATATATCTGACATACATAATTGTGAAGCAGGAACTATTGAGGATTTGCTTACCTTGTCTTGATAGAGTTTGGTCATCAACTCTGCCTGCATCCAAGTTTGCCCTTTTTTTTAAAGGCAGAATTCAGTCTGCGGTAGAAACGAGGACATTTTGCCATATTTGTGGCTTGTTTGCCACATTTGAAGCCATCTCCATAAGGAGGTTCTTTGATGGTCATCATTTTCTTTGCTAGGAGTTAACTTGTCTTATTGTCAATGAATCCTTAAAATAATAAAAACATCTTTCAATGCCATATTCTGTATCTCTCTGAGGTTTTTGAAGACCCTAACTATTTTACCTTATCTTTCTATAGAATCGTGTCTATCTGTTGCACCTAAGATGTATATTCTTGTGATAAAAATAGACTAGTAATTTATATGACCATGATTTGATCAACTAACAATTAACTTGTATAACTTACATATCCTAAACAGCCTGCAATAGCACTTTCAAAGTATTATAATTGAGTTGTATGGGTACAGTATATAATACTGCATATTAGAGTAGAAATATATATAATATGTGAAGAATAATCTTAAATTATAATTCTATACCAATGTATATAAAATTAAACTTATTTTGCATCTATATAAAATTCTTGTCCAGTGAGTTAAAAATAACCTTGTGAGTAACAATTACGGCGTTAAGTTGAGGAGTAGATTTACTATTCTATTCAGTATTTTCTCCCATTCTCTGTGATTTTAATTGTGCTCAAGGTGATTACAATTTTGCTTTGAGCATTTTTGTTCTTCTTCCGGTAATCTGGCTGTTTTCTATGGCACCGCGGTACTTACTGATGAGGACAGCAGGGACAGAGTTTTGCCTCTGTCTGTTTCTTCCAGAATCACTAGTTCAACTGAGTCCCATGATGGTCCCTCGCTTGACAACTGGATGGCACGTGACCTTTGGGGCTAAAAAAGCCATTGGTTTCCTGACTTTAGAGCAATCTTTAAACAAGAACAACAGAGCACCTAAATCAGGAATGAGGGAGAAGACCATCAGCCAGAGCGATGCACACAGCAGTCATTCACTGTGAGTGAGTGAGTGAGAAAAAGCCTTATCTTGCCAGAAAGTCCTGCAGAGCATTGTAAATTGCTTCAGACAGCATATCTTGCAGATAGTAGAGTTCTCTTTGGTGCAGTAAAACCTCAAACACAGATCTAAAAGCAGCTGTCTGATACATTTTTTTTTTTTTTTGCAAGTTGTTAAACCCTCCTCAACGTCATCTCTGCAGAGTGGCCTGACTCAAAGCTAGGATTGCGTCCCCACGTGGGTCCGTAAATATCATAATGCCAGGGGCACTGTCTGAGTACTTTCAGGCACCAGTCATGGGGAGGTGTTTCTGCAGATGTTTAACATTTGTTCCGAGGAAGTCCCTGTGAGAGAAGTGGGGGTAGCCTCATCTTTACAGGGGAGCAAACTGAGGTCCATAAAGTATTGAACGCAAAGACATACAAAGCAAGAGACAAAGCTTTGTATATGTGCTCATGGCTCAGGCTTTCCCTTCTACAACAAATAGGTGGCACAGAGGCATATTTTGTGCAGTGATTTGGAAGTGCTATCATTATTTTCTGTGTGGATGTGCATTAAAATATTAGTTATCCACATATACTTTATATGTATATATAAATATGTATACATATTTGGTTTATATCATTAATAAAATGAAATTTAGGAAACGTGAACACGTCTTTGTATACACACACACACACACACACACACACACACACACACACACACACACACACACACACAGAGCTAGAACCAAAGCTGACCCTAATGAAGAATTCTCTTTGCCACCTTGCATATCTAGTATATTTTCCCTACGCCTCCCATAAGGCATATTTTTAGTACAATTGTATTCAAAATGCATATATAGTTTAAAGCCTACATTGTTTCTTTGTTATTGTTTTACCACAGTCTTCATTTATCATGGTGTGGTGTTCTTTAATTGTTGTTTTAATAAGATCTACCAAATGGTAGAAGAATTGGAAAGAACACAATAGTACCTTAGTAGCCTAGGAAGAAACTGCATGGGGTTATGAAACCCAGAGATCTGACTGAATAGCTTGTGCTTTGCACTAATTGAAAAAGTGCATATTATCCAAACTGTAACACAGGCGAGCGTAGACTTATCTTTAGGCTGAATGGAGATGTGTATCCCTTGGCTTTTATTTGCTTGTAGCCCTACAGGGACGGGAGTTGGGATATGGTTTTCAGATATCCTTTTATCCACTTATCAATAAACATGATTTGTGCCTAATATATATTGATAAGAACACTTCTCAGGGTTGCTCAGGCCAGAGCCCGCCATGGCAAATCGGCCAGTAAAAGGGTGGATTTACTGAAAATGAGCCAATCACACCACAGGTGATAGCTTTATTTATTAATCACAATCCTCATGTTCTTATAACCAAGGAAGACAGACAGAGGAAAGCCTCTGTCTCCTGTCTTCATGTCTTCCAGGGCCCTAAGGGAAACAGCTGTACCATAGGTAGAAAAAACATGGGGAAAAAAAAAAAAAAACCTCTCATGAACCTTATTGATGAGGTATATTGCATACCACCAAGTGCTGAGCAAGGATGAAAAGTGTGTATACAGTATATACAGTATAAGCATTCACAGATGGCATCCTGTCAGTAGTTAGGCTCAGCAATCTCAGGTCTCACCCAGGCATGGTGGCACAAGCCTATAATCCTAGCACTTGGGGAGGCAGAGGCAGGCAGGACTCACTGAGTTTGAGGCCAGCCTGGTCTACAAAGTGTCCTACAAAGGACAGCCATGACTACATGGAAAAAATCCCATCTTGAAAAAAAAAAAAAAGAAAGAAAGAAAGAAAGAAAAGAAAAGAAAAGAAAAGAGAAAGGAAATCTCAGGTCTCACATCCTCCTCTGCATTCTGGATGGCTATAGAAACACTCTGTCAAGTTCAGGCTACCCCAAGGTTAGAACAATGCTGAAATGAAGAAGCAATCCACGGTGAAGGATGTCAAGAGAGAAACCAAGTAATTGCAAGGATCAGTTAGTGTTTGGAAGGTGACCTTTTCTTCCTGAAAAATAATTTTCAGTTACCAGGCTGTTGAACGTCAAGGTTCCCTTCTTTATAAAAATCTCATAAAAGGCATATTCTGATTCTCCTTCATGTTTCTCAAGAGCCAGCTTCCGTGGAGCTTTCTAATATACTGCAGTGGGAGAGCAAGCCATCTGTATTCCTAGCAAGGGGAAACTTCAGTAATCAGGTTTTCTCCCCTCTCAGTTTCTCCCTGAACTCACAAATGATAAGATTACATTCAGCACAGGCACTTGGCCTATGATGCAAAGTGTCCTTCACTACCTGTGAATGACTCTGTGTCCCAAGATGTCTTCTCTCTCTGGAGGGAGCCAGCCCTGTGTACTTATGTTCTGTGCTAATAAACATCTGCTCACTGACGTGAATAGGGTTGTGTCTTTATTGGCTCATCTGTCAGAAAGGCCGCTGCAGAGAAGCACCTCACCTTGGCCTCTGGCCCAGCATCACCAGGGTAGGAGCGCAGCCTTTGAGGGACAGGATGCCTTTAGAATAAGGTGCACCTTAGCAATCACTGAGTGCTAGGTGGTTCAGCATGTAAAAGGAAGGGGGGATGGAGCAGAAACAGGACAAGCTCTGCTTCAGCAGCTAATGCTTTCTGATGAAGTCATCAAAACCCCCAGTGTGGACCATGAGCCATCCTCTGAACCAAATTCCACTGTGTCAAGTAAGCCTTGAAGTTTTTGGTAAAAAACAATGTAGCTTTGAATGGCCTAACCACAAGTTCTTCCCACCATGGTGAAGGTGAATGAAGTCTCCTTGGAAAGCCTTTTTAAAAAAAAAAAAAAAATGAGAACTAGGCAGAGCATCTTTATGTCTCTGTACTGGATTCCAGTTTCCTGCCAGTTTGTAGAAGTATTCAAAGAAGCCAGAAACATCTTGTCACAGGAACCTGAGTCCTTCCTTGTCCTCTTGTATCTACAATGCTTGTCTCACAGTCTCTGCTTGATCACACTGCTTCTGTGTCTAATCTTCATGTGTCCTATATTTGTGCAATATCTATCTTAGGGCTGAAGAGTGTCTGTGATATATTGGTTTGTTGTAAACTTAATTGGTTCAATATTGGTATCATGTATTCAGCTATGTCTCTATCCCTGGCATGAAGGGTAGAAAAAGAAGCAATCAAAACATACTGTACTCAGCATTTGTACATTGATAAATATCCTTTCCACTTTTCAAGTGAATGCACTTTCTCCTGCAAACAGCACAGAGGAAGAAGTGCATCTGAAAATTTCATCGATGATTCTATGTCTCTAGCACAGGGGCCTGACACTAAGTATTTTATATGTACCCACTGAACAAATGAATAAACAAATCTCACAGGCCCTCTTGGTAAGGTCTTCACTGAATGCTCTCTCCCCAGCTCTAGAATATTTACTAATCTTGAATCTGGTGAGTTAGTCAGCTTTCTATTGCTATGAGAAAATATGTGACATGGGAAACCCGAAGCTTTATTTTGATTTATGGTTGACTGCGGGTCTCAGCTCACATTGCTTGGCCTACTTGCACTTGAGTTTTTTCTTTTTTTTGTCACTCATTCATTCATTCATTCATTCATTCATATTACATCTCAATTGTTATCCCATCCCTTATATCCTTCCATTCCTCCCTCCCTCCCATTTTCCCCTTACTCCCCTCCTCTATGACTGCGACTGAGGGGGACCTCCTCCCCCTGTGTATGATCATAGGGTATAAAGTTTCTTCTTGGTAGCCTGCTATCCTTCCTCTGAGTGCCACCACCCTCCCCATCCAGGGGATGTGGTCAAATATGGGGCACCAGAGTTCATGTGAAAGTCAATCCCCACTCTCCACTCATCTGTAGAGAATGACCTATCCCTTGGCTAGATCTGAGTAGGGGTTCAATGTTTACTGCACGTATTGCCCTTGGTTGGTGCCATAGTTTGAGCACAACCCCTGGGCCCAGATTTTCCCGTCATGACGTTCTACTAGTGCACCTGGATTTTCTATTAGGTGATATGTCAAGACAGAATACATGAAGGAGGAAACCTGTCCCACTGTGGCTGAGAGAGAGGGGGTCAGGGAGACAGGCTCATAAAGTCCTTCAATGACATGGCCTAACTTCCCTCTGTTAGGCTCCCTCTACAACCGAAGGCTTCAACCTCTAGATATCACGGGCTCCTGACCACATCTTAGTACCTGGCCTTTGTCAAATACTTAAGATCCAAGCTGTAGCATTAGGAGAGGATGAGTTCTGTGAGAAGAGTACATAGTAGATGCTCATCAACATCTCCAAGGTTTTTCAAACCCAGAGTGAGTGTTGTAGGCAAGCCAAGAACAGGTAGACCTGATGTTGGTAACATAACCCACTTTTCTAGCTTAGTGTCTTACTGAAGTAGTTTTGAGGATTCAAACATTACCAAATGTTGGTGAATTGGCCTGAGACTCTCTAGTCCATGTGACTCTAAAATAATTAGAATGGCAGGATTAGATAGATGGAAAGAAAGGTTAGATAGACAGACAGACAGACAGATTGGTTGATGAATGGATGCATGGATTTTTTGGCTGTTTTCTCAAAGCTAATTTATTCATAGAGATAGCTGGTGTGCAAAGGAGAAAAGATGACATAGGGGAGGAAAGAAGCTTTGATTTGGGGGTATTCTGTGAGTATGTCATCGTTAACTAGGTCAACATACTATTTCCCTTTCTGTATTGATCCCAAATCAATTACCTCAGCCATGATAACAGACTCTGGTCAGGGAAAATCTGGTCCAATATAAAGCTTAGAGAATTCCTTTTTTTTTTTTTTTTTTTTTTTTTTTTTCATGACAAGGTTTCTCTGTGTAGCCTCTTGGTTGTCCTGGACTCCCTTTGTAGACCAGGCTGGCCTTGAACTCACAGCTATCCGCCTGCCTCTGACTCCCGAGTTCTGGGATTAAAGGCGTGAGCCACCATGCCTGGTGGGAATTCTTTTATTGTTTTCATGAATATTTGCATTGGAAATCTGAGGACCCTATAGCTCTCCGGGCCTCGGCGTCTCTAGCTTCACGTTTAACACAGTCTCTTTATAAATCTTTGTTTCCACATATCTATCTGTTCTTCTAACTGAGCTCTCCGCAATTAAAAGTATAACTCACATCTGGTTTCCTGTGGAGAGGGAGTTTTTCCTGCTTTTATCTCTGTTTGTTTTCCTTTTAAGAAATTGTGAGTTTTGCTTAGCTTGTTATTTTTCTTCTGTATTATTACCCTCGAATCTTTTATTTTTACTTGCTTTTCAAAGGCAAAGATATAAAAATGTTTCCTTTTTTTTCTTAGAATCTTTTATGGAGTGCTGTACTCTCAATAGTTTTTTTTTAATTAGTTTTTGATGCTATTTGATTTGTTAATAGCAACTAGATATCTTCCCTTCTCTGACCATAGGTATTGTTGCTGAGTAGAGGAGGAGACAGTTGTGTCAGTCTGTCTGAGGTTATACTGAGTTGATTCACAAGACCCTCTGCATATTGAAGAGGTGGAAACATTGAATAGTTTTCATGTGGCTGCAATTGGGTTGGGAAACTTCCTAGATGTTGCTTAAACTACATTAACTGTTTGATGGCTTTAGTGTGAACTGCCATGGAAGGCAGTGGTTCCAGAAGTGCCACCAAGCCTTGCCATGCCCTTTTAAAATTTTTCTTAGCGTAGATTTGCAATGCAGACCTATGAGCTCTCTCCTGAAGGGTTTGAGCTCAGCAGCTACAGGGATAGCAGCCCACCAGATGTTAGCAGGTGGAGAAAGAATGAGACAAATTGTTGTTTTGACATTTCCAGGTTTCTGATATGGCAATAGGATCGAAGGGACTTTCATTGTAGATTACTCTAAGACATCTGTTTTAGTGTCTTCAGCAAGACTCTCTTAGGGATGATGAGTCCAAAAATCTCATTAATATAAGCATTGTTGCTCCGCAATGCTGGTGGGTATCAGCATAGAGTTTATAAAACCAATCCCACCTCAGCTCCTGGCACTAATTGGCTCCCCTGGGAAGTCCCAAGAGAAGCTGTCAATCTTGAAGACTCAGTTTTTGTTTGTGGTTTGTTGTGATTTCCCTTCTGCTGCCATATCTCCATCTTCATCCACACTGCCTCTCCTTCTTGCACACATAAATGGTTGTTCCCAAAGTGCAGATAATTAGAAAGACAAGATGTACCTCATCTGGGATTCAACTGCATTCTCTCCACTTTCCTGTCCTCCCTCCGTTGTCACTGTGACTGGAAGACAATTCCCTGTCCTGTGAGAGGATGTTCTCCAAGGTATAGCTGACACAGCTGGAAAATCCTTCCCCTAAAAAAAAAAAAAAAGGCTTTAATTCTACTCTTTTGAAAACTGACAGTGATCGTAATCCCATCCTTAATTAGGTCATTGTATTTTAAGATTAAATTACAGGGTAAAGGGAAGCTACGTTTGAAAGATTTGGAGTATAAAACAGAGGTTTTCTGTGGTCCTAGGGATAGTGATAATGATAATAATAACTACTATTTAATAAGCAATTACATGTGAATTAACTACTCTGATCCCTTTTCATAGGAAGACAACAATGCCTCAGAGGAAGCCTGGTTCAAGGCCTCAGACAAGTGCAATGTCAGGACTTGATCGCAGGGTTTTTTTTTTTTTTTTTTTTTTTTACTCCAAATGCTTGGGCTCTTAACTGCCATGCTCAGCTAGTCTTTTGTTTTATTTCTGTCTGGGTTCTTTAAGCCCAGTATACAAAATTAATTTAATTAGCTACCTAACCCAGCAGGTGTACCTGGCAGCCCTTGAGGAACAAGAACCACTCAGGGGCAGTTGACTTAATAGACTGCTGTATTGTTCAGGTCACAACTCTAAGTGTCATACTGAATCCAGGTGATAAGGAGTTTTGTGGGTGCAGAGGGTGTTTTAGAAGAACTGTGGCTTAACTGTGACTTCCTCCTGATCTTTCTTACAGTGAGGCAGGTTAAAGAGGAGACTGGAGAGAGATTGGAGGACACGTCTCTCTTCCTGAATTATGTAGACTAAGCAGTGTTCTGTCCATCCTGGGGTAAGGGAGCCTCATTTCCCTTGGTCAGTGTGTCTTATATACAGCGATAGAGGACATTCGAAAGAATAACCAAGCTCAAAAATATCATTTTTATTTATTTAAAAAACACACGAAGCTCAGGAAATTGGCAGTATCTTCATCTTTGAGCTCATTTACTTAAAAAGAAGCTTATGTTTGGGTGGTAGTTCTAAAAGGATTTAATCCTGATTAGTGAAATTTGACTAGAAAACCATTACAATCTTCAAGGCATTCTCTTTGAGGCATCCGCTTTAGGCTGTAAGTGCTAAATGCAGCTTTCTCTTTGGCTTCCGGTGAGCAAACTTAACTATCACTCAGTGCTAAGTAATTGAGATCAGCTCCAAGCATTCATCCACCCATTTTAACTGAGAGATTTCAGTGTCGTGGTACTTTCAAATGGGATAGAAAGGAAATCCACTGAGTTACATCCTGAAATTTCTCAAAAGCCGTCTCAGAGTCAGGTCCTCGGTGTGGCTGACTTTAGAAAGGGAGGTAGAGGACAGTAGATGCAAGAAAAAGAACCATCATGGGCTCTGATTTTGAATGAAAAACTAAGTGTGAATACCTAAGTTCAGACATTTACCAGAGCCCTCCTCTCAAATTCAGTTCCAGCAACCATTTCTGTCCTGTAACCAGGGTGTTTCTATCGCGTGAAGAAACTGAGGACAAATATACATCTATAACCCAATTCATACTTCATCCTAAGTAGTTCGTTTCCCGTTCTAACTGATGCTCAAAATAAAAATTCACACTAGGGAAGAACTCGGTGTCTAAGTTTCTTTTGGGTCTTCATTCATTTTCATTTCTCTCCATAGGTTATATGGGTATTTCATAAACAATAAAATGACCGAACGTTGAGATGCAATTGAGAGAGCTGCGCTCTTTGGTCCATGTACAGATTGGACAATCAGCTACTGGCTCAGCGCCTGTCTGAGAAGGTTAGCAATGCCTTTGAAATTTTATCTAGACTATCTCTTTTCCTTTGGGCAGGAACATTTCCCAGTAGATGATCATCTGTCCTGTATTTTAACGAAGCTTCCAATGTGGAGGACAGGGGCTCCCCGAGGAACTCACTATGAATTTAGATGGCCATCTGAGCCAGATTTTGTGGTCTATTTTTATTGTTTGTATTCTCCATGGGTATGATCATCATTTTTTAAAAACAAGATTGAATCTATATCAAAACCGGTTTTTATGTCATGCTTGAACAGACGGACAGATATTTGTAAAACACGGCTGTCCTGGGGACCAACTAGCCCAGTGCCTTCTTTGTAACTGGTGGGAGTCTTCTGTGCTAGGGACTGAGACTACTGGGTGGCTTCTTTAATATTCATGCTGTGTTACTGGCTCAGTTCTCTCTATTCCTTCCCATGTTTGCCATCTACATCCACTGTCGGCATTTTCCTCTCAGTGTTAGTTAAAAAAATCATGTTGGCTCTTTCAGTCTATATTCAAAATATGTAGCTATTATATCTTTAGCAAACAAAATGATTTTCTTTTTTTTATTAGTCGATTTTGTTTTTGATGTTTTCATGCATGTACATAACACAATGTCATTACTCTTACCTCGCATAACCGGGTACAGTGGTCAATGCAGAGACCTGTGGCTACACAAGATGGTGACAATAGTGATAGCTGATACTAAGTACTGGTCAAAGCATTTATATGGCTTCTTTTAAAATGAAAGTCTATTAACACTGAGCATGGAAGTACACACCTATTATTCTAGAACTAGGGAGACTGAGACAGGATGACCGTAAGTTCAAGTCCAACCTGGGCTTCACACTGAGACCTTGTTTCAAAAAAAAAAAAAAAAAAAAAAAAAAAAAAAAAAAAAAAAAAAAAAAAAAAAAAAAAGAAATGAAGGAGGAGGAGGGATTGGAAAAAAGGAGGAGGAAGAGGAAAGACTATGATGCTCTGATGTGGTGCCTGCTATTCATGGGAAGTAAGGTCAGCAGGGAAGTGTCTCCAAGGCTTGGGCTGCAGTGCTCCTTCTGTAGCTTCTCCTATGGCGGTGTGAGCACTCAGTAAATGTAATCCTCAGCTTATCAGCATCACTGGAGTGTCCAGGTCACAGCAGATATTAACAAACACACAAAACGCAATCCCAGTTATAGCATAGGCAGTGGAGGCCAGGGCAAAGATGAAAACCAACTGCAACAGATTTCTCTACTGAAGAACTGGGTTTCTCATATTCTAGGTAATAACGCAAAGAGCACATTGTGGGGCTTCAAAGCTTGGGCAAGGTTTTCTTTTCATTCTTTTTCCCCTGTGACTTTTACTATAAAATGCTATGGACTTGTTGCGGGGTTTTCATACATACTTTTTTGTTGATCTTCCTCGAAGGCGCTGGCCTGGTCTGCTGTCCTTTTCCTCTTTTCAACTGTTTCCTTCTGATTTCATGATACATATATTCTGATTTCGTTCCTATCTTTAAAAAAAAACCGTATTTCTGCCTTTTAAAAATGCTTGCTCCGTACCATGTAGCTTGACCAGATTATTGGAGAAGCAGAGGGGACTGCCTGCTTCATTGTGTCTATCCAGGTACTGTGGCAGAGTCTAGATCCTTTCATGTGGTCCACAGTTTGTGCACCATTGACCTCTTCAAGGGCAGAGACCTCCCTTATTTGCGTGTAGAGAGAGTCTCATGCTTGGCTTGATGAGCGATGTCACTAATGAGTGACTCAAATTTTTCATAAATGGCAAGAACCACCTTGAAAGCTTTTCCGCTTCTTTCACAGAAAATACTATCATGAGTGAATTTTTGAAAGATTTTTTTTTTTTGTAATCAAAATGATCAAGATCAATCAGGAGTTTCCAAAGGTTGTAAAGATAATTTAAGGATAAAATGGCTTATAGATAACCATGTGTGGTTTTAAAAAGATCAGGGTGCAGCCTTGCAGCCATCTCTGGTTGGCACTTTTTTTCTAGGTCTGGATTAATTCTCCTATTATCTTAAGTCCAGATTCTGTCAAGAAATATAGAATTATTACTTAAGGAAGTTCATCTGACTACTAGTGTATGGGGAAGAGACATGCCCCCCCACCACCCCAGAGATTGGCTTCATTTTTTACTTTGTACAAGGCCACTGTGTGCATATGAATGCAATTCATTAAATTTATGATGAGTCTACTTTTCTGATTTGCTATTTCATTATCCTCTTGCATTTTTATATGCTTCTGGAGAGCATGAAATATGTCTCATAGGCAATTAACTCTCCTCAGGTACCTAGTGTTTTGTGATCGTAGGATGAACTCAATAAATATTTTCTGGAAAAAAAAAAGATGAATATCATAGCTCAGACATTTTTCCAATTTAGCATCTGAAGATGGAGGTAGTAAATATAAAGAAATTCCATTAAGCAGAAGCTTATGTTTTCAAAGTAGAGGAAACAAGGAAAAATACCCATAACTTCACTACCAAAGAATAGCCACTGTTGAAAGGTCAGATTGGTTTGGGAAGGTGGCTCGTCTATAAAGAGGTGGCTACCCATGCATGGGGAGCTGAGTTTTATCCCTAAATCCCGAGGGAGGAAAAGCCAGCCTTGGTGGTACATACTTGTGGAAAAGGAGTAGATTTCTAAGGCCTTCCACTTAGCAGGCCTACTCACCTTTGGTGAACTGTAGGTCAGTAAGAGAGACTGTCTCAACCCAATTTACACTCAAACTAGGATAGACAGCGTCTCCTGAAGAACCACAGGTATGTTTGTTCTTTGGTTTCCATACATATGGACATGCGCACAACATACACACATACCCCTTTGTACATAAGCACACACACACACTCAGTAATGGAAGTTAGATTATTTTCATCTATACATGGTTTATACAAAGCGTATTGTTATTTGTAGTTGTAACCATAGTACATGTACAAGCTTACGTCTTGAGATTTCTCATTTGAAATCAAAGTACTCATAACCATCATATATGCTATGTTCACTTCTATAACAAGAAGAACAAAGAAAAGAACTGTTGATGTCAAGACCATTTTCAGAAACAATACTTGCTTGAAACGGCATGATTTTTTCTTAATGGTTTATTTATTTACTTATTATTTATTTATTTACTTTTTATTTACTTCTTATGTGCCTGTGTGTCTGTTTATGTGTGCAGATGCCCACAGAGCCCAGCACTAGGTGTCAGATGACCCTAGAACTGGAGTTTCAGGTGATTTTGGAGTTACCTGATGTGGTTGCTGGGACCTAAACCTGGGTCTCTACAAAAACAACATATGCTTTTAACTACTAAGCCAGCTCCCCAGCTCCAGATGTATTTATTCTTAATTACATGTCTGCATGTGATAATACATGATTTATATGAGAGTACATATATGTGTGTGTACGTGTGTGTGTGCGTGTGTATGTGTGTGTGTGTGTGTGTGTGTGTGTGTGTGTGTGTGTGTGTGTGTGTGATTTATATGAATACCCAAGGAGTCCAAAAGAGGACTGAGGCTCACTGTGGAGCCACTAAAACCCCACTCCTTAGAGCTCACATTACAGAGGATTTTAATCCAACTAATATAGGTGCTAGGAACTAAATCAGGGTTCTCTGAAACAACAATATGTTTCTTTAATTGTTGACTTCTCTTTCCAGTCCCCCACAAGCCACTAAAAAACAAGCAAGTAAGCAAGCAAGCAAACAAACAAAACCAGGGTCTCAGTATGCAGTCCTGGCTATCCTGGAACTCACCTGGCTGGACTTGAACCCCGAGGGTGCTGGCATTAAAGGTGTGTGCCACCAGGCCCTGATGAATAATTTTCATAAGGATTAATTCTTTCATTATCATAGTTCTCATTAGATTATCCTTTATTTTATTTAAATATTTACTTTGCAACATAAAAGTCTAGATTAAATAATTTAGAAACAGAGAATGGCTTAGTTTTCCTTTTGACTATTTTCAAGGCACCAAGGACTTACTGCCAAACTGCTTTTAAGAATTTTGTCCAAATATTTTCTCTTTATAGCAAGGCATGTCTATTCCAAATTACACACACGTATATGTATGTGTGTGTGTTTGTGTGTGTGTGTGTATACATACACATATACATACACACATATGTAATCTTGACTGATTTTAACAGGAAAAATTTCTCAACTTTGTTCAATTTTTGAAAGGAGGTTGGGTTTACTGCTGAGGTCTAGTTTTTAAAAATACATTTTTCATGCTTGTTCCTTGGCAAATTGTTCTCTTATGCACTTCTCTCTTCTTTTCTTATTGATTGGTTCATTGCTTTATTTTACAGAGTATGCTATTTCCTGCACATGTATTCCCCTACTAAGGTTTGTCTGACACTCAAGGGTCTTTTCTTTTGAAGCCTGGTAAATCCAGAGGCAGCCAGCAGCTGCAGCAGCTGTGTGGTGGGACTGTTGCAATGCGGCCTCAGTGTGCGGGGTTACTAAACGGTCCCTCTTCCTGTTGGTTCAGCATTGCACAAGGGAGGCTTGGCTGGTGGCTTTTGTGCCAGTCACCAGTCTTCCCATTGTCTCCACTATTGTTAGACAGATCCCCAAAAGAGCAGGGGAGTTGGGGCTGTGGGCATTTTCAGTTTGTGTTGGTGTTTGAGATATGAAGTGTTGCCACTGCGTCAAATGGTTGCTCCCCACTTGAGCAAATTGCCAACAGCTTGTGTGCAACTCCTTAAGAATAATGAGAATTTCATCTTAGGAGAGGGGACAGATTGTGTCTGTACGTGGCAACCCACATCTCGCTGCACCTGGGATTGCCTGAGACCCTCCATGGAGCAATGGGCTCATCTGACACAAGAAAGTCCACTTCATCTGAGGAGTTTCTGAGTCTGTCGGCATCTGGAAGGAACACATTCCCTAGCCTGACTTCCCTCCCCAAACCACCGGACGTGACAAAAGTTAATATGAGATCTCTGCCATCTCTTCACTCCCTTCATCGTTTTATCAGACAGCTAACTGCTGAATGCCCTCAGACACACTGTAAGCTAAGGCTCCTTCATGTAACATGGTTTATGAGTTTACATTGTCTCCCTGTTACAGAATTAAATTTAGATTCACTTTGGCCATATTACCTATGCAAATTTCATTTCACTTTTAAACACACACACACACACACACACAATTCTGTATATTTAAAGTGCATCATTTGATGTTTTGTTGTGTGTATGCATTGTGAAATGGTCAACCACAGTTCAGCTACCTGAAGGATTCGTGATCTCGGTGTCATGGCTATCAGTGTGTATGTTTTTAAATACAACAACACTGCAAAAACAGTTTCTAGTCAGATTTCTTGATTCTACCTCAGGAAGCTTGAACATATACTCCACAGGAGGCAAACCCACTCCAGGCTCTGTCTGTGTGATGAGCTGCTTCAGACATCTACCTGCTGTTCAGTAATCTCCTTCAGTTTTGTCTCGTCAACACTGTGTCAGCTCATGTGACCACAATATGCCTCTCTGTGGTGTGTGTGTGTGTGTGTGTGTGTGTGTGTGTGTGTGTGTGTGTGTGTGTGTGTATGTGTGTGTTCTAGAAATGAGAGCTCATTGTACCTGACTGACAGTATAGCTAGCACCTGACAGTAATCCTTTCTCTTATGTGACCTTTCTATCTACACCTCCAGATGAAAGTTGAATTTCTCTGGTCTTTTAGCCCCTGTCCTTTCTAGGGAACAGAATGCTAGATGCTTCACAAGACTATGTTGACTAGAAGGTTTCTCACATATTAGGTATTCAATAATAATTACTTGACAGTTTTATGCAAAAACATTAAACAGATTTCAGTGCCTACCATGTTTCTAGGCAATGGAGATACATGAGCTTGTTATTAATTTTATATTTCAAATTAAGTCACAAACACATAAAATAGATTTCTATTTTGTGGTATATCTCCTAATCTTTAAGTAAGCTGTTTAAAAACATTTTAAAATGTATTTTCAAATCTTCAAAGAGGCCATATTTGGCAATTAAAGAAACCTATCCAGATAATTATAGTGATAATGTTTGAAGTAACATCTTTGTGGCGTGGTGACTATGTTATGGAAGAAGGTTATGTGTTAGTCTGGGAATGTACCTTAGTAGTTAGAATATTTTTTTCCTAATATGTGCAAGGCTCTGAGCTTGATCCCCAGCATTGCAAGTAAAAAAGTAAAATAAAATAAAATAAGGTGATAATACGATACGATAAAACTGCATTTGGACTGAACTCTGGCAGTTTAGAAAAAGAACAATTTGGAGGAGACTGAGTTGAGTTGCTGGAAGGTAATTAAAAAAAATTTTTTTAATGAGTCATGAGTAGTTACTATGCAATATAAGTGGGAGATCCCTTATGAATTGCAAGTTAGGGTTGGAGTCAAATGAGCTGGCTCTGGGAGAGCAGAGTGTCTATATCCTTTCTGATCTCAGCCTACAAAATGGGACGGTGCTATTCATCATCAAGAGATGGTCAGATACTCACTGGAAGGAGAAAGGGCAAAACTGAAGCTCCTGAGATAGGAAACTTAGCAGAAATGAAGGTACCACTCCTGTCTTTAGAAACTATTGAAACTCGATTACTATTCTGTGAGAAAGAAACACAGCATACATTAATAAAAGCCCCAGTGTGCACTAACAGCTACACTAACCAAACACTTGGCACAAGCCAGCAACTGAATTACATCCTTAATGAAGGGCCTTTCGCCTAATTCTTCCAGCAGTCTAACGACACAGACACTGCAACGGTCTCACTTCATAGATTAAGAGCCTGAGGCACATGCTCTTAAAATTTAAATAATTTTTTTAAATATATTTTTTAAGATTTATTTATTTATTATGTATACAATGTTCTGTCTGCATGTACACCTGCAGGCCAGAAGAGGGCATCAGATCACATCATAGATTGTTGTGAGCCACCATGTGGTTGCTGGGAATTGAACTCAGGACCTCTGGAAGAGCAGACAGTGCTCTTAAGCGCTGAGCCATCTCTCCAGCCCCAAAATTTTATTTATTTAAATAATTTTTAAAAATTTAAATAAAAATTTCAAGATCACATACCCAATTATTGGCTAACAGATTGCAGTTTGTTTTTTTTGTTTTGTTTTGTTTTGTTTTTAGTATCCATGAGCTATTGGTTGTACAACCTCTGTGGATACACAAATCTGCAGTACTCAAGATCTTTCAATAAAGTGGCATCATATTTGTATGTAATGTATAGACAAACTCTTGTGTGATCCAAATCATCTATGGATTTTTTATACTACCTCATACAATGTTAATAGTATGCAAATAGTTGGCATACTGTATTCTTTAGGGAATAACAACTATAAAGTATTTATAGTCAGTCAAGACAAAGACAAAGTATTCTAAAATTCATAGAGCTCCGTTGACTAGTTGTGGATATAGATCTGGTGACTGGATAGGGCCAAGTATGTGTGTCTAAGTATCACAATATATGAACCATAGTTGGTTCTGTTAGAAATGACTGCCTGCTTCTTATCCTTCAATCCTTCCATGTGGTTTTACATGAGGTTTATCTAGAAGAGCTGGAAACCTCAATCAAACCACAGGTACAAGATTACATCCAGGGACACCACCCTGTGATATTCTTTGTGACTATGAGTTTTGCTTTA
The DNA here is from genome assembly GCF_903995435.1 of Acomys russatus. Taxonomy (NCBI): domain Eukaryota; kingdom Metazoa; phylum Chordata; class Mammalia; order Rodentia; family Muridae; genus Acomys; species Acomys russatus. The sequence goes on along the minus strand of NC_067166.1, from coordinate 10,325,950 downwards.
GTGAAAGGCGCATTGGATTGGGTATCAGGGCAGATTCTCTTAGGAGATCGGCAATGTCTAAACTTGTAAGGTGATTGGATTCATCTCCATGAGGGAAAGACTGGATCAACTGACACCTTTGACTGAGTAGCCGTAGAACAGTATCCTTTCTAATTGTGTGCTTTTGATGCCAGAGATGCTGGCACGTGTGTGACGGCTCCTAGCTGATACACCTTAAATGGTATCACAAAGGCATGAAAGCAAGCAGTCTTCCCTTGCCTCTTAGTACAGTGTTGATATTTCTGTTGAACCTTGGACCTTATAGTCATCAAGGGGTCATAGGAAAGGGGTGTCCACTGACCTCCCACGTGGCAATATTCCTCCTACAAGATGCTTCAGTCTCTTCACTTTGAAAACAGTGATGCATCTATGACCCTTTTGCCTGCTCTTGGGACTCTTTTTCTCCTATTGGGTTGCCCGGTCTAGCCTTGATAGGAGGGATCTTGTGTTGTTTTATTGTTTTTTTTTTTTTTTCAATTGCCTCTTGCCTGCTGTTTTCTGAAGAGGAAACTGAGGGGGAGGGGAGCTGGGGGAGGGGAGCTGGGAGGAATAGAGGGAGGGGAAATTATGTTCAAGGTGTATTATAAGAGAGAAGGATCTATTTTCAATAAAAAAACAGTACTTTTTTTGTTTATCACTACTAAGTATAACTCGGCTTAGAGGGATACAGAAAGAAAAGACATGTATGATGCAGTCTTCTGAAAATCAAGGTTGATTGATGATCCATTGGGAAACAGAAAACATTGTTAAGATACGACCTTGTGGAACTGGCAGCTTATCATGCCATGGGTTTCTGTAGGTAACTTGTCACCGGATCCGGTTCTTTTTGTTCTGTCTTGTTATTACAGGTCATCTGGGAAAGATACTTTCTGAAATATTGACAGATGTCTGCCCTTGAATTACTACTTTGGAAGCCATCAAGCCATTTTTTTTTCTTCTCCCATTTGGTTTAATGCCCTTGACTTGAACACTAGTTCAAAGCCTTTTCAGCTGCTGGGTATTGTCTGAGCATCTATAATAGGAGTGAATAATATTAATTAAAATGGCTATGCTTTTACCCTCACAATTGAGTCTCTGGCTCCAATGGCTTTTTTCAATGCCTGAGATTGTTTTCTTTTCATTGTAAAGCTGAGATAGCCTCGCAAGCCTGAAACACCTTCCAATTTATCAAAAGAGACAACCTACTGTTCCAAAGCAGGCTCAGTCCTAAGGCACACCCACTCAGCCAAGGGAAGTGACTTGTTCTGCTGGAGGAAAAATCTCTGGTCTTATTGTCATTTTAATCACATACAGGACACTACAGAGGATGGGGAGAGATAGCAATGATCCTTAGCCCTTCTGGGGGATGACTTGTATGTGCAGAATCCTGAGCTAAAGGAGAAAAAAATGACTAAAAATAAAATGCATTTTCTCAGAACCTCTGGGGCAAGGTGCAAAGAGCCTGTGCTGTAGGAGCCAAGATTAAAAATTAAAGTGCTTCAGATCTGCAGAGTAACAGCCGTCAGCAGAGCCATGGGCTCTTTCTGGTTAACTTTGTACCACCTGATTAGTTCTGACAAATTTCATTTTTGAATATTAGTGTTCTTTGGCCTTTTGTATCTTCGCTGTCCTTAGCATATAGTGACCCATTTGCTGGTGGGAGTCAGAATATAACTGCGGTCTGTGTAAACTATTTCTGTTGATAATCTCTCAAATGGTGACATAAAATAAAAAGTAAGGCCTGGGTATGGTATAAGTAGTATTTCAAATCTACCCACTTTTAGGAATCAATGAACAGAGATCATCCCTGAAAACACACACACATACATACATATACACACACAGACATACACACAAACACACACACACACACAGACATACACACAAACACAGACATGCACACAGACAGACAGACATACACACAAACACACACACAGACAGACAGACAGACAGACGGACACATACAGAGACATACACACAAACACACACACACACAGACATACACACAAGCACACACACACAGACATACACTCAGACAGACGGTCACATACAGAGACATACACACAAACACACACACACACACACACACACAGACATACACACAAGCACATACACACAGACATACACACAGACAGACAGACAGACATACACACAAACACACACACATAGACATACACACAAACACACACACACAAGTGAACTCAGCAGGTTGTTTTTACAGACATTTGTATATACATACACACATAAATGTGACAATAATAATTAAAGAAAAAGATGAGATTGCAGAGTTGAGATTAGACATGGGAGGAGTTTGAGAGAGGGTGGCTGGGAGGTGCTGGAGAGAGGAAAGGGATAGAAAAAAGTGACATAATTCAATTTCAATTAAGTACATATGAAAATAAATAAATATAAGAAATCATTTATAGGTGAGAAATATATATATTTCCACATAGGCCAGACTGGTAGAGATCCATCTGCTTCTGCCTCCTGAGGGCTGGCATTAAAGGCGTGTGCCTCCATTGGAATGATTTGAATGATTTAAAGTGTGCTTACATTCTCCACCTCACCCCTTCCATTTTAGTTTAGATAAATGTCTGCTATGGTTTGAGCATAGTAAGTACCTCAAGGGTAGGGTGTTTTTAGAGCCTTGTAGGTGCGGTTGGGAGGTGGTGGAACCTTTAGGAAGTAGGAACTGATAGGTGGTTTTTAGTTCACTGGAGAGATATAGTTGGAGTTTTGAATATGATTCCTTGGCAAATCTTATGTGAAAATTAGCTAGCAACTTGTATATTCAGGATTGTTATAACAGGAACAAGAGTGTTCCCGCCCCCCTCTCTCTGACTTTTTGGGGAATGTGACTACTTGTTTCTACACAGGTTTTGCCCAGAATGTGTCAGAAATCCCCTGCCTTCACTAGAGGATAAAGAAGTAGATTGGTCTCGTCTTGGACTCTGAATCTCTACAATGATGATCTAAGTAAACCCCTTCTTCATAAGTAGCCTGCGTCGGTTATCGTGGTACGTAGCATACAGCTGACTAGTATAGCACCACACCAAACACCTGAAAGTGACACTCAAAGTCAGGAGCAAAGAGAGCTAGGGAGACCATGTCCTTTGTGCACAAGTCTCAGAGCTCCTTTGAGCCTAGACCCAGGCTATTGTGTGCTTGCTGATACCTCTTAAATCTTGGTGATGTCTCTAAAGATACATATCCTCGTGAGCTAAGGACTGAGTCTCATAAGAAGAACATGCTTTTATGTGCGATGAGTGTTCAAGTTAAATTGTCTCAGTATGATTACTTTCATATCATTTGCAAAAATATCTATGCTGCAAAGAGCTTAAAAAAACCACACCATCGGTTCTGGTTTTCAGCACAATAAATGTGTTCAATGATAGTGTCTATGTTTACAGAAAAAGAAACCTTTGAGTCCTCTGGGTCACAGTGCCTGGCAGAGCGCTGAGAGAGCCTCATGTTTGAGCATAAGACAGATGGTCATAGAAAGGGATCTGGGGGTAGTTCTTTCCCATTTATTTTTACATTACCTAGCGTTATAAATGCTTTGTGAGTTAGGACTGTAATTTCCAGCCTTTTAAATTGTAGTATTCCTTCAGATCCAGCTTAATTTCCTGGAGTATTAAGATGTGTGGTTCTGCTGTGCTTATGAGTAGAGGAAAAATACAAATATATTTGGACTTCTGTTTTCTCACTCCATTTGCCCATACAAAGGAATTAAATTTTTTTTTTCATAAAATGGTATGCCTACTTATACTTCTCCAGAGTGCTTTGTCAGAGTATAGGCTTTGCATATTCATTTCGATTCTATTTCTTATGACCTTATATAGGCTCTCAGCTGTTAAATCTGAAGTGTGTGAATTCTTGTAGCAGAACAGTGGTTTAGTGACATTTGAATGTCATGCGTTCTCCTTAGCCAGCTTGCATGTTGCATGCCGTCTCAACTTTAGGATTTTTTTTTTTTTTTAACTTTAGGATTCTTTTTTAACTCAAGATACGTTGATGAGTGATTGTGACATAACTTGCCATGTCAACCAAGTACATTTTACAAGCATTACTGTTTGGTTCTTGAGTGGCCCATTGTAGTGAGAACCGGAGAAGAGTTTCTGCAGTGCCAGTTATGCCTTAGTTACTAGGTTGGTTACCTATCATTTTTACCTAAACACTTAATAGGAGACAGTTCATTCTGTATAAAGATGTAAAGCAAATGGGGCCAAAAGTCGCAGAAGCTTCACTCACATGCTATGAGGCTGTGGTCAGCTTCTGCCCAAGGGGTTGTACTCTCCTGAGCAACTTCCTTCTGGGGAGAGAGTTGCAGAGTGTAGAAATGTCTGTGGGAGTGGCCTAGCTGCAGGAATGGAGTTCGGAGCACTCAGAAGAGCCACCTTGCCTGGCAGTGGGCCAAGGATGGCCTTTTCCTGCCATGACTCAGGCCCTGCCTACTTGTCAGTTAACAGTTTGGGAAGCGACTGAAAGCACAGTTGTGACTGTTGGAGCCACATGTCCCCTCTCTGGTGATGCTTCTTGCACAGTGACTGCCAGCTGGAAGTGGATCAGGTATGCTGCCCCTTCCTGGGGCGGGGGCAATTAGGACCAGAAATATAAGGGTCAAGCTGTGAGTCAGGCAAATGCAGAGTTTGGGAGTCTGATTTAGAAAGATGTAGACATTGCTCCTTGGGATCAGGAGCAGAGAGATGATTTTGGTAATAACTGTATCAATAAATGGTCAATACATGGACGCTTGGGAATATACTTGTGTAGTGGAAAGGAATTGATGGGAAAGATGTTCATAAAAGAAGGATTATATGGTGTTGTGAAGGTTCAGGCTCTGTCCTGTTTCTTTTATTATACTTTGGAAGTAAAGTTCCTCAAGTTACCTCCAGGCAGGTATAGCAGTTTCCTAACACCCTGTGTCCATCTTGCTCCATGGATGTGTCAAGTCTCTCATCACTAACAACGCAAGTTACATGGGCACCCAAGTACTTCCTAGGAACCTCCTTAGGGACGAGCAGATTCACTCTTACTACGGCTGGTGTGGTATTCCAGGGCCTGATTCAGAACCCTTTCTTTCTCCTCTTGCCCCAGTCTTATGCTCAGGTCCTCGTGACTTCCCTGCTGCTCCTTGAAATACGCTGGGTATGTACACCCCTTCTCAGAGCCTCCCCACCTCCATTTCCCTCGATTAGAATGTCCTTCCTCCAGATGCCCACATGACTCATTTCCTCACGTCCCTCCTGTCTCTGTCCAACTGGCGCTGTAGAGGAGAGGCTGTGTTGTCTAAAATAGCACATTCACACATGCCCCACCACTTTTCTTCAACTCACCCTGCCGTCTTCCTCCTAACTCGTAGGACTACTGCCTGCCACATTCTATTAAGTTGAATCATAGGAAGTTGTCTCTCCGTGGGCCAGGAAGAGCCACTGAGTTCTGACCATTTTGTATGGTGGGATCTAAAATAAATTTATTACTTTGTTTGTTACTTTTATGCCTTCCTTCTTTTACATGAGTCTAGGGAACTGTCTGGATTTTGGTCACGTCTCTAGTACTTAAAATATACCAGGCACTTAGAAAAGCTGCATGGAATGAGTTTAAATGGAGCAGCAAACTAGTGGGATTTGTTGATAGTAAACAGGGGAAACTTAAATAGGAAGTAATTTTTATATGCGTGATTCAGAGGAAAGTCCAGGATAAGACGACTTCTGAGAGACTCTAGAAAATTCTGAAGAATCTATTTGAAGCCAACTGAAATTCAGTTTCTAATTTGAGGTCTATCTATGAATTTAAATTATAGAGTGTTTTTGCTTTTTCCATGTGCCTTTCTGAAATTGAGCCTAAGATAAACAGTATGGCTTTCAGCCTTTTGGTTTTATTTGTGTGTATGTGTGTTTATCCATGTGAGTGTATTCCATGTTTGTATGCAAAGGCCAGAACACATTGGAGCCTCTCAAGCTGGAGTTACATGGCTTGTGAGCCACTGAGTATGGGCTTTGGGAATGAACTTAGGTCTTCTGAACACAGTCTTGCTCTTAGTCACTGAGGCATCTCTCAGTCCCAGTATCACACTATGATAATATAATTCTGAATTGAAAATGTTGTGCAATTGGTAAATTATAAAGATTAAGCTTGCCAATTGTGATAAGTTTGATTTTTATCAGGGAAAACATTTTAGCCTGGTTCTAAAAATGTGATTAATGGTCTGAGCATCATCCACACTATATTTCGAGATATTAGATAGAACAGACAAACTGTTCTAAGCACATATGACTATGAAAGGAAATAAAGACATCATATTGAGTCAGAAAGATGGAGTAGAAAACCAGCCCATTTAAGCTGAGGCTGGAGTGACTCTTTGAGAGGTGCTATTTGTCCCAAATGCCCAGGACTCGCTTTCCACATCAAAGTATAGATAAGAAATCCCAAACTGAGACTGTGGATTAGAACACAGATATTTAGCACACGTACAGTTGTGGCCTTTGAGTGAAAGGGACTAGGGACATATCCTTCTGTACAGAAGGGACAGGAGAGCCACGCCTAACAAAGTTATACATTCCACAAAAAGCATTGCTGTAGACTGTACTTCCTGTGGACTTATTCTATATGCTTCACATATAGAATAATAAAATTACAGTTTGAAAACCTAACCCCTGGAGGATCAGGTTTCTAGTACTCCTAAGGTACTTAGAAAAATGACTTGCAAGCATCGTGGGAGAGATGCCATTAAACCAAGCTTTATAAGATTTCCACTGATAAAATATCTTTGAATGATTAATTAACAACTTTGAATTATAAAACACTTAAAAAATCTTTCATAAAAGCTAGCATAGCAGAAGTGGGGTCAAAATCCAACATCTTTGATGTTACAGCACTGAAAATGAAACATAATGAATGACTTACAAATGTATAAAAAATAAAATGTGCTAAATATGAACTAGAATCCTCAAAGTGGAAAATATAACAGTTGAAGTTTAAATTCTTCATGGGCAAAACAAGATTGAATATTCAATATAGAGTAATTTGAAGAAATAAAGAAGAAACTGAGCCTAAAAAATATCAAAGAAAACATGGCGAAGGAATGAGACTATTCATTAAGTCTTTGATAAGCATTCTGGAAGACAATATTTAATCATAATACACATGAATAAACAAATTTAAAAGGCTGCAGATATCTGTTAATTAAACAGATAGAAAGAATTCATAAGTCAGACAAGAATGAGTGAAAATTAGGATATATTTAAAATGAATGTTAATTCTAACTTATAGCAGATTCAGGGGAAGTAAAAAAAGTGGTAGCTAGGAAGCTACAACCTTACATGGGTGTATTTGGAATGAAAAGATAAAAGGACGAAAATTAGTAGGCTCAGCATCCAATTCAAGAATTTAGAAAGCACACAGGAAAAACAAAAGCCCACAGAAAATATATTCAAAGCAGAATGTGTGTACTAATAAAATAAAAACCCCAAATCCTAACTGGTTTCTGAAAAGACTGAGAAATAGGGTGACTTATGATGAATTTGAACAAGAAAGAAGTCAGTGATAATGTGATAGAAATGACGTTTCAAGCTGGAGCAAGAGAGTGATGCACCCAGGGCTGTTTCTGTTTATCTGGTGGCAGTCAGCAGTGCTGAATGGAAAGGAAATGAGGAGATAGAGGCAGGAGAAGAAATTATCACTGATTTGAAAACAAGGGACTTTACAGGACAGCTATTAGGAATAATGCAAAGGAAGTGTTATTTGTATGTTTCAGCAAACTATTAGAAAATTAAGTTTAAAAGGAGATATTATGGGGACCGGTGAGATGGTTTATTTGGTAAAATGTGAGCTGGACAAACAAAGGAAGGGACATGAGTTTAGTCTTCTAGAATCTAGGAAGGGGAAGTGTGTGTGTGTGTGTGTGTGAGTGTGCGCGCGCGCGCGCTCGCACATGCGCACACACGCCTCTTGAGCAAGTGAAGATTGGCAGTGTCGCACGCCTGTAATTCCGCTGCTAGGGAGGGACAAGGGGAGGAACTGTGGGGCATTTTGACCAGACACACCAGATGGTTCAGTGAATTTTAGGTTCATAAAGAGACTCTTCCTCCACCCAAAGTAAGATGGAAAGTGATTCGGGAAGGGATTGATTCAGCACTGGTCTCTGGCCTCTACACGCACATGCACACGTGCCCATGCCCCACCCCTCACTCAATGTGTACACGTACACACAAGATAAAACTACTAAAATAATTAACAAAAACTATAGAAATGTAGTAATGAATTCTAAGTGTCAAAGTTCCTTTTAGATGAAATTGCAGAAGTTTTGTGTAGGGCACACAGGAGCTTAAATAAATGGAAATGTATTTCATACTTAAAGTGCAGTAAAAATGAGCATATTTCAGCCATTCCTGTATTTATGCACACTGAGAAAACGAGTTTATGCTGCTGGATTTTGTCTGTCCTGAAAAAAATTGGCTTTTAGCGTTTTGTTTTTAACACATAACATAAGATTATAGAATTATTTTTGAGAAATTTGGCAAGCTAGTTCTGAAGAAGATATAAAGATTTGAGGACTAGTAATAACCAGTTCAGTTTTGATGATGACAACACAACTCAAGTTATGCTAAAAGTTTAGAGATTGATGTGTTCTATAAGAACCGTGCGCTAACCGATTGCACCACCGGAGCCCTATTCAGATAGCAAACTGTCTCTGTCATCTTCTCATTTGGAAAGCTACTAACCTGCACTCCTGGCATACTCAGCTAATCAAGTTTATTCCTTCCCAATCTCTGATGGAGTTGAAGACCAGGTAGCTTAGTTTTACAATAAAACCTAGTTGTTTAAGGGTTAAGATGTTTTTAGGTCTAGATAGGTGTTTTAAGTTGATAAAGACAATATGTGATGAAGATTGATTTACATTCAGAAATTTAGATGCACCAAGATAGGAAAGATGTTTTCTTCAAGGCTGTCAAATACAAATAGCCAAAACACTAAGAACGTAACAGTTATATAATTCCTGATTATGTCATAGTTTTTCTTGCTATAGGTAATCTATTGCATATATGTGTAATAATATAAATGTATATGTAAAATTATAAAAAATTAAAAAAAAAAAGAAATTGATCAGATATTGGAGCAGCAACGGTAAGCTGGTGTGTAACAGGTCCAGAACCAGGCATGTCTAAGGACATGTGACAAAACAAGGAGGAAGGTTTACACAGAAAGCTGTAAAAAATATGTAAATATTCACACACTCAACGGCATACATACATTGAGATCTGGCCATGTGAGGGAGTCAGATGGGTGACTCAGCAGTTAAGAGGGCAGCCTGCTTTTCCAAAGAACTGGAGTGTTTTCCAAGTACCCATGTGGTACATCTCATACCTGCCTCTAACTCCAGATGCTGTGCGATCTGACATCAGTAGCCTCCATGGGTACCTGCATCTGTGTGTGCACATCCACATAAAGACATGTACTGTGCTTCGGTATTTCCCGGCATATAAGACAACCTCCAACTTTTCCAATTAAAAATACAGAGTTTGGAATATACTGTATAAGACTACCCCTCTTCCAATGCACACCCTGTGCAACAGACTCGGGCATGTGTCTATTTGCAGGCAGGGCACAGAGAACCAGTGCCGGTCTACACTGCTCCACAGGAAGGCATGGAACCCTCCGAGTGGAATTGGGCGGGTTCTGGTGGAGAGTCAATCCACGCTCACATTCTCAAGGTACAGGAAGATGTGTGCAGCTTGCTCCTCCCTGCTTGCTACTCCCCCACAAAGCAGGGACCCTGCCAAAGCACCCCCCACTATATGCATACATATGAAGTAAGGGGAAGCAAGCTGCAGGTAAGTACCCAGCTAATAAGATGACCTCTGACTTTGGCATGAATTTTTCAGGGTTAAAAAGTTGTCTTATATGCTGGAAAATATGGCAATTTTAAAAATACACTAAAAAAATAATCTTAAAAATCTCAGGTACAATGTAGATAGAAAAGTAAAAATTGGAGTTCATGTTTTTCTTGTGTAGGAAGAATTTATATTTTTAAAGGAGAAAAATATGTTGGGAGAACTTTATGGTCACTGAGTAGGGGAGGATTTTCAATGACACTGAAGTACAAACTGCAAAAGAAATATAAATTGTAGTTTTACAATATTGAAATAAAACATGTACAGCTAAATATACCATTTAGGCGAGGGTAGCATGGAAGAATAGGGAAATAGTAGGACCCACAGGGTCCTGGAAACCTACAAGAAGAACTTTATGACAGGCAGATCTGGGTTCTGGGGTCCTCCTCAAACTAAGGCACCAGCCAAGGAGAATATAGACATTAAACTTCGAACCCCTACTAAGACCTAGCCGATGAACATGATACTCTCCACCGTTGAGTGGAGAGTGAGATCTGACTCTCACATGAACCCTGGTGCCCCTTTTCTGACCATGTCCCCTGGACGGGGAGGCCTAGCGGCACTCAGAGGAAGGATAGCAAGTTACCAAGAAGAGACTTGATATTCTAAGAGCATATATAGGGGGAGGAGGTCTCCCTCAATCACAGACATAGGGGAAAGGAGAAGGGGGGAAGCGGGAGGGAGGGAAGAATGGGAGGAAACAGGGGAAGGGCTAACAATCGAGATGTAATATGAATAAATTAATAAAAAATGTAAAAAAAAAAAAAAAACAGGAGGCAGGGCCTTTGGAGACTTAAGATAGTTTGGGCTGGTCATTGCTCCACTTAGAGACAGAAAGCTCTGGCTGGGGCTCCGGGCTCTGGCTGAGGCTCCAGATTCCAGTTGCTCCAGGTTTCAGCAGAAGAAATCCTGCTGATTATGCCAGGAGTTCCTTGGAACTGATATCCTTACGGTTTCATTATTGTATTCTTTAATCTTCTTTTCCTATTGTTTATGTTAGTCGGGTTATAAGTGAGGTACTCTCGGTTAATAAGTCCATAATAAAATATAATCGCTAAGAAAAAAAAATAGTATAAGCTTCAAATAGCTGTAATGCATATAACCAACAAAAGGAGTACATGCTTATATACAAAGATTTAAAAATTCAATTGAGTTGCATATGAACAAGACATTCACAGAAGAGAGAATAAAAATGATCCATAAATGCATAAACACCTGCTTTATCACACTAATATCCAGGTCAATGAAAGTTAAAACTGAAACTTCCATTTCAAACTCATCACTTTGCAAAAATGAAAGTCTAGGAATACTACAGTGACAATATAGGAGAATAATGAGGAGTGACCAACTAGGAAAGTGAGATGGTATGAAATTATTTAATAAAGTAAGTCATGCACATCCTAAGGAAAGAATTCCAACTCTAGGCACACACTCTAGAAATAGTCCATGTATTTCCTGAGATACATGTACAGGATAATTATTTTGACACTGCTCTGTAAGATCAGAATCCTGAAAATTTTATATATTCCCATCAGTAAAAGAAAACACAAATCAGAATCATATATTCAGATAATGGACTGTAACATAGCAAATGCAACGCTAAGCTGCATGGGATATATTCACGCAAATATATCACAACCACGTAAAGGCAAGGAAGAAGAAATTATACACAAAGAACTCAGAGAAGGAGGCGCGTGGTAGTACCTCTTAATTAAACTTTTTAGAATATTCTGTAATTTTTAAACAATGTATTCATGGTGAAAAAGATAATCAGAAAAAATTTGGAAAGCCTAAACCCCAGTGTTCAAGATAGTTATATGAAAAGAGGAGAGGAAGGAGGGGAATGGGATGAGAGGTAGAAGAACACACCGAGCCCTCAGTCTGTCTTCATGGTTTGTTTATTCCCAAATGTTCTTTTGGATAATGATTTGAGATGCTCAGCACATGGGAGGGCCGTACGGGGATATCCTGTGCACCGTCACCAGCTTGCCCTAATGACTACAGCTAGTGTGTCTGTAGTGCAGATTCCAAGTCAGAAGCTGGGTGTTGGTCCTCTGAGTATGTAGCTCTGTGTTACTTTCATCACATGTGAAGATCTGTGTAACCACTCTGTCAATCAAGAATCACATCTACCACAAGCCAGGCGTGGTGGTGCATGCTTTTAATCCCAACACTCTGAAGGCAGAGGCAGGTGAATCCCTGTGAGTTCGAGGCCATCTTGGTCTACATAGTGAGTCCAGGATAGCCAGGGATACACATAGAGAAACCCTGTCTCGAAAAAACAAACAAAAAAAATCACAGTGCCACATCACATCCTAGATGTCTTTGTGTTCCATCTTCCAAGCTGATTTGCGAATGCACCCACAGTTGCTTTTCGTTGTTGTTGCTGTTGAGGGCAACTCCTTGGTACAGATGTATGACTTTTTAATCATTCACCCATCAAAAGGCGATTTGATCTGTTGTGTTTTGACAATTATACATAGGTTTTGGGTTTTGGGGGTGTTTTGTTTTATTAGACACAGATTTTATTTCTCTGGAATGAATGTTCTAGAATAAATTCCTGGGTAGTATGGTGAATAAATGCTCAGTTTTTGCCCCAGATCCTTTTCCTTTATTTTTCTTTCTATTTTTTGTGCTGGGATCAAACCCTGGGCATTGCATGTGCAAGGCAGGCGATTGACCTCTGAGCCCTATGCTTAGCTATGCGTCTTTATTTACATTGTTTTTTCAGAGTTATGGTACCTTGACCATGTAGGAGAGGTCTGTTTTCTCTGCATCGCGGCAAATATTTGGACTTGCACCAATATACTTGTTTTGCAGTGAAATCTTGTCATCATAAGTTGCATACTACACATGGACATCTCACTGTATTTCTACTGATGCTGTAATAAATGCCCATAAACCTAGTGGTTTAATGTAACAGCTTTATTATCCCAGTTCATAGGTTAGACCTCTAACATTGAACTCACGGTGTTGAAATCAGTGTTAGCACGGCATGTTCCTTCCCTTCTATAGACCTGATGCAAGAATCAACGTGTTTCCCTCTTCTAGTTTTTAGGTACTGCTCATACGCCTTGACTCCCATCTCCCCTTTGTTTATCCTCACATTACACAACTGTCCTGGCCAATAGTATCCTCACCTCTCTGTCTAAATCCGACACACACATCTGTATAAATCAGACTAATTACACTTTTGTGTTTTGGGGTTATTTCTTTGATTTTTGAAATGAGGTCTCATTCTATGTCTCAGGCTGGCCTGGAACTCTGCGTCACCCAAGCTGACCTTTACTTCTTGGTGCTTCTCCCGCCTCAGCCTCCTGAGTACTAAAACACAGATGTGGGCCATCATATCTGTCTAAGTGCACTGTTATAAACTCAAACAACTGACATTCCTTCATCCACCTGCAGTCTTCATCTTCTTTTGCTGGGTAGTACTACAAATGTACCCCTCCTGGGAAATGGAAAAGGATGTTGTGAGGAGATTTCATAGAAACGATGGAAAGCACAGTGTCAGGTGCTGATTGGCCATTCAGGTGTCCTATCAGCAAAGTGCCTCTGTCTTCTGACAGTGCTCCCATTCCATCATTTTACAGTAATTATTGAGTTTAGAAAGATTGTCCAATGTACAATTTTTATCAAAGTGAATGCTTTAGCTGGTGTTGGAGTTATGAATATTGGTGTGTCTTTTATCCTCACAGAAGGGTTTTACTTTTTATTTTATTTTTTCTTAACATATAGTATGTAATAGTATTATTTAGGAAATAAATTGGACAATTTAATTAGGAAATAAATGGATCCAATTGATACAACATTGCTAGGGTAAAACACACACAAAACTTATCCTAATCACCTCTTTTATAATTTTCTGTAACAAAATTATGGATTTGGTTATAGTTCTGAGAATGCCTCACCAGGATCATTCTTTTCTGATTCTCAAAGGTTTTATAATTTCCCCTTCTGTACCAAAGTACCCATTTTGGTTTCTTGTGTACAAATGGCAACATGCTGGTTGAGGCTTATTTTGCTTATCAGTGGCTATCTGTGTGGATTGCTCTAGCCTCCCTGCCCAAGACTTTTCTTTCTCTATAGAATAGTTTTACAACTTTTGTAAAAAATAAATTGGTCACTTAAAATATAGCAGGCCACGACTGTTATCCCAGAATGATGGAAGGTGAGGCAGGAGGATCATCATGAGTTTGAAGCTAGTCTTGGCTACACAGTGGGTTCAAGGCCAGTCTTGACGACATTATGAGCCCTTGTCTAGATTTATTTTGGTTATATCATATGGGAACATGTTTTGAACATTGTCTCACTTTGTAGATTAGGCTCATAGTGAACCTCCTGCCTCAGCCAGCCTAGTGCTGAGATAATAGGCATGAGCCATCATGCCTGTCAAGATAAATGGCTTTATTTCTTAAAAGCAAAGAGATATATAACAAATGCTTGAAATTTAATAAGGCCATGAAAATAATAACATCTAAGAGGTGTTTACTACAGATAGAAGGCTAACAGTTACATGACTTTGATCAAGACCACTTCCATAACCAGGCATAGCAACATGCACCTTTATCGTATACATGGAAAGCAGAGGCAGGAGAATCTCTGTGAGTTTGAGGCCATCTTGGTCTATATAGTAAATTCCAGGACAGCCAAATCTACATAGTAAAACCCTGCCTCTAAAACAAAAATAAAAAGAAAGAAACAAACAAATGACTACTTCCCTATCTAGGCTTCAGTTTCACTTCCTGTGATCCAAGAGGCTAAACCAGAGGGTTTCTAGGAGTTTTCACCATGCTTATGTCAAAGGCAGAATATGAACACTAACCACTGGGTCTGGAACAAGGGAGAGAGGGTCCCAGACTGTCATCAGCCTGGCTTAGAATCCAAAGCAGGATGGTTGGATCCTTTGCTAGGTAAGGCTTCAGAATTCACTAGGCTGAGGAAGCCTTGTTCCAAAGTGCTCGGATTTCATTATATCTGTAACTAATCATAGTAACACGGATGACATCACTAAAGCCAATCATAAAAGCCTTGCATGTGCTTACTAAATAAAGCTTCTTTGACTTGATTCCCAATATACAAACAAATCAAAAAACAAAGTCCAAATGTCCTACCTACGATGCCAATGGAACTTTCAGTCTCTTAGGCATGCTACAGCCTTCTTAGAAACATATTCTAAACTGATTATGTGAAAATATTGATTATGAAGCTTGAATTAATAGTTCAGCTATTAAATTTTAAGCATGATAATAAAGTTTTTATTTATTTATTTATATAGCCAATGTTAAGCCTGTAATCTAGAGTAGTATTTATTTTCTAGCTTTATCTACTTAGAAGTTGTCTGAAGAGGCCTGGAGCAAAAAAGTATCAAGCAAAAATCTATTTCCTAATCTTCCCACTCCTTTTGGCAAGTAGCAAGATTCTCATCATTAGAAAGTTTTGATTTGATAAAACAAGAAAGGATTAAAATCTATCTGTTATATATCATTATCTTTAAATTTCCTAAGGAAACAAGCAATAAACTATAGAATGATTTAAAGCCATGCAAGGTAGAATCAGATAATTCCTGAAAAAAAATGTGGAGTTTTTGTCCAGGAATGATACACATTTCAGATATGCCCTTGAACCAGCACTAATGACATTGCCAACAAAAGCATTAGAAGCAAAGACTCTTAGGCCGAATAGCAGGTTTACTGAAGATGAGTCTTCACTGACAAATCTCTCAAGCTATATAGAATGTAGTATTGCAAAAGAGGGAAATAACATTGGCGGTAAATTGGCAAGATCCCTATGAACGCTGTAGTTTACTCCATAACATTTTAGCGACATCAGCAGTTGAGTGTTGGCTGTACGATGTGGGTTGTATAAGATGACACAGTTACGAGCTATGCGAAGAGCATGGGGCTCCCTCTCTCTCAGCACTGAAGTTTGCCTGCAAGAGCTGGGCCACAGTCATCCCTGATTCTGTTCTCTAGTTCACTGCTGTAGAATCTTCCAGGGCCCTTTCCTCCATTCATCCCTACCTTACGGGGGGAGCACTAAGCTCCAGAAATGACAAAGCAAGGACTGTGGGATCTAGTCATTTAACTCTCACCTCCCTGTAGGTTAAAAGGACTTTAGTTGAAATAGAACATAAGGAAGTTCATGGCCAACGTATTGTTGAAAATAATGGAAGTCTTGGCAATGGGTGATTAAGAAGAAATTGTCACTCTGTAATAGCGACTCATAAACTGTTGCTTATATAGAAGTTTACCAGAGTTGATGAGGGAAAGAGGCAGATAAGAAGAGGTACTTTGGGGATATATCAAGCCTCAAGTCCTGTCCTCAAATACTATCCCTACAAGGAGCCTCAACTTGACTAGTTTGGACTGTGGGGTGATATATAACCCATGGCAGAGCAAGCAGCTAATAATGAGTGATGCTAAGCATAGGGTGAAATACTGATAAAGGCAGATAGGTTAACAGATTAGACAAAAGAGTTGGACATGAAGAGTTCCTCTAAAATAACTGTCACCTCCTGATGACTGTGCCTTGAGGATGACATCCTGAAGAAACAACTAACTTTACAGAAATAGCCCAATGTGCTAGACAATGGAGAAATTATCATTTACAAAAGCTAAGGTGCAAGAATCAGTATCTGGAGTTATAAAAAAATCAGAAATTTTATTTTCAACAACAGAAAAGTTTTAATCAAAAATTAAAAGTAATTCATGGAAACATGGACATGTTACCAACTCACGAAAGAAGACAAGTCAAGGGAAACTGCATTCTAGAAGGCTCAGATGTCACAGTCAGCAAACAAAAATATCAAAACACCCTCTACACACATATTCAAAGAATTGAATGAAACCACACTCTCAAAGTAAAGAAAGCTATAACAACATTTAAAAATAATGTCATTGGAAAGGTAGAAATAATTAAAGTGAAATGAGTGTAAACTTTATAGTTGAAAATTAAAATAATCTGAGTTTTAAAACTCTACAGAGGAGGTACAATGGGATTTATGTTGATAGAGACTGTGCAGTGTAAAGCACCCAGAGGGCAAAATAATCAAGAAACTACAAACAAAATCACAAGGAAATGTGGGACACTATCAGTCACAGCAACCATTGTATAACTATAATACCAGAAAAGAGAGGAGAAAAAAATTTGAAAAATAATTGTGCTTGAAAAATTTCCAAGCTTAATGAAAAGACATCAGTCTACTTAGCTATGAGATTCATGAACTCCTAGTAAAATACACTTATGGGGATTCACACAAGGCACAAAAGAGTAAAAATGTTGAAAGATAAAGAGTAGATCTTCTAAGTACAGAGAGGAAAAAAAGGATCTCCAGGTCTGGCTCCCCCTGAGTAACAGTAGAGACTAGAAGACAAAACAAGGTTGCAGGACCAATGAAGCTGAGGGCAAACATGGCTAACAAAGGTTCTTATACCCAACAAAACTATCTCTTAATGTGAAGATGATGAAATAAAGAGATCCCCACGTCAACAAAAAATTTAGAGTTTTATATTGTTAGCAGAACTTCCTTACAGAAATCTTCATGAAAGTTCTTCAGGTGAAAAGAACAATTAAAACGAAAAAGTTCCTAAAACAGACAAACAAACAAACAAAACCAAAAACTACTAAAATGGACCTGATATGAAGTAAAAACTCTGAATTCCCTCATGATAAAAAGACTCAATTAGTATTTTAATTTTGTGCAACAAAGAAAACTCGACTATATTGTTTCATTTGTATAGTCTAACAAAGATTCCAAAATTAACCCCAGTCTTTCACAAATTCTCAAAAAACAAGAAACTCCACAGAAGTTGAAACATTATTAGTTGCTGTTGAAAATATAAAATATATATAAATATATAAAATATAAAATATATGAAACAATGCAACCCCTTTGGAAAATTATTTTGAGAGTTCCAAAAAAATTTTAAGCATGGAGTTACCATACAACCTAGTACTTTTTTATACTCACTTGATTATATAAGTATATTTTACATACATAAGAGAAATGAAGACATGTGTCTTTTTTTTACAGTTTGATGAATCTTTAATTTTTAATTTTTATTATTATTATTTTTTACATATATATTAATATTATTACACATATGTACAATAAACTACGTACAGCAAGAAGAACCACAAAATTATCAGGAATTGTATAAATGTTATTAAAAGTTTGACTTAAATGTTAATGGTGGCCCTGTTCAGAAGAACTGAAATGTGGAAGCAACGCAACTGTCTGTAAAGCAATGAGCAATCAAAGAAAACACAGTGCGGATGCACGTTGTAACATGGATGAACCTGCCTCCTTTTCTCTGTTCCACATGCCTCAGGATCATAATAGTGCATAGTGTTTTTATGAGTTAAGTGGGTTCACACTGGGAAGCACACTGGTGCAATAGAAACAATCAATGAGTGTTCAATAGTGAATATCAAATAGATGATGACAGCATTGGTTTCTAGGGAAGTTACCCTTGGTTTATCCAGCTTGACCTTCCTGTTGCTAAAATGTCCTTTGTTGAAAATATAAAGGAAATGACAGAGTGAATGGCATTTAGTTTGGAATGTCTTTAACTTACCCAAGAAAAAGTTGACACCCTATAAATGTTTCTTATGAAGTTTGAAGTCATACTGTTCTGTAAAACACTGCCTTGGAATTCCATATTAAAACAAAAACAAATAAAAGCAAAACAAAACAAAACAAAAAACCAAACCAAACCAAACCAAAAAACAACAACAAAATACTCCCCAAAACCTGGGTACAATAGCTTACCTGTAATCTCAGCACTTAGGAGGCTAAGGCAGGCGATGTGTCATTACTCAGCCTGATCTGAGGGTGAGATCTTGTCTCTGTTGAAAAGAACTTCATTCAGTGGCCCGTGGGAAAATGCTGAATCAAAAGAAAACACTGCTGCAGTTTTAAGATTTTCTTAATAGAAACTGATTCTCAACCACCTCACAAAATGCACGTGCTGGAACAGATGATGATGGATAATGAATGTGCACTGGGATGAGTGACAGGAGTGCATCACAGATGGGTGAAGTGCCTGTGTGTGTGTGTGTGTGTGTGTGTGTGTGTGTGTGTGTGTGTGCATGCACAGCCTCATTGTGTGGTACATCTTTAAGACTGTGTGTTAATAGCTGCATTCTGTCCACATTTGTGTATTTCTGCTAGCTTTAGACTCACAAGGTTTTCTCCTGAGTTTTGTGTATGGTGCCCAAGCTTTCAGTGAGCTTCTGAGATGGTGTAGGCCTCATGCTGACAGAAACATGGATCTATCCCTACACACTTCTTCTGCAGGGTTCCAGAGTGGAATGGGGGTTGTCTGACAGCTGTGGATTTACTACTTGGGTCTCTAATTTTTTTTTCATTGACTGTTCGTGTTTCTTTTCAGTCTGAAAAAAACTTGTGAAATAATTTTTCTTTGATCTCCCTCACCCAGACATTAAAGCACCTGATGATACTCAAGAAAAACTTGGAAGTATGTTAGACCCATGCAGAAGATTTCCACTGCCTTTTGTATCCCACAGTCTGAGTGTAAGGATTCCCTTTGTGCTCTGAACAGTTGGAGCCATGCTGACCGCTATGTAAAGGCTTGAAGTAATTTTGCTTCTGGGATTTATGTGAAATAACCTGACTAGAATTTGAAAAGCACTAGTCACCCTTTTCATTGGAAGCGTGTATGGAAGGAAGTTGTACTGGACATGTTTCTATGGGTTGGCTCATGACTGCAGCTTTGATTTTTTAAAAAATAAAAATTTTATTAATTCTCAGAGAATTTTATACAGTATTCATGTTCACCTCTGAATACTTCCAGATCTACCCCTCCACAAACTTTGTGCCCCCCCCCTTTTTTTTTGAAGAGATCATCTCACTGTAGCTATCTAGTTCTTAAAGTCTTTCTGTCCCTCTTCCCTGATGTGCCCTCAGCTTCAAGTATTATGGCTGTGGTATAATTGTACTAATTGGGAATAGCTACCCCCATGGTTGGTTTATCTGTATTTTGACAAGTTGTAGTTTTTTCTTTTGTATAGGTCTCCATCTAATGCAAAGGGAAGCTTCTCTGATGAGGAGAATATGAGCTAGACTTACGTGTGGATATATGGCTAATTTTTAGAACGAAGTTAGATACTTTACTAGTTTAGGAAGGTGGAAGTAATAGGTTCTCCTCTCAGTTCCCTGGGCTCAGCAGCTCCAAGTATTTGGCTAAATTTACTGTACAGACACATATTCCCTCCTATTGAATAGACCTTGACTCTAGTTAAGTGGCTATTGGTTACCTCTAAGGTGTAAGTGCCACCATTATACCTATAAGCACATTTGGCCATGCTGGCCATGCCTGTGGCTCGCTGGTGTTACAGCTGGGTAGAAATACTGATTAGCTTTCTCTGTTGGGAACTTGCATTGTTCCTTCCGAAACTATGAGAGCTAGTTCTCAGTTCAGATGCAAATGGATTCCTCCAAGCCCTGTGTCTTCAGCAATAGGGTCATAGCTTCCCTTCTGCAAGGCAACTAAAAGCAACAGCAATAGCCTATGTGGATCTGGGGTCTTTAGAATCCACCTTTTACCCCCCACCCCCCACAGCAACAACTCAAAAAGAGCATTCCCATGCCCAACACTGGGGGTTTTATTAGATAGACTATGGTTTTTTTTGGGGGGGGGAGAGGGAAGCATTGTTACCCCAATTGTCATAAATTTAATTAAAATTACATGTGTACTATACTAAATATACTTTAGTAAGTATGAAAGTACAAGTCTCTGTGACTTGCCCTCAGTGTCTTTTCTTCCCCCCTCTTCTCTCTTCCTCTATGTTGCCATCCTTCTTTTATATCCAGTAACCT
This sequence comes from Acomys russatus, assembly GCF_903995435.1. Lineage (NCBI taxonomy): Eukaryota > Metazoa > Chordata > Mammalia > Rodentia > Muridae > Acomys > Acomys russatus. The sequence goes on along the minus strand of NC_067166.1, from coordinate 10,305,196 downwards.
GGCAAATCTCCCTCCCTCATTTTCTCCCCCATTTCTTTATGCACCTTTGCTTTTGTTTCCCAAGTTTCAATTTTTGAATGCATGAGACAAAGAAATAGGGGTGCAGCATTTTGTACCCTCACAAACACTCAGGCAGAAACAGCAGTGCCGAAAGAATGATTGCTCATCCTCTAGGTCGACTGGGAAGAATTGACCAGAGATTTAAAGGATTTAAAGTTGCAAGAAAATAGGATTATTCCTCGGCTCTCGAGGCTCAGAATAACCTTGCTCACACCTTTGCGGGCAACAGAATTATTGTCTCATAAGAACAGAACCAACCATGATAACATGAATGCTGCTCAGTATCAGCCTCTACTTTAAAGCACTTTCCACAGTATTCCACTTGGTCTTAGCATCACTAAACTTTGTGTGACAGTTACTTAGACCTGCTCTAATAGAAACAACTTAAATCTTCACATCCTAGAGAGGCCCTTTGTATACGAAGGACCAAAGTCGAAGTCAAACTTCTTGAAAAATGTTTGTTACATTTACTAATTGATTTATTGAATTCATTTATGGTCTTGGGTGGATAAGGGAAAAAGGTATACAACCATCTACATGGGGAGGTCAGAGGGCAACTTAGAGGAGTCAGTTCTCTTTTTCCACCATGTGGGACTCAGGTGGCCAGGCTTGGTGGGAAGTACATGGACCCACTCAGCTATATCATCGGCCCAGTGGATGGAAAATGAAATAAATACTACATTTTATCATATACACGTTAGAAACAGTTGACTGTAGATTTTACTTGTGAAATACCAGCCTTGAATGGGATTAGGGAAATAGAGGAAATTTATTGAACAGACTGCCTTGAAGTCTCTTCTTCCCTGTATGCTATCTTCAACTTTGCTCTCTGAGTAGCTCGTTTTGATATATAATCACTTAAAATATGTGCAACTGTCTTGAATATTAATAGCTTATTTCTACTGCCGAATTCCAATCTTGATTTCATAATGGTTTTCATTATGTCAAGTGGTCTTCATAGCTGACAATATCCTCAGGACAAAAGGCTTTGTACTTATTATAATGGTGTGAGTTCAAGGCTGGTCATATATCAGAGAATGGGTATTTAAAGTTACCTCTACGTATTTGGAATAATTTACTGTGGACCTTTTGTATATGCATATTTTTGCATGGCTTTGCTTCCTTTGTCTTTATTCTTTTTTAAATGGTTTATTTATTTTTATCTAATATGCTGGAAAGTTTTGCCAACATGTATGTCTGTTCACCATGTGCACACCTGGTGCCTACAGAGGCTACTTCTGTGTCAGTTACCCTGGGACTGGGGTTACAGACTAGTGTAAACCACCATGTGAGTGCTGAGAACTGACCTGGGGTCCTCTGCAAGAGCGGTGAGTGCTTTTAACTACTGAGCCGCCTCTCCAGCCCCTTCTTTGCCTCTTTAACATGACATTCTAGATGTTTTTTTTCCTTCAGATACTGGTTTATAACCATATAAACCAGGAAAGAGTTTATAACCCAGCCTAAATGAATTGAATCATTGGAAGGTATATCTGCATTCAATGACAGAGAGCTATGATTGGGACCTAATTTCCATTGTATGACTAGTTTTCCTTTATATTAATGTTGTAAAATAGAGTTTATACATACGATCTTTTCATCAATTTTAGTACTTTTCCATACACTTTGCCTATTGCTTCAGCAGCATTGGTTCTAATGGTTTAAGTGAAAATCTCAGGGCAGAATCTTATTATACTAATAGAGATCATGTGGTCATGATGGAACTAGTCATTGTGTAAGGAAAAGGTATTATTCTAGGCAGTTTGACATGTGAAAGTATGGTTTTCAGGATAAAGATTACAATGTCACCCCAAGAAACAAGGAGAATGGGTCTGTCCCTTCTGCACACACAAACACAGAATATAATTAGTTTCCATATCTATGAACTATTATTCAGCATACATATCTGATTACTTTTTAATGTGAAGACACCTTCTCTTTCATTTACAACAGTGGTTCTCAACCTGCGGGTCACAACCCCTTTGGGGGAGTCAAACAACCCTCTCAAAGGGGTGGCCTAAAGACCATCAGAAAACACAGATAGTTACATTGCAATTCATAACAGTAGCAAAATTGCAGTTATGAAGTAGCAATGAAAATAATTTTATGGCTGGAGGTCATAAAGAACTGTCTTGCAGCATTAGGAAGGTTAAAAGTCACCGCTCTGCAGCAAATCTCTATCGCTCAGCCTGGTCCAGGTGGTGCATTCTTCCCATAAATGGACAGGGTAATGAGATCCGTGGACAGAACCAATATAAACAGTTACCCATGGCAGAATTGAGGGCTTTGTGTGTCATTTTCCAGAGCCAAGGTCAAAGCCTGACCACTTCTTATGGCTGCTCCACCACTTTTTAAGGCTTATCCCATTTCATACTGCCATACAAATCGAAGAAACTCTTCTATGAAGATAACGTAAACATAATAGAAGTTAAAATACCTGCTTATGCTTTCTTAGTCATTTAGCAAAATGATTCATCCCTATTCATCTGCTATTGACCTAAAGTTCTTTTCTATAGGCATGTATTATAATTAGATTAGATAGATGATATGATTATGCCGTTAAATGAAAGATCCTTTTCCAATACATGTTATATAAAATTTAAATTAAAACCAATTCTTTATACAACTTTCCACAATAAGAGTTGCTCTATAGTGGAGAAAATGACTCTTATACTGGATAATAAAGGGTCTAGAATGATTTATCCTCACAGGATGAGAACGGCTCACAAAGCATGAGAGAAAAAAAAAAAGTAGCGCAGACTTTTACATCACAAGCAGTGCCGCCCTGCGTTCCCATTTTCACCCAGCCTGCAGTATTCAGGAACACTGCTGTATTCTTGCTTCAGAGCTGTGTTCTAGTAACTTTTGAATACTGTCTTCTGTTTTATTTATTTAGATAATATATTTATTTCCAGTCAAAATATAGCCACGTCATTTCTCCCTCTCTCCTCACACCATCACGGAGGGAGTTCTAGAGAAGAGGCTAGAAGGATACTGGTTATATGAAAGGGAAAAATGGGAGCTAGCATTAACTGAGGAGGGAAGAGGAAAGACAACTCAGTACTATCTTTTTTTTTTTTTTTTTTTTTTTTTTTTTTTTTTTTTTTTTGCCTCACTACTGGCTATTTTTAAAATTGAAAATAGAAACTTTTCCCACATAGTAAATCCTGACTATGGTTCCCCCTTCCCCTCCCATCTGGATCCACCATTTTTCTGTCTCTTACTAGAAAAGACTCTAAGGGATAATAATAATATATTATGAGATTAAAACAAAAATTAATACATCAGAGTTGGACAAGACAAATAAACAGAAGGAAAAGAGCCCAAGAGAAGGCACACACTCAGGAATCCCATAAAAACACTGACCCAGAAGCCATAATATGTATGCAGAGGACTTGGTGCCCACTCATACAGGCCCTGTGCATGCTGCCTCAGTCTCTGTGAGTTTATCTGAGCTTTGCTCTTATTTATTTAAATGAGCCTTGTTTTCTTGGTGTCTTCCATCTTTTCTGGCTCTTCCATTGTTTCTGCCTCCTCTTCCACAGGGTACCCTGAGAGGTGAGGGGAGGGATTTGATGGAGACATCCCATTTTAGGGCGGAGTGTTCCAAGGATTCTCACTCTTTGCCTGGCTGTGGGTCTCTGTATTTGTTCCCATCTGTTTTAGGAGGAAGCTTCTCTGATGATGCTGAGCAAAGTATTGATCCACAGGCAGAACAGAATGCCATTGGGAGCCACATGACTTCTTTTTGTCACTGGTTCTTGGTCACCCAAGCTGTCTTGGATATACTTTCTGTCTCCTGGAGTGGGTTCCCAGGCTGGGGTTGGAGGATCTGGGATAAAGCAGTAAATAGGAGGAGGGAAGTTAGGAAGGGAAACTCTAAGTGAACCCTTGCAGATGTGTGCAGGGTGCAAAAAGGAGGTCTCAGCCTCTTTTTTGGTTACCTGGTTGGATATGAATACTATCTTAAAAAAAAAAAAAAACAATTCCACTACTTAAAAATAATTAGAAACTTATTTTCGTGCTGTGTGAAAAGCTCAAGAAATCTTTTAGAACTTCTATTTTTGCATTTTACTTATCTATGTTAAATTCATTATATTTTGGTAGCTTTGAGGCTTTCATAGTTTGCTGACAGTTAAGAATGAAATTAGCAATAAGCATACATTTAAACTATAGGTGATCACAGCTTCCCATGATGCTCATTGTTCTGACAGTTCTAGAACATCTTTTGAAGAGCTTGGGTGTTACATGGTCAGCACTACTCAAATAATTAATATAACTGTGTGAGAATTCCCCTTCAGCAGAAATAGCTGCGTCCAGGAGGAGGCTAAACTGCCATTAAAATAAAAAAAAAAGTATCTAAGTCAATCTTTTTTTGTTCAATATATTAAGTGAAAGTCCCAGTTTCTCTGATGAAATGTTGCTGAATAACTGCTGTGTTTATAACTGCTTGATTCAAAATCAAGTGTTGATTCTTGCCACTTGATCTACCACTTTAAAACTAACGGTCCTCAGGCTAGGCCCCCAAGTGATTGCTCAAGGAAATGGCTTGCACGGGAATTTGCTTTTGATGATCGTAAGTGGGCTAGAACCAGGGATGTGAGCATCTTAGTCCTTTTGTCATCACTAGGCTAGCATGGCTCTGTCCATTGATCTTCAACAAACGATGACATCTTTTAAAACTCAGACTACTTATCAATTAGGGATGATGACACTTGTAATTCTTTAACTTCTCTGAAATGCTCCAAAAGAATGTTAGCTCAAGAGCTAAATATTATTCTCTTCATCTTCAGCTGTAACATAACCATTCTATAAATCTCCAAGAACTTTACAGTCAATCAAGTTTAACAGTCTATTCTTAGGAGAAAGCATTTGGGCTGACAAAGACAATATTTTACAAGAATAGTAGGTACCTTAGCTTGTGAGAAAGATGATTTGATTTTGCAATCTTTATTGACAAAGGAAAATAACATGTCACCAATTTCTAAAACATGGTGTTGGGTAAGGATTTGTGTTAAAAGAGGTCCAGAGTTCTGAATTAAATGTATCTGAGTGTCAGCATGTTTCCTCTATGTGAATACACTGTGTGAGTATACACATAGTTTTATTGTTATCTCAAAATCCCAACTTAATAGCTATTTGATAGATTATATATATATATTTCAAGGCAATATTGATATTAAAAAGCTTAGCTGTGGTCAGGCTGAAATGTGGTTCCTATGGTAACATTGTTGGGAGTAGTAGGTCCCATCAGTGGTGATTAGGTCATGAAGAAAGAGTTGCACCTTTCTTTTAGGAGTTGGCATGTCTGGTAAAGACTGTGTTAGTTATTAAGAGAACAGGTACCATTCTATTGCTCAGTTCAAGTCTCAGAGAGTACTGGATTGAAGGGGATATTATGACACAGTGTGTGAATACTGGAAGATATTGTTAATTGGGGTCACCAAAGGAGTAGTCTCCTATGTTGACATCCCCTGATTAATGCTGATGACATGAAATACTCCTGGAGTCCTTGTGAGAAACACTTGATCCTTCAGTTAGTCATGACCAGGACTGATGGGTTCTGGTTAGATGGGTTCAGTTAGATTTGGTTTCTTTTAGTGGGATATTAGGTAAGATTAATGTCTCCTCCTCTTGGCAAGCTATACCTATTACAGTGAGAAAGGCAGACAAGCCCATGGAAAGGTTGTTGTTTTTATTTTGTCTTTTTGTTTGTTTTGAGGTGAGTTTGGAAGAGAGGCATGGAGTCAAATATAAATGTGTGATTTTAATTATGACATACCATTATGGGGGGAAAGTATAGGTTGCCTTAAGGGGAGAAAAAAAATAATGAAAGTATTTATGGACTAAGAGAGGTTCAAATTAATACTTAAAGAATGATGAGAGTAGAGTATTAAAATGGTTGGCAAAGTAAGAGATGTATGCTGAGTGACTTTGAGACGGGAGAGATCAGGGCATCGAGGGCTGTTGTGTCGCTGAGGAAATGAGAGCAAACAATGTGACTACAAACTAGAAAGCCTGGGGCAAGAGTGGTATAAAATGAGAGGTCGAGCTCTTTGGAGCCATGATGGCCCGAAGGGAAGGTGAGCATGGAGATTTCACGGAGGGAAGTGCTGAGATGAAACAGCCACGATCATAGTGTCAGCACTGAGAGTTTATAAAGATGAATCTTGTCTCTATGTGGAAAACCAGAGTAGAATACCAAGGAAGAATGAAGAAAGAGCAACTAGGAGACCATCAGAAATCTGTAGGTGCTGAAATAGTAGACAAGGAGATGAGCAACCTGTCTTGGGGGGTATTAGGGAGACGAGACAGACAGTAGATGGTTTAGTGGGATTAAAAAAAAAAAGGAGAAAAAGTTGTCTCATGGGTCTCTTACTCTCCAGACTATATTGAAAGGGTCTATCTGATTGTCTTCTTTCTAGCTCTGTGTGTCTGTCTAAGTAAGCTAAACACGACAACACTGAGGACATCATGTAGGAGAGAGAATAGACTAAGAAGATGGAAACTTAGGGACAAACCTATAGGAATTGCTCTTCCAGCCACCTGAAGGTGGTAAATAGGTAAAAAGTAGAAAAAAAACCAAACAAACATAAATCAGTGTGCTATTACATACACCAAAGGGGAAAAATTTTAAAGTAGTGGTTCTCAAGCTTTCTAATGCTGCATTCCTTTAATACAGTTCTTGTGCTGTGATGCACCCCCTACCGTCATAAGATTATTTTTGTTGTTACTTCATAACTGTAGGTTTGATACTGTTATGAAATGTAATGTGCATATCTGTGTTTTCTGATGGTCTTAGGCCACCTATTAGGGTGAAAGGATCATTTAACCCTCAAAGGGGTCATGGTGTCCAGGTTGAGAACTGCTGGTTTAAGGATGCTAAATGCTGAGAAAGAGTCAATTAAGAGAAGTGATTACAAAAATCACTACAGGCAAGACGAAATTTTCCAAAACTATGGATGTGAGGCAAGGCATGGTGAAGTGGACTGAAGGGTGAGAAAAAGAAGATGGCAGAAATGGTACTTCAAAGAAGTTTAGCTGTGAAGGGATGATAAATACAGCAACCATAACATAAAAGAAAGTTTGGCAGGTGAGAAATAAGTGAGTGGATAGAAAAGCATGAGAGTTGTTGAGGGATTAACTTTGAGGACACTTTCTCAATACTTGTCCCACTGCTGAGCATGTAATTCAAAAGTAGGAACTGTTTATAATATTGAATATTAAAATCATTTTCCTCATGTTCTTGTTTTCTAAACAGCAAGAGTAAAGGAAATAACATGTGCCAATCATCAATGAAAATCTGTATGTAAGTTAGGAAATGAGCTTGGCATAGTCTTGTGGACCTGCTAGAAGATGTGTGACTTCTGCATAAGAAACTAGGACTGAGGGGGACCTCCTCCCCCTGTATATGCTCATAGGATATCAAGTTTCTTCTTGGTAGCCTGCTATCCTTCCTCTGAGTGCCACCAGGTCTCCCCATTCAGGGGACGTGGTCAAATATGAGGCATCAGAGTATAAGTGAAAGTCAGACCCCACTCTCCACTCAGTCACAGTCATAGGAGAGGGGAGTAAGGGGAAAATGGGAGGGAAGGAGGAATGGGAGGATACAAGGGAGGGGATAATCATTGAGATGTACTATGAATAAATCAATAAAATAAAATAAAATAAAAAGAACTTTATAAGAAGTAATTATTGTCACAATGGACCTTACAGAGTTATTGAATCAATTTTTCTGTGGCATAAATAATTGCAAGTCCTTATCTTGAAATATAAGCTGCATACTCAAAAAAAAAAAAAAAAAAAAAAAAAAAAAAAAAAACTCAGGGTCTCATAGGCAATGGGAGCGTCACTGAGAAATGGAGCACCCATCTTGGATGCTGTATGTGGAATGGGTTTGTATTGTGGCCGAGAAATTCTAAGATTAGGGAACCTAAATGGCTTTACGATAGATTCAACGAACCCAAATAATTCCAGCCCTAGAGGGAGAGTTATCTTTAGCATACCAGAAAATAATTAACCCTTCATTTTACTCCAGAGGAAAATAGCACCACTCTCCACCTTCAGTGGCTATTTGATACAGAGATGTCCATGAAATATATAGTTCTGGCTTTAACATTTCAGTCTGTGGGAAGATGGGCAGAGGAGCATGGCTCATGGGTGCTGCTTCCTTGTGGCAATGCTAGCTAGAATCTGCAGCCTGCATGCTAGCATTAAGTTCGTATCTGCTTTCCAGTCCCCATGCTCATCCTGTGATTCTATGTAATGACGCCCAGCTATCACAATAAAATGCCACACACCACGTGGCTTACACAATAGATTTTTTTCTTATAGTTTTAGGGTTCCTAAGTTCAAAGTCAAGATGTTGGTAGGTTTGGTTTCTTACTTTTTTCTATTAGAAAATGACTTCTTTTAGACATTTTTATACTTTTCTTTTTTTTTTTTTTTTTTTTTTTTTTTTTTTTTTTTTTATTAATTTATTCTTGTTACATCTCAATGTTTATCCCATCCCTTGTATCCTCCCATTCCTTCCCCCTCCCCCATTTTCCCATTATTCCCCTCCCCTATGACTGTTCCTGAGGGGGATTACGTCCCCCTATATATTCTCATAGGGTATCAAGTCTCTTCTTGGCTACTTGCTGTCCTTCCTCTGAGTGCCACCAGGTCTCCCCCTCCAGGGGACATGGTCAAATGTGAGGCACCAGAGTATGTGAGAAAGTCGTATCACACTCTCCACTCAACTGTGGAGAATATTCTGACCATTGGCTAGATCTGGGAAGGGGTTTAAAGTTTACCTCCTGTATTGTCCTTGGCTGGTGCCTTAGTTTGAGCGGGACCCCTGGGCCCAAATCTGCCTATCATATTGTTCTACTTGTAGATTTCTAGGACCCTCTGGATCCTTTTATTTTGCTGTGCTCCCATGCGTCTCTCATTTAGAGTCCCAATACTTTTCATCATAGCTCTCTGTCATCCTTTCTTGCCCACCTTACTCCTCCTCTTTAGCCTTCCTTTTTCCCACTAGTCTTCTTTCTTTTTTTAGTTCTTTTAAAATATAGCTACTGAATTTTAAAAAGTGGTGATTTTCTTCTGAGTCTGGTTAGTTTTACTTAACAGAATAATCTCCAGTTGCACCAATTAAAATTTTTTTTTTTGGCAAATAACAGGATTTACATTTTCAGGGTTGAATAATATTCCCTAACACACACATACATTTTCTTTACCCATTCGTCCGTTGACAGGCACCTAGGCTGACTCCATGGATGCCTATTGTGAGCAAAACATGCGTGATGACATGAGTGTGCAAGTGTCTCCATTGGACGTTGATTTTCATTCCTCTGGGAATATACCACAGAAGGATGAGATCTCCCTTCCTTGCTTCTCAACAGTGGCCTTTTCACTGTGTCCTCAGATGGTTTTTCCTGTGTGTATCCATCCTCTGTAAAGCCCTTTCTCCAAATACAATCATGTAAGGAATAAAAACCAGCCAGCCCTTAACAGATTCCCAATGCTGTATGTCACTTACTGTCTCTAGTATATGAAAGGAAAACCAACGCTTAAAAAGAGCCAGGGATTTTTAGCAGAAGTATAAAACATTAAGCTCTGCAGTAGGATTTGACTGAACTCATTTTAACCTTCTAAATGTTTGAGTTGATATTCTTTTGTTTCTGGGAATGTGATTTCTTAGTTTTTAGGTCATGATCATTGGTCTTGCAGAACACTGTGGTATGGGCCATAGTTTTTTGGCCAGACTTTTCTTCTGTTCCTCCCTCTCCCGGCTCCATCCTCTTTCCTGCTGCCATTTACACAAGTGTTTAGCACAGTCACTGAGTGCAATTCTGGAAGCTGGTGGTCTCAGTGCTAGGAGCCCATCACTAGCACAATGAAGCCCAGACTTCATGGGACTGTCAGTCTACATTTTATGTGAAAGATTTCTCTTTATTTTCTCTTTTTTTCTCCCCACACGCTCCAATTGTGTCATACTTTACATCAAACTGAAGAGTTTTAAGGAACCAACATTTGCCAACCACTACTCTTACATTGAATGCATTTATTCACACTATTCTGTTTAGTAACTGATGGCCTACTGGTGCAGATTTTAATTATTTATATGATAATATATTTGTTAGCATGAATATATTACTACATTTTACATTTCAGCTATGATTATAGAGATTGTTTGTCTTTGCTTTGAGTGGGGAAGCTGAAAAATCAATTGACAAGGGCTACTGCTGTACTAACAGACAGCATGTGTGTATCTCTGTATTGTGTATTTTCTTCCTGTGCATCAAAAAAATGATTTTTAGCACAGATAATCATCTTAGAGTTATGGTCACAAGTGGCAAAGTTCGAATTAAATTAGCTTAACATTTGAAACCTAGATATCCGTGTGTGTGTGTGTGTGTGTGTGTGTGTGTGTGTGTGTGTGTGTGAAGTAATAAAAATGCTCAAATGAAGAAGTAGGTCTTGGGACTGAGAAGTGCCAGATGGCTTTAGTGATGGAAATGTGGGGGACATCAAATCAGGAACTCAAACAGTAGCACTGGAACTGCATCCGTGTCTAGGGAGCCATCAGCTTTTTCCCCTTTGCTACTGCCTTCTTTAGCTCTAGGTGCCTGTGGACTCTTGCTTATATATGTGGTTTCCCCGGATGTGTCATGGAAGGAGGTTTTAAGGGAAAGGAATATACATTGTCATTGAGTAACTGATTGTAAAATAACCATGTTAGGCTTACAGTGGACTTGACACCCCACTGTATTAATGCTCATGGTATTTTTGTGGAAGATTTCCTTCAGCCAGACTTTTCTGCCAGTGTTTCCGAGGGCATTGCATTTTATTTATTTGAGCGGTGGTGATCCTTGGGCTTGCTTCATTGTTGCTGTGGTATTTTAACTCCTGTCTGTCTGTCTGAGGCTGGCACTTTGTTTTTATAATCTACAACTGGGGACTGTTATGTTTTCTTTAGCTGTCACCAGATAATGACATGTATGTAAAGACAGTGCTATTTTAGCACAATTTAAAGACACATTTTTTTAATCATTCCAACATAAAACAAATAACAATTAACTCATAGTTTGATACTTTGCAAGCAATACTCAACGAATTTGATATCTTCTTGAAGGTTTTGGGGGTTTGTATTTTAGTGATGTGAAAATGGCTGTGATTTAGGTTATTTTGCCTTTATATATTTAATTAGATTTTCCAGACTTTTTTCTATCTAAGCACAATTTCCACAACCATATACTGGTTGTTTGAAATTCCCCGTTCTTATGCTACAAGGGATGCTTAGCAAATTGCAGTGTAAAACAGAATCTTATTTATGTGTACAACTGCAACCAAGACTTGGTATCATAAACAGTCAGTGTTTGCCAGAAAGCAACTACCGTGACTGTTTCACTTTATTTGGCTGTAGTTTCAAGGCATATGTTAAGCCACCAATGTTGGCTCACATCTACAGCCCAGCAGGCAGGAGGCTGAGGCAGAAGGACTTCTGCAAATTTGAGACCAGCTTGGCCTACATGATGAATTCTAAGCTAGTGTGAGCTACTGCAAGAAATTAGGTTACAAAAACAAACAAACAAAACAAAACAAAACAACAACAAAAAAACAAAACCACAAAATAAATCAAAACAGTGCAGGACAAACACAAACAGTAAAGAGCCAACAACGCAGTGGCAGGAGAGCGCGGACTGCAAGGCGAGGTTGCTGAAGCTCACTTAAGCGCTGACCTTGTCACTCTGTGACAGGCAAATTATTTAAGTCTCTCTGTGTTTCAGACTTTCCGTCTGTGAAACAGAAGTGATGGGATTCTCATTATGTCTAATGTAATAGGCACTGGACAGTAGCGGGTACAATGCCATGTGTGCATTTCGCAGAAGGCGGCGTTTAATTGCTATCGGTGCCCCAGAGCAGGGCCCTCATTAGAATTCTGCAGTGAGGAGCTGGGCTCTCAGCATTGCTGGCCTAGAAATTCAGTTTTCCTACTGCCTCTGATTTCACCAACCCACAGTGTTTCAGAGAGAAAATGAGCCAATGAGCTCACGGGAAGGACTACCATAAAAGCCACAAGCTCCATTTATAAAAGTGACAGAAAAACACTGGAGGTAATTAGGAAGGTGATTTTATTCTCTAGCAATCATTTTTTCCCCTGTTCTTTTGTTGTCCATGTGTGCGTGCATGTATGTGTGTGTGTGTGTGTGTGTGTGTGTGTGTGTGTGTGTGTGTGTGTGTGTCTATGGCATTTGGAAGACATTGAACACCTTCTATTGCTCTGGCCTTACTGCCTTGGGACGGGACTGGTTTTTTAATGGGTTCTCAGAACTTACCTGTCTATGCCCTCTACCTGAAGGGTCACCTCTCTATACAGGTCCTGGGTGTCTTCCTGTTCACAGAACATGCACTCTTACCCACTGAGCCATCTCACAGCCCCTCTGTTAGATTTTCTTAGCTATCTTAGTCTCTCCCAGTGTCAGAGACAGGCAGCTTCAGTAGACTGCGGGGGTGGAAATGTGTGTGTGTGTGTGTGAGAGAGAGGGAGAGGACACGAATCTGCCAAAGCCCTGATATAAACGTTAGGTTTATCATTCATTCATTTAAGCCCTGTTTCTCTCAGCTTGGCCCTCTGGGCCAGCTTCATTGTGTTTCTTAGGGTCTCTAAAGGAGCTTTGGCATAACTTGCTGTTTCCTTCTCTCACTCAGACCAAGTATTCCAGAAATCTCCCTCAAATTCTGAACAAGTGAGGGCTGTGGGGTGAACTTCAGTATTGCCTTGATTGATCTTCTTAAGGCTATACAGTGGGCAGCCATCTGCTCTCTTAGTTACTAATCCCCAGAGAGGAGGGGACGAAGATGAATCTCGGTTTCACTTGGAAAAGTTCTTATATAACAAAAAGACCGTGGGGTTTGTCTGAAAAGAACATAAATTGAGGTGATGAAGTTGCTGTGTTTCAACAGGAAAGCATGAGATAAGTATTAGATACAATAACAAAAAGTGGTTTTTAAAGTTTTAGTGTGATTAGTTCACAGCTTCTGAAATGAATACCTATCATATTAACTATGTGAAATACAGCCGTTAAGTCAACTAGAATGTGCTCATCACATTATTAGCTCATGTCTTCTCAATACACTTATTCCTTCCCATAGGTATAGCTTCCATTGTTATGGTCATGACCCATATGTCTCTTTGAACACGCTAGGCATCTAGGAATTATTCATCAAATCATTTAGCTATTGTGAGGCCTTGCACTGTTCTTGTTGATGTGACACAAGGTTGACTCCAATGGGTAGAGGTAGTCTCAGTGAAGGAAGTGACTCCATCAGATTAGCATCTTCTTGGTCAATTATTGATGATGAGGTCTTAGTCCACTGTGGGTAGTGCCACCCCTGGGCTGTATAAGAAAGTAGGCTAAGCAAACTATAGGCAGCAATCCAGTGTGTAGTTTCCCTCTGTGGTCTCTGCTTTAGGTTTTTTTTTTGTTTTTGTTTTTGTTTTTGTTTTTTTTTTGCCTCTAAGTTTCTACCTTGATTTCCGGCTCTGACTTCCCTTAGGGGATGGACACTCATCCAGATAGGTAAGATAAAATAAACGCTCTCCTTTCCAAGTTGCTTTTGGAGATTGTGTTTGTCACAGCAACAGCAAATGCAAAGTAGGATGGGCCTGAACAGAGGTATAGTAGAAGAGATGTCAGAAAAGTTATGTAGAAGACCTCTCTAAAGGCTGGATGTTTTGTGGCGTCCCTGCTGCATCCATATGTATGCTGGGTAAGCTAAGCAAGTTCGTCCTCTTTGGTGATCAGTTAACTCCTTAACTCTTTCTAACGTGTCCCTTCCACCATAATGTTGAGTTTCATTGATAGATCTATTTCCAAAGTTCACTGTGCTAGTACCCAGGGCCTATCCATGCCTTTGTAAGCTAAGGTCCTCACAGGCTCTCTTTAAATATGAGATTTCATTGGTTATGTTTTTATTTTGGTAGTTTAACTCATAGTGCTTCCCTGTTGCCTCCACGTACTGCCTGAGAGAAACTCCCATTTTATTCCCATCAATCATGTGCAGTGCCAGCTGCGCCAGACAAGAAAACTCCAGTAAACAAGAAAGGGGGGTGTTGGCATATAACTCCCTTCAGGAAATGAAAGAAATTATCAAATTCATGGAATTAAAGATATTTAATATAAAACATTGGAGTAGTGCTTCTCAGTGTTGGCTGCATGATAGAATTACCAGAAGAAGAATAAAAACAAACAAAACAACAACAACCACAAAGCAACATCTAGGCTCCACTAAATCTATAAAACTAGAAAGGTTGCACATAAAACTCGGGCATCAGTACTTTCCAAAGGTCTGCAGGGGATTCCCCTTGTGTAAGCGAAATTGAAAAGTGCTGCTGTGTAGCTAGGGAGAATGGGATAGGATTGAATTAAAGGCAGCTAGACAGATCACTAGACAAGGAAAGATGTATGTTCCAGGACAAGCTGTAGACTTTTGAACCAAATAGCAAACTATGTCTGTCTAGGGCTTTCTTCTCAGTACCCAAATCTCTTGTACCTCTCCCATACACTCCTGTCCTCTTACAGCAGCTAACACCCACATGTCTTTGACAATGGCTGCTGGAAGCACCCCATTTCTACAAGCTTAGAGACTTGGAATCATTCATGTCACAATCCCACACAATTCATTAAAAACAAAAATGACACGTGTGGGTATTTTGCCTACATGTCAGTGCACATGTGCACGCAGTGTCTGCAGAGGCCAGAAGAGGGCATCAGTTCTCTCTGGCACTGGAGTTACAAACAGTGGTGAGCCACCCTGTGGGTTTGGGGGATTGAACTCAAGTTCTATGGAAAGAGCTGCCAGCACTCTTATCTGCTGAGCAGTCTCCCTAGCTCCCGCCCCAGACACACATTTCTTAAGTAATGACTCAGGATAATGGGTTGTGAATTACCCAGTTTGCTCTCCCCTGGTCAGGATAATTTTAAAGTGCAAGCTGTACTAGTGTTTTTCAAAGAAACCAATGCCCAAACTGTTCCATAACATAAAGGGCAGGGTGAGCTTTGGCCAGAATGTACATCTTCACATTGCTTCCTTACAAGAGAAATGACTCTCTATAGGAAATGGCAGCACGGCACTCTGATATAGCTGTAAGCTCTTTAGTTTATCATGGACCAGTAGCACAGAGACCACAGAGTTCTGCAAACCATACCTAGGAAAGAAATAATTTACTGTGTCTTGAGAGCTCCCTCAGTAGTGAGCAGGAGCCACTTGCTGTGGGCGTTTTTTGACCCTGAAACTTTTTCTAGACAATATTTCCCTCTAACTTTCTGCTCCCTGATTTTTCCTGGGAGCTCTTAGTCATAATCACCTTTACAAGAGTCTTTGTCTTAGTGTCTCCTTCTAGAAAAGCCAATAAAACAGGCAGTGAGGAGTGTATATAAGAGAATACAGCCTGCATTGTAGGAAGACAGTTCTAACCAGCATGAAGAGCAATTTAGAAAAAATGAGTGAGTGTAGGCAGGAAAAGAGATCGAAGACTGTCACAACATTCTCCTAACCAGCCAACTTAGAACTTGGCCTTGTCCATTTATATATATACATAATATATGCATGCATGCATAGTGCATACATACATACATACATTTGTTTCTGTTTTATTTCTTTTATAATAATATATAGTGCAACAAGTAAGGTGGTTTATCATCACATTCCCATACACGCAAATGCACCTTGATCATGTTCTTCTTCCTCTTTCTTCAATTCCACTGGTACATCACCAATGGTTCCCTTTCAGTTTCATGCCCTACTATGCTCCACTGGCTTCTGCATAGAAGAAAAATCACATGCTACCTGCTTAATGAAGTTGTTTTCTTTCAATTCACACTGAGGTTCCTACTCATGTTAGAAAAACAAGTGTCCCTTTTCACCATTTCAGCCCCTGGTTTAGTTTAGACCTCCATTATTTTATGAGGGGTTTAGGGCAACTGGCCTGCATTTCATGAGAAGTGGAGATGCACTAGGAATGGCAGGTTCCTTGTAGTCTATAAACTAAGCCTTCCTTGGTGGAGTTCCTTTAGGTATTAAAACTCAGAGGCTGATTCTGCTTTACATCATAAAGACTCGTGGGTGTATCCCAAACAAATACTTGTAAGTATAAACAGGTATTTGTAAGAATAGGTAACTGAAGGTACACAGTTTTCTCCCTCTGCAAATGAGGAAGATGAGCTAGATGACTCCTAAGGTCCCCTCCCCTGGTAACATTTTTTATTTTTATATATACCTTTATATGATTACACATATGTAGAATAAATTACCTATAGCAAGAAGAACCATGACACAATCAGGAATTATATAAATGTTACATTCTTAGTGTTTCGGCCTTGAAGAAAATATCTTTCCTATCTTGGTGCGTCTAAAATTGAGTGTAGATCAATCTCCATCACTTCTTGTCATTATCAACTTAAAACATCTATCTAGACCTAAAAACATATTAACCACTAAACAACTAAGCTTCATTGTAAAACTAAGTTACCTGGTCTTCAACTCCATCAGAGACTTGAGAAGGAATTAACTTGACTACTTGAGTATGCCGGGAGTGCGGGTTAGTAGCTTCCCAAATGATGGAGACAGTTTGCTACCTGAACATAGTCACACAAAATTCTCTATAATGTTGGAGCATCTTCTTCAGCCTTCTGGCCCAATGTATCTGACAGACATATTTTTGAGGCAGGAACTAACATTTTGTGTTGAACAACAGTCATCAGATTGCATCAATGAAAGAACACAAACTATTATTCCAGGACCAACAGTCACTGCTCAAAACAAATTGACAAAAACCATCATTCTTTTTTGAATGACCAATTCTTTGTGAAGCTAACCTTTGCCTTTCCCTCATAATGATACATTTACTGCTTTTACTTTGCTTTGGAAACGGGAACCATCTAATTGGGTTGATAAGGTCAGCCTTGGAGAGAGACTGGATGGAATTTGTGACTGTGTATATTTGCCTAGACATGTTTTTTGTCATGTTTATTGTACTTTTATGATTGGCTAAAAACAATAAGCCTGCTGTGTATGGTGTTTTGTTAATGCACTGTTGTTTGTGGGGTTTTCTAAGGCAATTTGAAAGCAAGAGAAAATACAATTATTTGAGGATGCTTTGGGAAGAGGTGGATGTATTTATACAATTAAATAGCAGCGCAGTAACAGAGTGCCCTCCATGCAGAGTTCACCACTATCTGTAGGTTTTAGAGGATGTGTAAGGCTGAGTGAGATAGGTCTTATTTTCCATGAGTTTTAAAGGGCCCTGCAAATCAGTAGTTGTGATTTTATTGATCAAGAAAGGCAATTCAACAGTGTGTTAAATCTTCTGCTTATTACTTTATCTGCTCTTGTCTCCAGACAACCCTTAAATACTGAAGTGCTGTGTAGACTCTGCTGTACCACTTACCTAGGCAGAAATCCAGACTTCATGGTGACATTCCTCAGACACTCCATTTAATGGTGCAAATTTGATTCCTTTTAGTTTTCTGGTTTTGAGTTTTGAAAGATGATTTTTAAAATTACAAGACACAGTAATGAGCATGAATTTTATGTGTACAAGTTGGTGAGTTTTTTACCTATGTGTGCATTTGTATAACTTTCAGCTAGATCACTTTGGTTTTAAAATGAAATTTAAAACAGTCTTCCTTTATTGTCTCTTCCTGGCCCAGTTACCTCCATCTGGAGGTAACCGTGGCTTTGGCTTTTGCTACCATAGCTTGATTTTGTTTATTCTTTCACTTTATGGAAATGGAATTGTGCATTATTATGTCTGGCTTCATGGATTGAACCATATATTACTAGGTTTATGAGGGTTTCTCTATTCTTGCATGTGAGTGTGCGCACATTTATGCAAGAACAGATTATATGTATATACAATATAATATATAGTTTACATGTATGCCATATAAATGTAAACTACATATTTAAGTCTGTGATTAGAATATTCCATTGAATAGGTATATTATTCTGTTCATCATGTGCATTTGGTCCATATTCATTTTCTGTCACTATGAGTTGTTGTGGTTTTCAACATGCACAGTTAGTCATTTTGTTTGTAGTTGCTGTAGCTAGAACTGTGATTGTCAGCTCATAGTTCAGCTTTGGTGATGGCTGGTAAAGTGGTAATGTTAGCTCTCCTCTCCCACAGCCATGATGGAGAGCCCTGGTGCTTCAGCGTTTGTTCTGATGTATGATATTGTTAACGTTTTCAATCTTAGTTGATCTGATGAGTATGTGTTAGCATCTCATTAGAAGTTTTATTTTTGTTTCTCTGAAGATTAATGATGCTAAATATGAAAACTTTTATGAAGTATGATTCAATTATTTTAATTATCCTTTTGCTGTTTATTTTCTTTGTGCATTCTGATATGTATGTGAAAAATATATCAGATTTATAAATATATTTTTATTGTCTGTGGTTTGGGTTTCCTTTGTTAATGTTTTCCCATTCCTTTTGTGGTATTGAGGATTAAGGCGGAGGCACACACATGGCAGGCAAGCATGCACTCTCCCAGTGATTCTAGTCACACTCTGCCCATGGCTCCTATTGATTGATTTCTTTCGTCATGTCCTTCCTTCTTTCCTTTGTGCAGTTGAGGTAATTGTTTCATTTGATGAGCAGACATTATTACTTTTAATAAATACAGCTTATCATTATTTCTCTCTGTAGCTGAGTAGAAAACAGAAATGATCTAAAATTTTTGTCCAAATCTTCCCCTGGAATTTCCATGCCTTTAAAAGACTATAGTGGAGTTTTAAACTAGTTAGAGGAGACAGATTATTTCATACAGTTGTAAGGTAGGAGAAAGATTCTCAGTGCTTTTCCTTTGGCCATCTCCTTAGAACCCACTTTCTTGGGCGACTTGTTGATGGTGCTTTCCTGAAAAAAAGCAGGAAGGCCTAGCTGCTCCCTTCTTTCAATTATTAAGCATATGAATTCTGAAGTTTATTTAACCCTTGAAGACTTCTTGATCATTCAGACTCTGGTTTATTAAACAGAAGTCTGCTAGTTCCAATGACAGGATCTTGTTGCCTCAAGCAAGAAAGATTTCTGCAAGAAAGGTAGATTCTAGAATTAGTAGAAGAGCCACGAACCCCTGTGCTTATGTGACTTGAGGATGCGAGCAGTGTTGTGGATGTGTCATCTGGATGTGGAAACTCCATCGTGCATATGTGACCCGAGGGTTCAACTCTGCTCATATCTGCGTTTCTCTCTGAGTTGCGTCCATCTACATGCGCTTCCATCTACAGATGGGCTTATAAGGCAAGAAAACACTAAAGATGGCAAATGTCAACACTCTTGTTGATGTTAAGTACCTCTCAAGTATCTTGAAAGGAAAGAGAAAGAGTCTTTTGGTCCTTTTATTACAGTATGTAGTAATCCTACTGATGGATTTGGTCATCTTGAGTCACCTGTCAAGTCACGGCCATTAAACCCAGGATGAAATAAAGAGAAGCCAGCCCCCACCTCCCAATAAGTAGGTATGCTGTTGCCAGAAAAAGGTAAACATGAGGGCCAGGCAGGCAGAAATAATAGATGTCCACTACGGAGGGGATAAAAGGTGTAATGTGCTGTGCTAGCTGTTGAACACCAGCTGAGCATCAGTCAGAGAATAATTTTAAAGCACTTGGTAAAGAGAAGAGGCACAGTGATTATTTGCTGAACTTGAACAACCTTTTGCCTTCTGCTCTCGAAATTGGAGCCTCAAAGAGGACTACAGAAGGTCTAAGGACTGGAAAATGAAGTTTCAAACTTTTGTGGGTTCTCAAGGTCAAACTGGCTCTATATATTGAAGCCGGCCTCATCAATGGTTCTCTTATTAGATCCAGGGACATGTTCATGATGCTAAAGCACAGGACGCCAAGTCTCCTACATCATCAGCCCTAAAAGGGTTGAAGTCGAGGCTCAGTAAATGACAATGGAACTTGGTTGTCGGCCCTTCTCATTTCTAAAGATTTTTCCAAGGGAATAAAATGATTTATGTCTATTACATTGGCATTGCAATGATTGATAAATATGACTAATAAACAACATGGGTGCTATTGAATCATTGCCCTTAGAGTGTTAACTCTATAGGAATAAGCATTTCACAGGGAACTTGTTTCCTTTTTAGTCATTATTTCTAATTGTTGTACTTGCTACTTTTATGTCAACTTGACACATGTTAGAGTTATCAGAGGAGGGTGCCTCAAGTGAGAAAATGTCTCCAAAAGACCTGGCTGTAGACATGCCTATAGGGCATTTTCTTAATTAGTGATTGATGGTGAAGGGCCTGGCCCATTGTGGGTAGTGCCATCCCTGGGTCGATGGTCTTGGGTTCTATAGAAAAGCAGGCTGAACAAGCCAGGGGAAGTAAGGCAGTAAGCAGCACTCCTCTGTGGCCTGTGCATCGACTCCTGCCTCCATGTCCCTGCACTGTTTGAATTCCTGTTCTGCCTTCCTTTGATAATGAACTATGATGTAGGCATGTAAGACAAATAAGCCCTGCCAAAGTTGCTTTTGGTCACGGTGCTTCAACACTGCAATAGTAACTATAACTAAGACACTAGTCATACAATATTTCATCTTGCCATCTTATTGAGAAGCTTCTTTCTCCTAGGCATGGTATTAAAGGTGATCGGTATCTGTAGTCTCCTGAAAATATATATTGTATTTTCAGTTATTAAATGTGTGAATTGTGAAATTTACTTAATCCATTAAGGCCTTTTGGTCACTTGGAATGTGTCTGTTAGTTAAAACTCTGCTAGTTGCAAGTGACAGAAACCTAAATCACCCCAAAAGAACGGAGAAATCTGGACTACGAGTAGGTCACAAATCTAACACATCTTTGTGTCTTTCGGGTTTCAACTCCCATGTGTCAGAATCACATGGGAGGGTGGCCAAGGAGCTGCCCACTAGGTGAGAGCTGCCAGTGTTCATGGCCCCATAGAGATAGGTTGAGCCTTCAATTGGTATTTTAACAACTTTTTAATTATGCTGCTTTGAACTGTACAAAGAGCATACTTAAATAATTTGATCACAGTAAAATTTATTAACACGTGGGTGTAAAATGATTTGGTGGTACATCATATTTTAACTGACTGGCAATATTTATAATTTAAACATACTTCATTTTCCTTTCAAATAGAATCTTTACAGCAAAAGCAATACTAATTGCTCCTCGGTTGACTGTTGTAATTAAAATTTGTGGAGAGGTAGGTTGAAGGGTATATCTATATATCGAATCAATTTCTTGGAAGTCATACAACTTGTAGAAAGAAAGTATAAACAACACTTTTTTGAATCGCCTGCTTTTCTGTTCTTTCTTATTGCACGGAATCCTAACCTTTGCTCTGGCGTGCCCCATATGGTCAGCCTAATGGGGTTTTTTGTTTTGCTTGTTTGTTTTTCTTTGCTTTGTGTGTTCTTATTGTGCACATACTAGGAATCAGGCGCCCCTTAACAGCACTTCCAACTGAGATGAAAAAGGCTAATGCTGAATCCTGCCATTTCTGGCCCCGGTCACCAGATGAGTCAGACGCTCCTGCAAAGGGCTGAATCATAGGACTCTCCTTTCTCCGGTCACGACCAAGGCATTGCAGTTGCCCTAGCACAGAAATTAAAATCTTGGGGCAAGAATACTTTCATTTGTAAAAATGTCAGGTCAGTATTGACATATAATAAATCATGCTGAGAGGAGGAACGGGAAGAAGACAGAACTATAGTGACAGCCTCGCCAAATGATAGCTTCGTACACTTGTACATTTTGGAGGAAGCATCATGGCTTTCTACACTGACGTGTTTGGGGTTTACATGGCTTCTCCTAAGTTCATCTTTTTTCAGAATGGCATCTCTCCCCCTTTCTTTTCCTTTGCTCCATCTGCCCTCTGTGTTAGCATCATTGTCATGTAATCTCTTTCCATGAAGTTAGGAAAAGCTCTTCCACTGGAAGCCAGATCTACATAGTGCTTACAGCTTGTAGCCCTCCAAAAACAGACACCTTAACTGAGTAGCCCCTTTGCCTACAGTTGATAGCCCTCAGAAAAGAACAACCGCTTTGACTGTGTTGGTAGTCCCTCATCAAACTATAGGAAAGAGGCTGATTTCTCCTGTGTCACATGCCGTTCACTGCGCTAGTGAGGCTGTTGGGACTGTGCTCTGACCTGCTAAGCCTGCATTACACAGCCTACTTCACAGGGTATTTACTTGTACCAAAAACATGGAGAGGATATTCAGTGCTGATCGTGGTGAGGCTAGATAGAAAGGAAGGGAAATTTGGGGGACAAAAGAAGGAAGAGGAGTCTTTGGCCCTGGAATCCAGTTGAGGCCTCTTGCCATCATTAAAGCAAGAATGATACCACAATCAAAGCTGCCTAAGGCCTTTTTCCTTCCCAGAAATAAGCCTGGAATTGTCTAGGAGTCTCACTGTAAACTCCACTTATAGGGAAACATAGTATACTAGTCCAGTTGTACAATCCTGGTGGCTTCTTATTTGGCATTGTCAGATTATAATTCTTTCCAAGGCATCTTTAGAGTCATGGATAATGATGAGACAAGCAATTGTGACTCTTCTTTGAGGAGCCCAGATCCATACCGCGTATGCAACTCTCTTAGAGACACTCTCAAGTTCTTTTTCTCCCCTCTTTAACGCTGAGGCTTAAGCCTAGATGAAAACATTTTTAATAAAATGTTTCTGTACATAAGGCATGAATTTTGGTTTAGCCTGAGTCAAGGTATGAATAAAAGTCTAGAGAAACTTCTCAAGGAAGAATGGCAGTGCAGAGTTGTGTCTGTGCCTTCTCCACTGACAACAAGCAATTATGACTTTTGGTACCCAGATAAAATAGGAGAGATGCCAGTCAGCCTGATTTTCTATAGTCTTGGACAGTTATACTTCAGGATGATTACATATTGGGAGTATGTTACTTGAAGAAACAATACACACACAAACACGCACACACACACACACACACACACACACACACACACACACACGCATGCACTTCAAAATGAACGTTTAGATGTGTAACAATTAAATGGGCCTTAAAACTGCATGCTTAATGATATCTTCCCTCTACAAGTAATGGCTGGGGAACAGATAGATCAGCTGTCTTCTTGATCATTCTGAAATCTCAAAAACAAAAACAGGAGCTGAATAAAGTTTGAAGCTGAGAGCAGCAGCTTTTTAGTAGCAGCTCCCTGGGGCCCGAGGCAGGGCGATTAGAGTTCTCCGTGAGTAGAGGCAATTTAGAGATTGATTAAAGAAACATTGCCCCCCTCCCCCCTCCGTCAAAAAAAAAAAAAAAAAAAAAAAGGAAAAAAAAAAAAGAAGAAGTTTCAGGATGTATCTTCAGTAAGTATATGGAGTGCAAGTAAATATTGTACCATCCAGGTGGGTGTTAGCATTTCTGAGTAGCTCATCTAAAAACAAGATTAAAATGGCCATGTAAGTGGGTTCATAGGGCCCCAAGTTCTCATGGACTTCCCAATGTGGCTTCCAGCTGTTTGTGTAGATAAAGATGACCCTGAACTACTATTCATTTTGCCTCTACCTTCTAGGGGCTGGGAATACAGGCACCACCAGGCTTGGCTTTTTTAAGTGTTTCACTTTCAGACGCAATCTTCTCTGTTTTCCAGTGCGTACTACATAGGTGACGTACAGGCATTCAATCTGGAAGCATGTGTAATTACTTTTCAGGAGTTGTGAGGAAGTCATGCTCCCCTCCAGGATATCTTAGATGCCTATGCTGTGCTGTGTCAGTTCTGTCTCTAGCGCCATTTAGGTCCCTTATGTTCCAAGTGGAAGCTGGTTGTCTTCCCCATCTATCCTTTTGCCTTGGCCATCACGTGCTGCTTCCTCCTCCTCTAAGGAAGAGAAATGGCAACTTAGAGCCACTGCAGAGTAGCTATCAAGTGCAGACAAACCCACAGCCCAGGAGCATAGCATTTGGGGCTTGTATAGATGGAGAGGGCAGCCCCTTTTAGGATGGACAGGAAGTGGACTTGAGGGTGAGGAAGGGGTCCTGCAGGGCCTTACTTTACTCCCCAGTCCCACACTACTGCCCAGCTCAGGTCATTTGCTGTGGCCTGGTCTTCCCACTGTGATGAGCACCACCCATTATAACAGAGATGCAGCTCCACAAAATAGTGTGAGTGAAACCACTCTAGGTTTATGAAGAGGCCATCCTGCCTCACTGGCCTTCCAGGCCCAATAGGCTTAGCTACTGTCCTGATCTAGCTTGTTTTTTGAAAAAAAAGATGAAGATAATGTAAAAATAATACCCTGCATTGCAAAATCAGTGAGGTTTGAAACACATCTTAAAACAGCCAATTTGATGTTTCGGGTAGTCCAGGTTAAAAGCATTTTAACTTTTTTTTTCTTTCAGTTTTTGTTTGTTTTTTTTTTTGTTTTTGTAATTAATTTATTCAGATTACAACTCAATTGTTATCCCATCACTTGAAAAGCATTTTAACTTTTTAAAGATATGTATTGATTTTTGCTGGGAAGAGAAAGACTCTCTTCCCCTTGTTTTTGTTACTTAGTTGTTAGGAAAGTCGTTATTGGAATGCACAAGTTGTACGTCCAGAGGGATGGCTCACCTCTTCAGAATCCTGCCTGCTCTCCCAGAAGCCCTGGCCTTGGAGTCCCAGCAGCCATTTGGTGGCTCAAAACTCTCTGTAGCTCCAGTCCCAGGGGGGGTCTGAGGTCCTCTTCTAGTCACTGCAGCATTGTGTGTGGTGCACACCCTCACATAATAAAATAAAAATCATCTCAGACCTGTTTTTAAGAAGGAATGTCCAAATCTTATGCTAAAGAAAAATTCTAGAAAACTCAACTAGTTTCTCTAATGGGATCTAATTTCTTCTCCCTGTTTCAGCAATCAGATGGCTTGTTAAGCATTTTACTATATTCTGTCTGAAAATTTAAACTTGTTTCTATAATTTTTAAGAAACCTCTTTAAAAAAAAACATGAGGAGAGGTTTTTTCTAAATAGTTATCTCCTTGAAGATAAAAATCATAAGTTTGAGGGTTCACATTTCTTGGTCCTCATTTTCTCTGCTAGCCATGGTCAATATCTTAAAATCTCACAAAGTAGCTAAAAGAAAAAAGAAAACAAAAGACAGAAGTGCAATTTTACTGAGACTGTTATTTATTTATTTATTTATTTATTTATTTATTTATTTATTTACTTACTTACTTATTTTGCGGGGGTAACATAAGATCGAGTATCCTTGTGATATATTTAAGGAAAATGGCAGAATCATTTCCCCCCAGATTTAAAGACCACTCTGACATCTGTGAAGTCCAAGCTGTTATGTACCAGCACGCTCCGAGCTTGCAGTTCACATCCAGGGGGAATCTTTGAGCCACTCTGAATTTTCCCCTGTGTTCAACACATTTTACCTCATAGCTGCAGAAGAGGCAAAGTAATTACTTACAAATAAGTAATTTACTTGCTTAGCAAGGGCTTCTGATCACGTTACGGTAGCTTTTATTAAATTTTCCACTAACATAATTATTGCAGTGAATTTCACCACATAAAGTAAACACTTCATTTGGCTCAAGATAATTAAAAAACACAACTAGTTTGCGCCGGCCTTCACGATCCCCAACTTCCCATTCCTGTGCTCTAGCTTATCTGCCAGAGTAAGTGGTAAGAATAGTCACCCCAAAACATATCTCAGCAGAGGGATGCTATGCCCAAACAATAGGAAAAAAAAAAAAAAAAAAAAAAAAGACCCACAGTAGGATGACTCTGGGAACATTGCCATGAGTTAATGGTGACAGTTCACCACACTCTGGCATTCTCAGTTCCTCTTCTGTATGATTTAGTGCCGTGCAATCATAGGCAGTTTGCTGCATTGAATGGTTGCCAAGCTTTAGCTTTTCTGTTTTTATTACCATTTCTTTGAGATGAGTGCCAGGATTGCCAACAGGAAGCCTTTGCCAAAAGCCCCATCAATACCCAGAATGAAAACAATGACACAGTGGTGTTCTCGGTGTTTCTCTGGGAAATGGGAATGGCTTCCTGGTTAGTCAGCGAAAGCAAGGTGGAAGGGTTTTGGTGCTCAGGAGGAGCAATGTAGGCAGCCATATCGCCAACACCACGGAAACACATTTCTTGGGGGAAGCAGGCTTTCCTACAGGGTGCCCTGGGCGGTGCTCTCTGACTCTACCCAGAGGCTTCCAACACAAATTTCTCCTCTCATTAATCATTGAAAATAAGACTCTGACCAGCTAATATGACAGTGGATGGGATGGGGAAGAGACCGGACATATATTTTTTAGCTTATGAGCATCGAGACTTTGACTTTCTTTTGCATTTCCAAGCTCACGACAAAAAAAAAAAAAAAAAAAAAAAAAAAGAAACTCAGTCCTTGCAGGGTGGGCTGCCTGCAGGTGCCATCTGGCTTTGCTGACACTCCTTGCCCTGGTTGGTGACACATGCATAGGGGAATTGCCCTGGATAGAGTAGCATCAGCCTGAGAGCCTGTGGACTGCACTTGATCATTAGTGAAGGTTCACTGTACGGTTCTACAGTTTACACCATTGTTCTTTCCTTGGTGTTGTGTGCGGGGTTCAGTGAGAGGAGAGTCCAAAGGCTAGTGCTGGTGGAAGTTATGTAAAATATGGTAGGAGTTGAATGTCAGGTTCTAATTTGGTGCTATTCTCTGGCCCTTCCATAGTGTATGTGCCCTTGAAAGGTCAGTTTCTGCTCCACAAGTGGGGTGCATATCAGGATCGTATCACCTGTGTGTGATAGTCCATTTTAGTAGTTAATTAAGTTGGATTAAACAACACCAAGGAGATTCATGAGGGATACCTCTATGTGTACCTGCAAGGATGCTTATAGAGGGGGTTAAACTGAGGGAGTGAAGACCAGTCCTAAATGTGACTGGCACCATTCCATAGGCTGGGGGACAAAACTGAATTAAAAACAGGAAATAGGAAAAAGTCACCAGTGTCCAACCCTTTTTATTTCCTGACTGTGGATACAATGTGACTGCTGCCTTCAACCCAAGCAGCCATGATGCCCTGAGACACAAAACTGTCATCCAAAATGAATACTTCCTCTTTCAGGTTGTTTGGTGTCCATCTCTTCTCCGCAGTAGTTGAAAGAATACTATCAAAGTTGGTGCTGACAAGTGGGGTCTGTGGTTCCTGATCATGTGGTTCCCAAGCTTTGGCGTTAATTGGTGGGAGATTATGGAAGAGTTGGGAGTTGGAATCTGGATAAACCAGAGTCATACACAAAGAATTTAATGGACTGTTTCGGTGAAAAAGACCATAAAAGTTGTGGTGACAAGAGAAACACAGTCAGTGGAGGACTAGCTCATGAGGTTTCAGAGAAAAACAAGGACTATGTTGAAACTGGGCTAGGTATCATTCATTCTACATTCTGGCTAAGAGCCCCCTGTATTCTATATGTGTCCCCCAAATATGAATGAGACTGAATTCAAAGGACAATGCATGCAGTAAACCTAGACGCCCTGTTCAGATCCAGCCAATGGACAACTCATTCTCCACGGCTGCGGGTAGAGCAGGGACTGCCTCTTGACATGAACTGTGGTGCCCCTGATTTGATCACTTCCCTTTCATGGGGAGGCCTGGCGGCACACAGAGGAAGGGGAAGCCGACTATCAGGATGAGACCTGATAGGCTGTGGTCTTATGGTTGGGGAGGAGATCCTCTTCTGTCAGAGGTCTAGAGGAGGGGAATAGAACAAAAGAGGAAGGGAGGGTAGGAGTGAGAAGATACAAGTGAGGAAATAACAATCAGGATGTAATATGAATAAGCTATAAGTTTAAAAAGTAATAGAGCAGTTTTATTGGAAGAATAAATTTTAATACAACTAAATTTGGACTGAGGCATGGTTATTATCACCACATTTACCCAGATTAACACTACCCCATATTTGATACACAGTTTTCTAAATTTAAGTCCACATACAGTAGAAGTTCTCTAAGGCTTCTTCAATTTAATTTTGGAGTTACAGTTCAGTATATTCACGTGTTTGTGAAGTCATTTGTGCTGAGGTGGTATTGCCAAATATGTGTAGGGTTGTGAGCTTGCTTGCTGGGGAAAGAACTGATGTTTACTGAGTGTGTGATATATGTTAACTTCTTTCTGTTATACCTACGGTAATTCTTATTCAAAACAGCATGGTGAGCATATCTATCATGAGAGCATCAATGTTCTACTAATTCTTAAGAATCACCATTGCTATTTTGTACTCAAATTCTGAGTGCCTCTGTAGTTGCTCAAGTTTCACAACCGATGACAAGGATCCACGGTCTTAACTGTTATGCTGTGAAATAAAAGCCTATGTAATAAAGCAACCAAAGGAAGAATGTGGTGACACCCAGCAGTAGTCATCCTCCACTGCCAGATGTTCTAAGGGTGTTCTCTCTCTCTCTCTCTCTTTTTTCCCAACATAATATTTTCATTGATTCTTTGGCAATTTCACATCATATACTTCGCTCAAACTCATTTTCCAGTCCTTTCATGTTTGCCCTCCCCACCCTTGTGACTGTCCCTACCCCCCCAAATAGAAAACTAAAATGGAAATGGAAAAAGTTCAATTTGTGTTATCTATATACTCACTGGAGCATAGTCGAACTCTCAGTGGCTTGTCCCTTAAATAGAACTGAGTTGCCCCCTCCTCTGCACCTCCTACTAGAAGCTATCACTTGTAGAGAGCTAACTTCAACACCCTTATCACACTTTTTAAGAGTTCTCCTTGATGGGTTCCTATTTATACTGCCCCTTTTGAGGGGGCAGAATGGACGGCTTAGGTGTTGTCACAGAAGCCTTCCATGTCCCTCTTTCTCAACTATGCATATCCACTTGTCGCTATCACTGCTTTCTTGCTCTTTACAGTTAGCAGGAATATGGATCATGGGCTTCCACTTGGTTTCTGGGAACAGCACAGATTACAAACATGGCCTCCACCCTGCTGCAGTAGAACCATGGGCCTAGACAAGACCCTCAGAGGCAGCCTGGACCACAGACACCATCATGGACTCCGGTGGCAGCGCAGGCTACCCAGATCAATATGGTTCCCAGCTGCCGCGCGGCCCATGGGCATCAACATGGCTTTGGGCTGCAGCCCAGACCACTGAGTCTGTGGTAGCATGGACCACAGACGTCAGGGCAGACCCTGGCTGCATTAGGTCCATAGTCCTAGACACGGCCCTCTACACTGCTGTTGTCTTGAAAAGAATCTGCTGTGCTTTCTCTCTGAGTTAAACCCAAGCTCCCTAAACTGCTCAAAGTCCCGTGCTTCCTTTATCTCTTAGCGACTTCAGGTGGCTTTCCTGCACTGCCTTAAGGACTCCTTAGCCCTGCTCGAGGAATTTCCCCTTCTGACTCTTTCCCTCCTTACTCCTTTTCCTGCCACACTCCCCTAGTGTGCACCTCTTCTCCGGTCTATGCCCTGCTGTAGTGACATAATGCCTATTTCCTCACACACTCTTCTTAAGAGGCAAGAATGGGTCCCCGTGTTTTCTCTCCACTCACACACTCGGCACATTTGTATCTGTCCCGTGGATAGGTGTGTGAGAGGGTACACTCACCTGTTCATGTGAAGGTCAGAGGTTGATGTTAGGCTTCTTCTCCTATTACTCCTTATCCTATTTTTTGAGACAGTGTCTCTCACTTAACTTAGAGCCTTCCATCCCAGCTAAAGTGCCTGGCCAGAGAAGTTCTGGGCTCTGCCTGTCTTCATCTTCCCAGCCCTGAGATTATAGGCATGCACTTCCATACACAGCTTGGATGTGGACAATGGGGGTCTGCACTAAGGTTCTATTCTTCTTAGCCACATCCCCAGTGCCCACCTGGCACCTTTTATTGCCCCCCACAAATACTGCACAGATCCCTGCCTTATAACCTCTACTGTTTATATTTTCTTGATGCCTTGTGAACTTTTTAGCTATACCACACAGTTTCTTACTTCTAATTACAGAAGTTTAGGCAGTTATTTCTAGCATCAGCCTTACTTTGTGATTGAGATTGTGTTTAAAAGAGATTTGTGTTATCCTCTTTTCTTGCAATAGTTTGTTATGTAGGTGTTGTATCCCTTAGAGATGCTCAAAACAAGCAAACAAAAAAATGCCTTCTTTCCATCCCAAATGTTTACCAGTTCTTACAGGACATTATTTTAGGTCAGAGAATAAAATGTTATTTTCTAATACAATATTTATAATTATAATTTATAAATACAGTTTATAATATAATAAGTTATAATACTTATCCAGTATTAGAAACTGCCAATCTAATATCATTGTTGTACATCTGTATACTTTTTGTTCTAGAAAAATCTGTGGGAAACTTTTGCCTTTTTTTTTTTTTTTTTTAAGAGCCAAAATTTTATTCAAATTTACAGCAGATAGGGTAGCAGGATTCAAGTTTAAGGTACTATTTTATAGTCTCTCCATTTAGTGGGGTATCACATGTACCCCACTAAGGATTTATAATATCCACTAGGTTACTATTATTAAGACCATTGGATACAATTCAACTTTTCTGTAATTTTGTCTTTTTTAATTAATTTATTCAGATTACATCTAAATTGTTATTCCATCCTTTGTATCCTCCCGTTCCTCCCTCCCTCCCGCTTTCCCCCTATTCCCCTCCCCTATGTCTGTGACTGAGGGGGACCTCCTCCCCCCTATATGATCATAGGCTATCAAGTCTCATCTTGGTAGCCTGCTATCCTTCCTCTGAGTGCCATTGGGCCTCCCCATCCAGGGGACATGGTCAAATATGGGCCACCAGAGTTCATGTCAACTACTGTACCAACCAAGGACAATATGTGCAGTAAACATCGAACCCCTACTCAGATCTAGCCAATGCACAGGGCATTCTCCACAGTTGAGTGGAGAGCAGGAAATGACTCTGACATGAATGCTGGTGCCCAATTTTCTCATTTTAAAAAATTCTTCTCTCATATATTGGATGCCACCCACAGTTTTCCCTCCGTTCTCCCCTCCCAGCCTGCCTCTCTTATTCATTCCTCTACTGTTTTCCTTCAGAAAAGGGCAGGCCTTCTGTGGATTATCAACCAAACATAGCATGTCAAGTTGCAGTAAGGCTAGGTACCTCCCCTCATATTAAGGTTGGACAAGGCAACTGGATAGGAGGAAAAAGGTACCAAAACATGGCTGAAGAGTTAGAAACAGTCCCTGCTCTCACTGTTAGGCATCCCACAAGAACACCAAGGTGTACCGCCATAGCGTATTTGCAGAGGGCGTAGGTAAGACCCGTGCAGGCTCTCTGATTGTTCATTTAGCTTCTGTGACCCCCCCCCATGAGCCCTTATGGGCCCAGTTAGTTGATTCTGTGGGTTTTCTTGTGTTCTTGACCCTACCCCCACCCCCACCATACAACCCCTCCTCTCCTTCTTGTAGAGGATTCTCCAAGCCCAGCCTAATGTTTGACTGTGGGTCTCTGCCTCTGCTCCCATCAGTTGCTGGATGAAATCTCTCTGATGACCATTATGCTAGGCTCCTGTCTATAAAAAGAGCAGAAAAATAATCAGGCATTATTCCATAGACTTCTTTTCTTTGCTGGTTGTGTTTGGTTCTATCCTAACTCTCTGGGCTATGTGGCCCTCGATTCCTGGCCCTCAAGGCAGTGTGAGTGGTGGGCAGAGTCACCGGTTGGCGGTTCCCACAATTTCTGGGCCACATTTACCCCAGCGCATCTGGTAGGCTGGACAATTTGTAGGTTGAAGAAGGTTTTCTGGCTGGGTTGGTGTCCCAGTCCCGCTACTGGAAGTCTTGCCTGGCTTCAGAAGATGGCCAGTTCAGGCTCCGTATCTTCCATTACTAAGAGGCTTGGTTAGGTCATCTTCACAGATTCCTGGTGGGATCCATTGCACTAGATTTCTCCCAATTCTAGTTGTCCCTTCCAGTATTTTCCTTCTCTACCCTCCCCCAGCCTGATCTCTCCAGCTCCTGTCCCTACCTATCCCAAGTCTGCATATGTCTATTTACCCTTCTCAGGACATTCATATGCACCCCCTCACACACACACCCCTTGTGATCCTATTATTACTTAGCTTGTCTGGGTCTGTGGATTGTAGCATGATTATCCTTTGCTTTACAGCTGTTATCCACTTATAAGTAAACACATACCGTGTTTGTCTTTCTGGGTCTGGGTTCCTTCACTGAGGGTGATTTTTTTTTTCTAGTTCCATCCATTTGGCTACAAATTTCAAGGTGTTATTTTTTTAATACCTGAGTAATAGTTCATTGTATAAATGTACCCCATTTTTAAATACATTCTTTGGTTAAGGGACATCTAGGTTGTTTCCAGGCTCTGATTGTGACAAATAAAGCTGCTATGAAAAGAGTTGAGCAAGTGTCCTTGTAGCACAATGGAGCATCCTTTGGGTATACGCGTGGGAGTGGTACAGCTGGGTCTTGAGGTACTTGGATTCTCAAATTTCTGAGAACCCTCCATATTAATTTCCAAAGTGGCTGTACAAATTTGCCCTCCCGGCAGCAACGGAGGAGTGTGCACTTGCTCTACATCCTTGCCAGCATGAGCTGTCACTTGAGTTTTTGATCTTAGCCATTCTGACAGGTCTCTCCCACTACTCTTCCCTCCGGCCTCCCCCAGCCTGATCCCTCCTGTTGTGTAAGGTGGAATCACAGAGTTGTTGTGATTTGCATTTCCCTGATGACTAAAGAAAGATGTCGAACATTTCTTAAAGTGCTTCTTGTCTATTTGAGATTCCTCTGTTGAGAATTCTCTGTTTAGTTCTGTACCTCATTTTTCTAAATTGGATTTTTTGGCTTGTTGATGTCTAGCTTTTCGAGTTCTTTATATTTGGGAAATTAGCCCTTCGTCAGATGTGGAGTGAGGAAAAGTCGTTTCCTGCTTTGTCCAATTGATGGTGTTCTTTGCCTTGCAGAAGCTTTTCAGTTTCATGGGGTCCAACTTATTAGTTAATGATCTTAGTGCCTTAGTGTTATTGTTGTTCTGTTCAGGAAGTTGCTCCTATGCCACTGCATTGAAGGCCGTTCCCCAATTTCTCTTCTATCGGGTTCAGTGTATCTGGTTTTATGTTGAGGTATTTGATCCACCTGGATTTGTGTTTTATGTAGGGTGATAGATACGGAGCTCTCTCTATACTCTTCTACAGGCCAACACTTGGTTAAACCAGCATCATTTGTTGAAGATGTCTTCTTTTTTCCATTGTGTATTTCTGGCTCTTTTATCAAAACTCAGGTATCCATAGAGATGTGTGTGTGTGTGTGTGTGTGTGTGTGTGTGTGTGTGTGTGTGTGTTGAAATCTGTGTCTTCAATTCCATTGATAAACATGTTTAATTTTTTGCCAATACCATGTGGATTTTTATTACTACAGCTCTGTAATAGAGCTTGAAATCAGAGCTGGTGAAACTTCCACAAGTTCTTTTGTTGTACAGGATTATTTTAATTATTCTTGGGTTTTTTCCCCACATGAAGTTGATTATTGTTATTTCAAGGTCTGTCAAGAATTGTGTTAAATTTTTTTATGGAGATTGTGTTGAGTCTGTAGGTTGCTTTTGGTAAGATGGCCATTTTTACTGTTAATCCTACTGATCCATGAACATGGGAGATCTCTCCATCTTCTGATATCATCTTCAGTTTCTTTTTCAAAGACTTGAAGTTCTTGTCATACAAGTCTTTCACTTACTTGGTTAGAATTACCTCAAAATACTTTACATTATTTGTGGCTATTGTGAAAGGTGTTGCTTCCTTCCTTTCTTTCCCATCCCATCCCATCATTTGTATAAAGGAGTACTACTGATTTTTTTTTGAGTTAATTTTTTATCCAGACACTTTGCTGAAGATGTTTACCAGCTGTAGGAGTTCCCTGGTAGAATTTTTGGGATCACTTATATATAGTATCATATCATCTGAAAATGATAGTACTTTGCAAAAAAATATTTTTAATATGATGTGTATGTGTAATGCATTAATTTTCAGTGAAGATGGATAGCTGGCTCAGTGGCCAAGTGCTTGCCACATGAGGGTGAGGACCTGACTTCAGACCCCGAGTGTCCACAATGAAACCTGGGCTGGAGAGAAAGAGACATGCAGACCCCCACAACTCAGGGGCCAGCCAACTTAGCTGAATTAGTGAGGTCCAGGCTCGGTAAGGGATCCTATGTCAAAAGTGAGGTGGAATGATTGAGAGGATACTTGTTGTCCATCTCTGACCTGCACACACCTATAGCTGTCCACACACCTATAGCTGTCCACACACCTATAGCTGTCCACACACCTATAGCTGTCCACGTATTCATCCCCAGAAAGAAAAATGAAAATGTAAACAGCTATTCAGAAACTTCAGGCATAGGAAACTTGGGTGTGTGATGTCATCAAATAGCTCATTGCTCGGTTTCTTTTCCAAACATTAGAGAAGCTTGCGAGATGTGTTCTCTGAAGTCTCAGAATACTTTCTGCTTAGTACTGTGCTAGGGAACAGTTTCCATAAGGGAGACTCCTGCAGCATTTAAGGTAATCTGGAAGGATTTCGAGACTTTGGAGGCAGTTAAGCACTTATTAGCATAAGATTAGAGATGGTGAAAACTAGGACTGATCTGCAGGTGATTTCAAATCATGTGTTAACTGCAAATTCTTTTCTTCTTTCTTTCTTTCTTTTTTTATTTTTCAAGAAGAACCTATCCAAGTGCTAGTGAATATGTTTTGGCAGAAAGAAAAAAAAACCTGAGAGGGTCGGGATGCAGAGGTCAGCATTTGCCTTAAGAAATAGCAGGGTGTGATTTCCTTTATACTAACTGATGCCTGATGCCAAGTTTGGAGCCGTTTCAACGGCCAGGGTTGAATATTGTGTAGTGTGTCTAGCTTTAAAACTGAAGGGAAGGACAGCAGGTTACCAAGAAGAGACTTGATACTCTATGAGCATATACAGGGGGAGGTAATCCCCCTCAGGAACAGTCATAGGGGAGGGGAATAAAGGGAAAATGGGAGGGAGGGAAGAATGGGAGGATACAAGGGATGGGATAACCATTGAGATGTAACAAGAATAAATTAATTTAAAAAAAAACTGAAAGGCATTTCTGGCTGCTGCTATGCCCTGCCTTTCCGTGGAGGGTTTTAGGATGGATGCATGGTGACAGAAGAGAGTCACATTCTCCTTGGAAGCTTTCCTCTTAGAGACTTGGGGAATGCCAACATCGCCTCCATAGATAAAAAGCGGGTCCAATTGGGCCCATTTCAAAATGTTCTGGTGCCAGAATATGAAAACAGGATCTGCTCCAAGGAAGAAACAGGTGTGGATGCTGGAGACAAAAGGACGTTTCGCCTATTTGAAAGCATAACAGAGTATACTGAGAGGTGACAAATGGTAGGTTGCCCAGCCAAGCAAGCTGTCACTGTGGAAGGTCCTGCAAGGCTTGTGAGTGGCACCCCACAGGCTGCCAGGGCAAAGGAAAACAGGGCACTAGATCCGACAGTTGGTTGCACGTAAGGTACAAAGCATGCATCTGGCTTCTGAAGGCTTGGCCTGACTGCAGACTCCACACTGATCAGCAGTGCAGTCTGTGGAGCTGTGAGGGTGAAGCTGAGGAGATAATAGTTGGGGAATAGGAAAGTTCCAGAAGTTAAGTCCAGAATACAAAGTGACTAATGCCCACCCATAATATTTAATGATACTTATTATATGTCAAGGAAAGGCCAGGCCCTATGACTTTAGGCCTTAACAATCTATAATGTTGAAACTACCACTTTCCCTACCTTAGCAGGAAGCTGAGTAACAGTAAGATTAAGAGTAAGAGCATAGCTGGTGACAGGGAAGTCACTTCAGTCCAGGCATTCTGTGTCACAAGCCTGGAGTTACCCACCATCCTAATTCACCCACAACTGTAAAAGGCAGCACACTTATACAGGGCTCTACAACCTTTTGGGAAAGGTGTTTTATCTCGTTTCTGCTTGAGATACTTAGGACTGCCATTTAATTTACCACAGGGTCAGCTTTGCCACCTGTGGAATCAGCAAAGTACTGCTTATATCATATTCTTAGGAGGACTAAGTAACCGATATTATCTATTAATACCATATCTGGCA
This sequence comes from Acomys russatus, assembly GCF_903995435.1. Lineage (NCBI taxonomy): Eukaryota > Metazoa > Chordata > Mammalia > Rodentia > Muridae > Acomys > Acomys russatus. The sequence goes on along the minus strand of NC_067166.1, from coordinate 10,269,046 downwards.
ACAGACATTGGTTTCCTTTCATTCTTCCTTTCATCAAGAAATCCTGTCTAGAAATAAGATTGTTCCCTGGAATGGGGCTGGGTCAAGCTTGAGTAGGCCAAGGACCCTACAGACTGTGGAGGGAGGTCCCACCCACCTGGGAGCTTCATGCACTGACCCATAGCCAACAGGTTGCTCTGTCCTTTAGATTATAAAAAATGGTTGTTTAAGAGTGTTTATGTATGATTAATTTAGTCAAGGAAGTCTGACATGTTAGAGAGGTAAAAAAAATTCCCCTTCAGAAACAGTAAGTGGCAAATTTAATAACTGTGTGTTTTAATAAATATGTTAATTCTGTATTGTCTTAAGGACTATTTTGTGCTCAATAAACTAGATAGCATTCAGAAGAACTAACTAAAATGAGTTTAAACTTTGGATTTTATGATTATGCTGAAATTTATACACACACACACACACACACACACACACACACACACACACACACATACACACACAGCATGTGCTGATAGTCTGATAGATTTTTGTGCCCAGACAAGCCATAGATAGTCTGCAGTGTCTTTCATAGCAGAAACATCAACCCAACTTTAGCTAACAAATTCCATAGTCATGCTTTTGTCAAAGTTACAATTTCCTTTATTTTTTTTAATATGGTACAGCATTAATTTTAACAGCTTTACACAGGTATAATTACTATTTATATATTACATTTGCTATATTTTATTTGATGAGTTTTGACATATGCCAGTCAACTTTGTTTGATTTTTAGCTGTAAACCATATTCAAAGCTGTAGCTGTGCATATTTAAAAAATTTTTGTGCTTAAAATTTGTATGACTCAAATAGTATGTGGTCACTTTAGAAAAAATTTATCCTTCTAGCCATAGGCATAAAAGGAAACAACCCATCCATAATTCCAGACCTAAATATAGTTAAATCTCAGTGCATATTCATCCTATGAGCTTCAGTTTTATGTTTTAAGTGGCACTGGGGATCTAACTCGAGGCCTTGAACAGACTCCCCCAGGCACGGGGCCACAGAGCCACATGCCCAGCTCTGGAGTGTCTTGAAGTACAACTTACTATACAATCCAGGCTTGCTTGGGACTCTATATGGAGCCCAGACTGGCTTCAGACTTGTGGTCCTTTTTTCTTAGCCTCCCGACTGCTCACAATACAGGCACACACTGTTACACCCAGACAGATTACTGTCTGTGTATGTAGATATAATGCAGAAATGGGCTCATGCTATTTAACCTACATTTTTCACATAGCCTTTTTATCACGAACATCCTAAATCTATGTGTTTTTATCTTCATTGGTAACAGTCTTTTCATATAATCCTCCATTGTTGGCCGTTCAGCTGGTATGCATCTTTTTCTCTCTGTGAGCACCACTCCCATTGTCATTTGTCATCTCTGTGCATCCATCTGTGCTCTTCTCTCATGCTGATTCAAAGGGCCGGTGTGTTTATCAAGCCTCTGATGTGTTTGCCAAATACCTACCCAGAAATATTGTCCTGATTATTTTCCCCACTGGCAGAAAGTGAGCACTGTAACATTAGGTCTTATTATTTTAACATGTCACCTGACAGACAAACAAAAGCAGCCTTTGGTTTTATTTTTATTCATTTGTTGATTAGCGACAGTGAGCTTCTCATACATTTAGCTTTTTAATTTTTTATATCCTTTTCTTAATTTTCCTGTGAATAATCTTCTTTCAATTCTCATCTTCTTAGGACATATTCATTTTCTCTCTGATATTTTAAAAGTTTTTCATGCTGTAATTCTGTAAGATGTTGAAACATTTTTGCAAACTTGGAATAAATTTTTATTTTTTTTAATTTTTTTTATTAATTTATTCTTATTACATCTCAATGTTTATCCCATCCCTTGTATCCTCCCATTCCTCCCCCTCCCCATTTTCCCATTATTCCCCTCCCCTATGACTGTTCCTGAGGGGGATTACCTCCCCCTATATATTCTCATAGGCTATCAAGTCTCTTCTTGGCTACCTGCTGTCCTTCCTCTGAGTGCCACCAGGTCTCCCCCTCCAGGGGACATGGTCAAATGTGAGGCACCAGAGTACGTGAGAAAGTCATATCACACTCTCCACTCAACTGTGGAGAATATTCTGACCATTGGCTAGATCTGGGAAGGGGTTTAAAGTTTACCTCCTGTATTGTCCTTGGCTGGTGCCTTAGTTTGAGCGGGACCCCTGGGCCCAAATCTGCCTATCATATTGTTCTACTTGTAGATTTCTAGGACGCTCTGTATCCTTTTATTTTGCTATTCTCCCATGCGTCTCTCATTTGGAGTCCCAATAGGATGCCTTCCCCTCTGTCCCAGTTTCCTGGTAAGTGAAGGCTTTCGTGGGACATGCCCCTTGGGCTAGTATGCAGATATGTGAGTATATACCATTTGATTCTTTCTGCTTCTGGGTTAACTCACTCATTATGATCATTTCTAGCTCAATCCATTTATCCACAATTTCTGGAATTCATTGTTTTTAATAGCTGAGTAGTATTCCATAGTGTATATGTACCACAGTTTCTTTATCCACTCTTCCACTGAGGGACACTTAGGCTGTTTCCATGTTCTGGCTATTATAAAAAAGGCTGCTATGAACATGGTTGAGCAAATTTTCTTGTTGTGTGCTGGAGCATCTTCTGGGTATATTCCAAGAAGTGGAATAGCTGGGTCTTGAGGAAGCCCTATCCCCATTTTTCTGAGATAGCACCAGATACATGTGTTTTTCTTGCATACATATTTGTGTACCACATTCTTTCCTGGTGCCTATGGAGTGGAAAAGAGTATTGAATCCTCTGGAACTGGAGAAACAGAGGTTTTTAAGGTACCATGTAGGTGCTGGGAACTGAGCCTAGGCCCCATGCAAGAGCAGCAAGTACAAGTGCTCTTTTTTTTTTAAATATAAAAAGTAAAATTTGTTTTATTAATTCCACATGATTTAAAAACATGTACATGTAACAAAACTAATACACACATATACAACAAGTGCTCTTAAGCAATGAGTCACCTTGCTAGCCCATGTACCCTCAAAATGTTTGATAAGTAGAATTTTCATTTTGAAATGAACAAAGTTATTGTATTCTTCCTTTATGCAATTAGAAAGGAAGCTCTGGGTTCTGGCCTGTGTCACATTGAGAAAGAAAGAAAATACTCATGTTATTTTCTAAAGTATTTCCAAGCTTTCATTTTTCATAGTTAAGTCTAGAAATCATAGGAAATTTAATCTGAAATGATGTTATGAAGATATTTTTGAAGTTTTAAAAAAATGATTATTAAGCTGGGCAAAGACAATGATTGAAATAAACCAAAACTAAAACTAGTCTACAAGCCTAGACTTTTGAACATGTATGTGTCTGTCTGTGCCTATGTGTCTGTGTGTGTGTGCCTCTAGGATTGTGTGTGTGTGAGTGTTAGAGTGTGAATGTATGTGCATGTATGTGTGATGATACATATATGTGTAAGTGTGTATTGGTATTGCATTTCTAATTGTTTGTGTACAGGAAAACATTGCTTTGTAATCAACTACTGTCCCTTTTTTATTTAAGATTTTTAAACATTTTTAGAATTTCGTACATGAGTACTGTATTTATTATGATTTTTATATTTATTTTAAAATTATTTTATTTTTGTACATATACATTTATATTATTACACATCTATACAATAGATTACCTATGGCAAGAAGAACCGTGACACGATCAGGAATTATATAAATGTTACATTCTTAGTGTTTTGGCTATTTGTATTTGACAGCCTTGAAGAAAACAACTTTTCCATCTTGGTGCATCTAAATATCTGAATGTAAATCAATCTCCACCACATATTGTCGTTATTAAGTTAGGACACCTATCTAGACCTAAAAACATCTTAACCCCTAAACAGTTAAGCTTCATTGTAAAACTAAGCTACCAGGTCTTCAACTCCCTCAGAGACTTGAGAAGGAATAAACTTGATTATCTGAGATTGCCAAGTACTATGTTTATATCATTGCTACCCTTATAACTCCTCCTGCATATCATTATATTTATGACTTCTCTTTACTTATTTTTACATGTATATAGATATGTAAATATATTATATCTAAATACAACCTGCTGAGCTTATTTCTTAACATATTTTTACTTCATTTTTCTACTTTCAAGCAACATGTTGTTATGTTCAAACAACAGACTTTTCCTCATTTCCAGTACTTATGGTAGCCACTTATTGAAATTATAGCTGGGTTATTAAAGGCACAGTAACTGAAGGTAGTAATGATGTGTACATCTCTGCTGCTCTGGCCTCTGGTGGGAATGTTTAGAAATGATTAGATAATAAGCAGGTTTCCAGCTATTTGAAGATACATTCCTAATGTATAATCCTCAGATTAAATCAGGACTCAGGATTGAGATTTTCCCACATCCTCTAAAAAGATTATTATGAGAGCTTTAGGTGTTTCCTTTCTTTTTGAAGTATAGATCTTCCTACTCTTAAACTCCTCTCCCCACTCTGAGAGGCAGAGGCAGGAGGATCTCTCTAAGTTCGAGGCCAGCCTGGTCTACAAAGTGAGTCCAGGACAGCCAAGGCTATGCAGCAAAACCTTGTATTGAAAAAAAAAAAAAATCAAACTCCCAAACCCAAAACCCCAAAACAAAAACCCAGAAACAAAAGCAAATGAACAAATAAGCAAACAAAAAAAACCCTCCTTCCACATTCTGGGTTTTGTGGTCTATTTTACAGAAACTCCCTAAGAGGGTGGCTTTTCCATGTTTTTCCTATTGTTATATTTACCTTGTTACAAAAAAAAACTGATTTTGCTAGATAGGAGAAAGAAATAGATGAGCCCGGATTTCTATTTTCTATTGGAAGCTTGGTGCAGTTTACCGGCCGTCGACTCATGGAGCAATATCTACCCCCTATGATTAAGGTATGGGGCTAGGGGAGTGTTGTTTCTTCTAAGCAGGCTCCTGGTTCTGGAGACACGATTTCCACCACTGAGGGGGAAGGACGCTCCCAAAGGGCAGCTTTTCCAGGAATCATTCATTACAAGATGACCTTTCTAGACTGAGCGGGGAAGGGTACTCAGTTAATTCAAATCCTAGCTATACAGCAGAGATACTTTCCTTCTTTTCTATGAGCTTCTGAAAATTGAGTGTTTACAATGGTATCTATTTTTTACATATTTTTGTGGGAATAGAATTGATACTCTTTAAGTGATTGGACTGTGTGCTGGCACAGAGTGAATGTTTTTCATCAAAATGACAAGAATCACTGTTTCATGCCTTTGGGAATGAACTAGTCTCGTCCATGTCCATCTTCCAACTAAATGTTCTTGGAATAATTTGATCTCAGCCTCTTCTGCTTTTAATGTTCGGGAAGTGGGTCCAGCATACCTGTCCTAGTCATCTGTCATAGAAGCGTCGGCATTACCTTGGAGAGCTCAGCTGCCTTTGCCACTGGATTGGCTGCTGACTCTGGCTCGGGTTGTTATGTTTGGTACTATGACCAGTGCAGTGTCTCTAGTGTGCATGACAGCATCCTTATGGTGACAGGATCTGAGATGAGTTGGGTACCTAAAGAACCTTTTCACTCCAACCTTCCGTCTTCTGCTACTTAAATGTCCGACATGAAATTTGATTTTGTCTGGGAACTTGTATCTTTAACTTGCAGTTTCTTTGGTAAATTAAGGAGATTAAAAAAAAAAAAAAGGAAGTTCAGCTTTTCAATTGTCATTGCTGTTATGAAATGTTGAACTAATAAGCCACTGGGTGATTGAAAAGATACTGCTTTCTGTCTTCACTAAGTAAATAAACTATTAGCAAAATAATCTTTAGGGATTTTGTTTTCCCACGTAATGTCATAGTCATTCCTCATTTTCATCAGGATCAAAGAGGGAACAAAGGCTAATTTCAGGTGCCAGACAGGTACCACAAGTGATTCGGCGCAGCCTCCATACAGGGCATCCAAAGTCTGCACAGCTCTGGGCTGATTGCAACAGACCTACTGATGCTGAGTAGAATTTCTTTCCTGCATCATGCCTTGTGTCTGCACTCAGAGTCTTTTAAGTCTTCTGGAAAACTTGGTAGTTGCTTGGTGCTGGCCATTGCCAGATAGGTGTGGCATTTACAAGTAACTTCTTGCTGGGGAAAAAAAAAGGTGATAGGACTTATTTTGTAGCTGGTCAAATGATCTTTAAAGAGGGAAGAATCAGAGTGGAAATTATTTCCAACCTTCAGATCTAAAGATCCTTTGACCTCACTGATAGCCCTATGGAGAAGCTCAGGCCTTAGCCCAGAAGCTAAAGATTGAAAAAACAAAAACAACAACAACAAAAACAGGGCTGGAGAGATGGCTCAGCAGTTAAGAGCATCAGCTGCTCTTCCAGAGGTCCTGAGTTCAATTCCTAGCAACCACATGGTGGCTCACAACCATTTGTAATAGAATCTGAATGCCTCTTCTGGCATGCAGGTTTATATGCAGGCAGAACACTGTGTATATAGTAAATAAATAAATCTTTAAAAAAAAAAAGAAAAAAAACAAACAAACCAAAAAACAAAAAACAAAGCAAAACAAAACAAGCTTGTGCTGAAAAAGGCTATGGGTTTGAGGGAGTCAGAGGGAGATGAGAAGGCTTGTGAGGAGGAAACATGGAAAGGCATGGAGAGAAAAATGGGAAAGAGGGAAGTGATATAATTCTGTTTTAATTAAAAAATGTATCTTTTTTTAAACCTTGTTCTGTTCTGGGGGTTATCAAAAATTAGAATGAGATCTCTCATTTTGTGGCAGTAGAAAAGCAGAATAAGAGTTGTAGGCAGGGTACTTCTTAATGACCAGTGTTGCCATCTTAGTAAAATCCGAATTCGTAGAATATTTGGCACTTGCTTATCTGAATTGAGAGATTATCTACCATTGCTATCTATCTTTGCTAACCCTGCATTTTATAGTGGAGTCTGTGCTGTTCTGTAAATTGGAAGGATCTCTGTGAATCCCGTTTTATGTCGCTTGTTAGAACCCATTGAGGCCCTTGATATTAACTGTGTCTCAGGGGGTTGAATCACAATACGCACCGTAGTCTTTGAGTATAGTGGTAGTGCTGTACTCAATATGTGGTGACACGCAAGCTCAGCATCTAATTAAAACATATCCTCAGAGCTTTAGCATTGATAGTGAGGCCAGTCTTGAAGCTGACATTGGAAGGTTAAGCTACGATCATGACCCAGCATCAGCAAATGACCCAAGGCGACCTTGAATCCAACCACAACCAAGTCCCAAACTCATAATGCTCTTTTCTACGTTTCCTCCAACTCAACAGTTGTCCTCTAAATTAGTCCTTTCTTCCAAATCTGTTCGTGAGAATGAAAGGATCAAGAAGAGAGTGTTCATGGAACGATTTGGCTTGAGTTTATCTACCACACATGCCCCGAATAGGAGAGGAAAGAAGGCACGGAAACTCACCACAGCAGTAGTATATCTCCTGCCACCACAGAGCTTAATTTTGCTGCCTTTTGCCTTTAGTGACAACAGCAAATTTGATGAAATAGTCAACATTTTGAAAAGAAAAATCCAAATCCCTTGTCTAGCTTTTCTTTTTGGTGGTGGTGGTGGTTTATTATAATATTTGGTATTTCTAAATCAGCTTTTTCTCCAATTGATTAGAATTTGCCCCTTGGTTCCAGCCAGCACTAACAGCCTGTGTGGTTCCCAATCTGGCTGGCTCTTAATGATACTTCCACCCTGGGCTCATTTTCTTCTACCAATGCTAATGGGGTTGTTGCTTCCTAAGAGGCAGAGGATTGATATGTTTGGGTTTCTGCTTCTAGACTTTGGTTTCCTGGTTGTGTTCTGCTCCTTGTTTTTGTTTTCTTTTAATTAACATCGAATTTTTTCTTTCTTTTTTTTTTTTTTTAATGCCTCACTTGTCTTTCATTTGTGCAGTCTTCGGGGCAATGACTTCTTCGGTAAGGATTGCTAATCAGGGAGAAGTGACAACTGGGGGGTTCCTTTGCAGTTGCTCAAGGCTGGGGATAAAGGTCTTTCTGCTGAAGCCTCATTAGGTCGGCTTCTGTGTCCCAAATGAGAGCTGCATGGCGCTCTGAAGGCTCATTTTGCCTGCTTTGTTTTCAATCCCAACACTCGGATTTGTTTGCTTCAGGTTCTCATGGGTCTCAGACACAATCTAAACCAATTGTTACTGTCAGTCTTAAGGACAATCCCATCATCCCTTTCCTTAAGGGAACGGCTCATGAGGCAGGTATTTCAAGAGCCTAAAAGTTAGAACGCATTGACACCTGGACAGTGGAAGCAATGGAAGAACTAGGTGTCTGCTGGTGACAGGATGGACTTGGCAAAAGCCTGGCGACAGAGGATGGGAGTGGTAATTTTGCTTCTATATCAGTACTGTGTGAATCTGGGACCTAAGACAGACCCCCACCCACACCCTCACCCCACCAACTTTATCTATCAATCCATCCATCTACCTAAAAGATAAAGTCTGTCATCTGATGATTCTTTTGGTTTGGATGCAGAGGCAGAATGGCCCGGGTTCCCGATCTGAGCTGTTTTTTAGGAAATCAAAGTTCCAGCCGTGATTATAAAGCAGGGCCCGAGGACCTCGGTGTGAATGTCCGTCAGACTGCCATTGCACTACTCAAATTCAACCCCTTTCAGATGCGCAGATTTCTTTAATCTGACACGAGACAGGAAAAGTACTGCGAAAACACAACACCTCTATGAACCAACCTTCTGCCATAGACATTAAGCAGTGTGAGCCAGAGACTTTATGGGAAACATCTTACTATCTTTTTGTTTTCCCTCTCAAGGCTTTGTATCTGAAAACCCCATCAATGTATGTGTTATAACCTAGGTGATGATGAGATACCCCAGTGGCTTCTTCCATACTGGGGCCTCAGGTCAGCAGAGTTTACACCATCTGCCTGTGATTTACAGGAGAGACCCTATTTGAGCTCCTCCCACTGTCCAGGCCTGGAGGGCAACATAAGGAGGCAGTGGGAGGGAGGGTGTCTAGGAGAGCTGTTGAAAGCAAGATTTTGTTGTGACCTCTCTATGGAGCAGGAAGCTAAGACCAAGGCAGGGTAGTATGAAACAGGGGCCCCTATCCTTGTGAAAGAAGAACTAGATTGTCCCCAGCCTTGTATTTAGGGTTAAAAAAAAAAAAGAGTATTTCATATAGCACAATTATTTCAGTTGTATGTGGGGAGGAAGCCATAAATCACGGGACCCTGGAAGGGAATGTAATTGATTTGCTGCTAAATGACTCAGCCGAACCTTTTCTTTGAAATACTGGTCAAGGTTAGCACTGAAAAGAGTGGTACTTTGGCATTTCCATACCCTTGGGAATAAAGAAGTAGGCACCTTGGGAGCCGAATGATGTACTTTTATTTTCTAAAATGTCAATTATTTTATAAGAAATTTGTTCTGAAATCAAAAGCTTATGTTCTCTTGAGGAAGTGTGACTGTTTCCCACTGTCCATGGCTGCTGAATTGGCTATTTACAGCACATTTGCTGGCCATGAAGTTCTGTAGCCTGCTCTGCTGTAGGAACAGAAGTCTCATCAGATGCCCAAAGGAGACAGAAAGAGCTGTCTTCACTCTCCTGTTCTGTCCCTTTGGCTTTGGGGTATATCAGTATATGAAATGGCATTTGAATAACTTACCATAAAGTGTTCACAAGAACAGAGTGACACAAACAGCTCTGCAGCCATTAGGGGGATGAGTCACCTGTAGTCTCCTGGTGGTCCCACACCCGCTTTTCTGCGCTGTCAGAGAACTTAGTGCATCATGCTGTTTCCTGTCACTCCACACCCCCAGATCATCAAGAAGAATTTATCATTTTTTATCTTTGCATCCCTGGACAGTAATATAGCTCATTGCATACCAAAAGTGCCTACTAAATGTCGGGCGAATGAGTCAGTAAGAAGTATTACTGTTATCCTTTAGGGAGAAGAGAAAGGAATAGGATAGTGTCTGTGTACAGGTATAAACCATATAGAAAATGATTCATTCTTTTAGGTTGTGAGACACAATGTTCATTGTTCTCGTTATTCTAGTGAAGGGAAGCAGTTCAATTAAGCAGAATTCGGTAAAGGCTTATTGTGTGTGATTTATGTACTGGTTGTCTATATATAAGCATGAAATGCTTTGCTTCCAAGAGGGAACTGAAATTCAGGGTAAAAGTGGCAGTGACATACAGGGAAATTGATTATTTTTATGTAATTTGGTGAGCTTGGGGGTCTTCAGGGGGTTTGACAGAAGAACAGAAAAGGGGTAATGACTGGTTGGCAGGAGACTGTTATATTGAGAGAACTAGAACCTTCTAAGAAAAGGTGACATCTGACTTGAGTCTTGAAGCAGATATCCTCAATAAAGAAGGAGATATGCAGATGTGTGGATGAGAAAGAGAAGAATGTCCAACAAATAAATGGAGGTGTGAAAAAAAAAAACCAGAATGTGAAAGGATCTGTAAGTTGGGTCAGTGACATGTCTCAGTGGGTTAAGGCATCTGCTGCTGAGTCTGAAAGTCTTGACTTCAGTCACTGCGCTCCTCATATAGTAAAAGATGAGAACAAAGCTTGGAAATTGTCATCAGACCTACACACACCCACGCACATGCACACGCACACATGCACACGCACGCACACACATGCACACACACACGCATACACACACCCACGCACATGCACACACACGCACGCACGCACACACACACACACGCACGCACACACATGCACACGCCCACACACACACGCACACACATGCACACACACGCACACATGCACGCACGCACACGCACACACATGCACACATGCGCGCACACACATACGCGCACACACACATACGCACACACACACGCACATACACGCGCAGGCATGCACACAAACGCACACACACACACATGCACACACGCGCACGCACGCACACACGCACACGCACACACACATGCACACACACACGCACACACACACACACACTGTGGCATATGTGTGCATATACACATATATACATAAATTAATAAATAGATGATAGATAGATAGATAGATAGACAGACAGACAGATGTAGTTTAAAAAGAAACCACAACTGTAGTTGGCTCACTATTTCAAGTGAAAGAAAACCATGCCATTCGAGAACAAGGGGTGGCTCTGTAATAAGGAAACACATGTCCCTACTCATCATGTGTAGGAGACTGATTTGTATATTGTCATATGGGTATTAGATTTTTAAAGATGAGCTTGAAAGAGACAGTGTTAGCTCCAAGAAGACTGATTAGAAGGTGGCTGAAGATGGTGGTGAGCATGGTGGTGACAGAGTTGTAAGGACAGGAGAGAGCTTAGCCACATTTGCAATGTACTCCAGTAAGACTTGACCATCAGTCAAGTGGAGGAGATAATGAAAAAGGGATGAGAAGAGTTCAGAGTTGTGGCTGAGGGGTGGGGGGGAGGGAGAAGGAGGGAGAGAGAACAGATGATAGTAGGAACATGTTTGAGAGCGAAGAAAAACTATTAAATTCATAATGAACATAAAGCAATTGAGAGGGTTACAAACATTTCAAGTCAGGGGGCTGACAGACATGAATTTGAAGCTCAGAAGCAATCAGGATATGAGGTGTATTCATAGAAATTGTTAAGCATATAATAATTAGTGAAATAGGAAACAGATGGGTTTTCTGCGAATATAATGTAAAAACCATAATATAAAGTTTCTTGAGTATTGGCCAACAGCTCAGTGCACTGAACTCATCATAATTAGAACCCGGGGACCTGCCTTGGAGGCTCTGACTCATCAGTGGATAGTCAAGAATCTGAATTTTTAACAAGGATTTATTATTTTCTTTCACTTTATGTGTGTGAGTGTTTTGCCTGCACATATGTCTGTGTGACATATATGTGCAGTGCCTGTAAAGGCCAGAAGAGGTGTTGGATACCCTGGAAATGGAGTCACAGATGCTTGTGAGCTGCCATATGAATTCTGGGAGCTGAACCCATGTCCTCTGAAAGAGTAGCAACTGATCTGAATCAATGAGTCATCTCTCCAGCCCCCCACCCCCCAGGATTCCAAATTCCATAGCTTTCCTTGGTAAAATGTGACTTGGCCGTCATTTATTTGCAGATGGTGAAAAAAGTAAAACCAGTGCTGCTGCTCATATTGTATATGTGGGAAAAAAATGACCCTGTGAAACAGAAGTAGAAGGGACCTATTTGGACAGAAGAAAAGGATCAGTCAACATGTGTGGGGAGAGGGCAAGGTGTAATAGGGATGAATATAATCAAATTATATAAAGATGTCGTAATGAAAACCACCTTTTCTATTTCTTTATTTATGTTTTGTTTTCAACACACCCTGACCACAGTTTCCCGTCCCCGACTCCTCCCAGCACCCCTGCCCTACATACACACACACACCTTACCTCTCCTTTAGATCTAATCCTCCTCTGCTTCCCTGTAGAAAAAGCAACGTTATAAAGTGTATTGGGTGACTGGTCAGACAGTAAACTGTCTTAAGTCAATTTGTACATTCTGGAAGCTGCTAACCCACACTACTGGTTCACTCAGGAGTTTAAGTTTTACTCCTTCTTGAGTCTCTGAGGGGCATTGAAGACAAGATAGTATAGTTTTACAACCAAGCTCAGTTGGTTAGGGGACAAGATCATTTTAGATCAAGATAAAGAAGTTAAGCTATTAGAGTTGAGATAGGATAAATATTGAATCTCATTTGGAAATTTAGACCCAACAAAACAGGAAAGACACTTACTTCAAATGGGACGAATGCAGATGGCCAAGTCACTATGAATGTAACATGTATAGAACTCATTATTCTCATGATTGTCACATGGTTCTCCCTGCTGTATGCAGTTTGTTTTATACATGTGTAATAAAATGAAAGTATTAAAAAAAAAAAAAGAGCAGGCTTCTCAGAGATCTCCACTGAACACAGCATAATAAGACACAATAAGACCAGGTACAAACCCTCACATCCAACAGGAGGAAAAGGGTCCCAAGAACAGGTAAAAAGTCAGAGACACTCCCAACTCTCACTATCAGGGGGTCCCTAAAAAACCTCAAGCTCAGCAGCTGCAGTATGTATGTAGAAAGCCTAGCACAGACCTCTGCAGGCTCCATAATTGTTGATTCAGTCTCTAAGAAGCCCAATGAGCCTTGTCTACTTGAAGAGTATGGACCGTGTTCTCCTGGGATCTTCGACAATTCTTCCTCCCTCTTTTTCATTATTTACCTCAAGCTCCAAAGAAAGGGACCCTATGGAGATCTCCAACTTGGGCTCTCTCTCTCTGCCTAATGTTTGGCTGTGGGTTACTGCATCTGCTCCCATAGGGATGCCTCTGTGATGATGACTAGGCTAGGTGCTGATCTGGACTTCTAGCAGCTGGTGCGGTCCATGCTTGAAACCTATTTTTATGCTTACAAAGCATTTAAAAAGAAAGAAGTCAAGTGAGCTAAAAGAGAGCCAGCAAACCCATACTACAGAAGACAGAGTAGAAAGTTACTGGGGAAAAAACCGTGTTGCACTGTGCAGTCTATTCAGAGTGTTTGACATTTCTGATAGTTCTTGGATTTCCTGAGCAAGTAGAAAAGGAGTGAAACTAGTGTGTATTGGGTTAAGGGGAAGAGGCTGGCATGGCAAAAGGAGAATTGCCGTGACCAATTCTTTCAAATAACTCAATTGTGAAGGGAAAGGATGGTGGCTGGAGGAGAGGGAGGACAGGGTGAAAGGGCGATGCTCATAGAATAAATGAAGAAACTTTTAGTGAAGACTTGCTTTAGAAGCTGCATAGAGAGACTCCACAGAGGTACAGCACATAGAGCAGGGGCTAGGTAGATTTCTGAATATTTCTAACTTTCCATCTCATGTCGCCTCCCTGCCCCCAATGTATAGTGGTAGGAAAATATTTTGTAGACTGAGTTCCTATTGGTTCCATAAAACTTAATTCACCTGCTTGCTAATTTAGTGCAGTGTTTGCCTTTGTCTCTGTCTTCAGGGTGCAGTGTATTTTGCATACTCAGAAACTAGCACAGAGGAAGCACCATAACTGCTTTTCCAAGTGTAATGTTGAAGACCTTCTTATGGTAGACTGTATAGTATCATAAGATTCGAAAGAAGGGAAAATTGTGCTTTGGTTGACACCCAGTAGAGGATGGAAACAACAGAATCATTGAGAGGAGACTTGATTTTGGCCAACTCTTTTTAACTCAGCCATTCCCAGTCCTGAAAGATAAATTCTAGCACTACATGGAAAATAGCAAACTGGGGAATTCTAGAGCAACGGAAGAGATGAATAAACAATCAAACAACCTCCCCCAGAATCGTCATATAGGCAAAAGTTAGCACTTGTTGTTACATTCTCAAGTAGAAAGTGGTGGTTACTGAGTTGTTTTCTATTCACTCGAGTGCTTCAAAGAGCAATGTGAGAAGCACCCAGAACAACCATAGACAGAAGCAGTAGTTAACACTAAAAGAAAGAATGGATGGTTAGTGGCTGTTATACTCACACAGACATTTTCTTGTCTGCCTAACTTTTAAGTGTTTTTTTCCCAAGTGTTGATAATTAGAAGAAGCAAAGAAATTTATAAGACAGAATGGAATGAATATGGTGCCTGTACAGAAGTACTGACTTTTGTGGTGTCTCATTCCAACTCTTCTTCTGTGTATAATTTAGGGGAGTATTATATAAGAAACCTTAATATTGAAGTTTTTTATTTTCCATCTTCTTACTGTCTCTTTTCTCACTCCTCTGCTGTCTGTCTGTCTGTTTTCCTGTATCTGTCTCTCTTTTGGTGTGTGTGTGTGTGTGTGTGTGTGTGTGTGTGTGTGTGTGTGTGTTTGTAGGGGATTAATCCTAGCACCTTACACCTGCTGGGCAAGGACTCTATCACTGAGCTTTATCTATAGCTGCAACTCCCTCTCCTAATTTTTAGTTAACATTACAACACTCACACAGTCTCTCATCTAATTAAATTAATATTCATCTATATTATGTATTAGGAGAAGTTGCATATTTTAATTAGCCAGTCTCCTATAATTGGATATCTAAATTATTTCCAAAATTTCATTATTTCTATTAGTACTTCCAAGATTGCTTTTGCATACAAATCCCTTCTCATAGTTAAATTTAGTTTTAGAAGTATTGTATAAAAATATGTGACAACATTAAAGTTTTTGCATTTCATTAGCAAATCCCTTCCAAAGGTTTTATTTCATTTGCAAAGCATATCATCAAGATGTGAAACATATATTTAATCGCACACACACACACATCCATATCTTTTAATAACATCTAGGAGTTTATTAAAATAACATTGGTAACTTACAGAGAAGTCAAATACAAATCCAGAGATTTTAATTTCTTTGATAATGAGATAAAGCAGTTTCTGTAGTTATAACTTTGTTTCTAATTTTGCAAAATCTATACTTACTGGTTGAAATGCTCATTTTTTAAAAATGGATTTATAGCAGTGGATCTTAATCTTCCTAATGCTATGACCCTTTAGTACAGTTCCTCATGTTGTGGTGGCCCTCAATCATAATTTTTTTTCACTGTAATTTTGGTACTTTATAAAACAGAATGTAAATATTTGTGTCTTCTGATGGTCTTAGGTGACCCCAGTGAAAGGGTCATTTGACACCCAAAGATTTCTGGACCCACAGGTTAAGAACAACTGGTTTATAGCTTTATTTTTCTTCTCTGTTTAAGTTATTGATAAGTAACCAAAACTATGTCAGCACTATGAAGAAGGTGGGAAAGTGAGGGTAAAGTGTGCTCAGCCTTATGAATTTATATTGATAATCATACAATGTGTATAGGATGGAATAAGGTGCTCCATTCAGTTCTGAATTGAAGAAGCAACAATTACATTTAGAAAACGTAGGGAACAAAGCGGAAATCTGTGCAACTTGCCTTTGTTTTCTGAAGTCGGTAGTAGAGGCCTAGGTGATTGGGAGATGTGGGGAAACTGACAGACAGGGTAGGACTTTTGTAGGACTGTGAAGAAGGAAAAAGTTCAGAGAGATGAACAACTTAAAAGCATGAACTTGAGACTCAGAGTCAGAAGTGAACACGGAGAGAGTAGAGCAGTCTAACTGCAATGAAGGAATGACGTCGGAATAAGCACGTGTGTAGCAGATCACTTGACTCCTCTACTGGGCCTTTAAGATTCCTCTGCCGAGAAAAGTCCCTAGAGTGCAAACTGAAACAGGATGTTACAACTGCAACCTCTGCTGCCAGCCAGCTGCTCTGTCTGCCTAGAACTGAGTAGGTCAACTCTGTTGGTAAGCCACGAGACTCTTTCAGAGCTCTGTAGTTAGCTCTGGAAAAAGGAAGAAATGAACAGGGCAGAGTATCCGGTTCTGGGACACTGACGTGGAGGAGGGCGCCGCAGTCTCCCTCCTGTCCCACTCTCGGCAGCTCTGTGATCTTAGGCTGATTCCTCATGTTTCCAATTCCTGAACAATTCCGTGTATACCTTGAGCTCTCTAGATCGAAGTCTCGAGAGCCCCAAGCAAGAGCTCAGCTGAGGGATATCAGCACATGACACTTGGACAAGTGAGAAGCTATGAAATCCAGGAACTCTCTACTGTTCTCTTTGGGTCTGCACTAAAAGGCACTTTCTTTTAACTCACAATTTTAGAAGATATGAGGGAGTCCATGGAAGTCTGCCTTTGTCTAAAGAGACGCCAACAGGACAAAGACTGTCTGCCTTCTGTATGGAGAGGGAAACCGCGTGTGCATCTAGCTCACTATAGCCATCAGTTAAATTCCTCATGAAAGCTCTGTTTCGTCTCCTGTATGTTTATTTTCTGGATAAGTCTAAATAAATTGAGCCTGTTTGCACTGCGTGAAGAGATTGACTTTTATAAAAAATATATATATATTCTATATCTACTATTTTTCCTATACATTAGGAAGGGGACCTAGGCTATAGCTCAGTGGGTGGGTAGCTGCTGAACATCTGTCTAACACCTGGGTTTGGTTACATCCTCAGTTCTCCCAGACGTTTCAAAGAATCTAAGGGAAGACAGAAGCAGGTTTATTTCAACTGGGTGTACCATTACAAACACCTACCATCTAATGAAGAAAAGACTCTAAATCGGAGACAGATCTAACTGAGAACTTTTTAATTATTCACAGGCCAAACAAGTGGACATGTCCTTCTCCCTAAAAACAGTGGTTCTCAGCCTTCCTAATGCTGCTACACTTTCATACTGTTCCATGTGTGGTGGTGACCACAACCATAAAATTATTTTTGTTGCTACTTTATAACTGTGATTTTGCTCCTGTTATGAGCTGTAATGTGAATAGCTGTGTTTTCTGGTGGTCTTAGGCAACCCCTACAAAAGGGGTCTTTGATCACCCCCTTCCCCACCAAAAGGGGTTGTGACCCACAGGTTGAGAATCACTGCCCTAAACAAAGAAGGTTTGGTGTTATGTGGCAGATTTATTTCAGTGACTGGCAAGTCAGGGCTTGGTAGTGTTTCATTTTAATGTTTGGGAGTGGTTTTATGACTCAGCAGTCATTATAGTATTTAAGGAAAGGAGAAAACAATCGAGTTCCATAGAAAGAGAATAGGCTGGGCACACTGGTGCACACCTATACTCCCAGCACTCTGGGAAGCAGAGGTAGGCAGACCTCTGTGAGTTCAAGGCCAGCCTGGTCTACAAAGTGAGTCCAGGACAGTCAAGGAAAACCCTGCACAGGAAAACTCTGTCTTGAAAAAGAAAAGAAAACAAACAAACAAATGAGAGGAGAATAGGAAATTCATGCTAAGTGCCTAACATATACCCAATAGCATTCCTGGTATTTGAAGGCAACCGAAACCTTATTTAACTCTTAGGTTTGACTGTCGTTAGACAGCCACGGTTTCTGTTTAAATAAGCAGAATTATGTTTGGGGGAAACTCTTCAGAAAGTTTCTGATATTAATTAGTTAATTAATCCCTACATGAGCCCTTTGGGGTGGTCTGGGAGGATACTATTATCTCTACTTTACAGAAGCACACAACAGGTCCAAGGGAAAAGAGATGGCACTTTCCCAGCATCACACAGCTCCTGTGTGTGGTGGACATCACAATGATTCCTTCTGATGAGCAGTGCAGAGCGTTTGCCACTTAAACTCTTAATGCCCTGGAAGGGACTTGTCTGAAGTCTGATCCCTGCTCCAAACCTGCACCGTTTATGCAGGTGGTTCAGGCTTCTGCTCTCAGTGTGCCACCCTGGCTTTTCTAATCTGCTTCTCTTTATTTCTGTCTCTAAAGTCTGTTCCCTGCAGGAGTCAACTCCTCCTTCTTCCTAAATTGACTTTTATATGGAAGCTTCTGCCATAATGGCATCATACATGCCTGAGTTCCCTCCTGTTTTCCATTTTAGTGTATTTTGCCTAGAGGGAGAAACACATTCTGCTCTCTGGGTTATCTTTGCTAAGGGAGGAATTTGTAGGGACTCAGAGAACTGCCTCCCTGGGAGTCAGCTTTTCTTTTTCCTTCTCAAACATTTTCTTTTTGGTGTGGGCACAAATGTGATGTCGTGCTGATTACTTTGTTGATAATTAAACGTCTTTGGTCCACGATAGCAGCATCAGAGTGGTATAGAGGCATAAGCAAAAATAGAAACCATGGCCACAGAGTGATCAAGTTTGAATACGGGCAGTTCTCTGTTCTCTCTGGAGCAAATGCTGCCCTTTCCAGTAGTATAATATAACTATCATATATATTTAATAAATACATATGTGTGTATATGTATATATATTATATATATGTATATAGAGAGGGGGAGTCTGTGTGTGTTATTGAGATAAATGGTAGGTATTTTTCTTGGTAAGAACAAGGTAGCAGAAAAATGCAATTCTCTTGCTTGAGTGCATACCATATTTGTGTGTGTCGCGTCTTCTATTTTGCCTGTGGCTCTTCCCCCGCCCCATCCTCCCCCCCGCCCGCCTCTGTCTTGCTTTCAGAGTTTTCTGCCCTAGAAGGCTGACAGATGAAACGTGTATCAGCATCTTTCTTTGCCCTTTTGCTTAGCTGCATTTGGCTGGCGGGGAGTCCTGGCAGGTGATCAGAGGGGGGTGGTGTGAGGCCATGTGCTTCTCTTCACTCCTTTCCTCCAGGCTGTGCCAGAAAGTAACCTGCCTTGTCAAGGAAGCCAGCTCTGCGTGACTGTCTCCTTGTAGGTGATTGGCTCTACTTGTCCCCTGAACTTACTCTATATAACTCTATGGTTGCCTACCCCCAGGACTGCACTGTCGTTGTGGGTTCCTGTGCCCCAGCCCCCATCTTCTTTATAGCTTTTACTAAACTCTCTTAAAACGATCCTGATATTAATGCACAAACTCCCGAGATCTGGATAAATGATTCACTAATGCTAAGTTGAAATTTGCCTAGGCCTGCTTTACTTGTGGAAGTTTAGGCACCATAGACAATAACTAAGAATCGGTTGTATCATTATTACTTGGCATCTGATACTCAGAGACAAAAGTGCCATCTATCTTATGGGCCAAACGTTTGGCTAAATATAGTTCTCACATCACGTCATCTACACTAATACTCAAGTGTGCGCTAGTGTCTCTCTGCTAAGATATGCCACATTGCCCAGAGCTCTGCAGAGCTATGCCTATTTGGCTCCCAGGTCCATACTCGTTCATGGAGGCCAGGCTACCTCCAAACTATGTATATGGAGAATTAGGGCTTTCAGTTGAATCCATTTGTTGACTCAAATTTTGAATTCCTGTGGGAAAGAATCTCTTATGGATGGGATTAAAGACTTTCGAGTCAATTTTTTTTTTTTTTTTTAAATACTCGATAAATTCAGCAAGCTGTTTCAGGTCAAATCTATTGTTTCTCTGATTTCTTCTGATTTATTCATTTGAAAACAGTGATTAGCTAGCTCACTATGGGCACTACTTCATGATACCCTAAGGGCACTTGGTACATACCAAGTGAGTAATTAAATATTTTCAGTGAGTTTCTCTATGATAGTGTATCAGCTTCCCATGGCAATTACCTAGGTTTTTTCCCCCAATCTTTGGGCATGGGCATTTAATTTATAGTTAAAACAATCTCTATCCATTTCTCAAATGAAATGAATAATATATTCCCACACTTTCTAAGACCAGACAAGATGGTGAGCATCATATCTCATCATGAAGGTGACTCAGTTCCTGGAAGCTTATGAACTAAGTGTTTCTTTTCCTTTGTAGGTTAGTCCCCTTATTGAAAAGCTCTCCTTTTGAAAACAGTGACCACAAAAGCCTATACACGCTCAAAGAACTAATTACTTTCTCCTCACAAAAACTCACATTGGATAATGCGTTTTTTTCTTACCTCTAGGTAAACATTTTCTTCAAGCTAGAAAAGCCTTTTTCCTTTGGCAGCTCTGGGTCTCTATATGTAGGCATATTCTTAGCAGGAGTAGTATCTGTGCTGTCCTTCTGCTTCCACCTTGCTGTTGGGGGGCTTTTGGCCTCCCTAAAAAATATACTGCTCTGAATTTTAAGACTCTGAAGAGAGTGACTCATGCATGATTAAAACAAGTTTCTTCAGCCTTGAGGGAGTGCTACTGTGGCCTGCTAGACAGCCTAATGAAGGTCCCTATCTAGTGGTGGTATTGGGCTCTGGGCCTCTCTGATGGATGGCTAGCCCTGTGGTGGGGTCCACAGCCATGTTGTGTTCCCTACAGTCTCTCATGCTTTCAATTCATGTTTTTTAAAAGAAGAGAACTGTTTTACATCACTTACATCTTCAATGTGTAATTCATATGATCTTGTACTTTAGTACGCTCAAAAATTTTTTATGAAGCCAACTCCTTCAGGGCTTGACTGTTGCTACTTTTCCCCCTTAAGCTTCAGGGTCATTATTTTCCACAAAGAAGGTTAGACTGCAGCAAAAGGATGGAGTGGCACGCTGTTGCTACCAACAGTGTCAGCCTATGCTGTTAGTCAATGTTTTGGTCAAGCGTGTTGATGTCATAATCTTTCCCCTGGAGTAATTCCCCAAAAGGCCCATCATCCCACATACAACTCCATCCTATGACTTGTGAAGCCATATCGGAGGTAGACGAATGCCAGAAATGGACTGTTTAACTTGCTCTTCCCTCAAAACACAGCCCAGTGCCTAGGAAGGTGAAGGTTAGGTAACAAAGCCATCGGTGTTGTAAAAGTGACAGCTATCCTGTAATAGTCTCTAGAAGAACAGTTATTGTTTAACTAGGTAAGCTGCTCTCGCCTTCTCCCAAACATTCTTTTCAACCCCTTTGAACTAGCGGGGCAGAGTACTCACTTGATTTCTACACAGCCCCTGGGATGGCTCCAATCACTTTTATGTAGATTTACTGGTACTACAGCAAGCAAAGAGCTGTGCCACCATGCTCACAGCCATCCCGTAGTCAGTACTGTTTCCCAGTGGTGGACAAGGCTATGTTGCTGGTCCTGCAGAAGAAAGTTGAAGAGTCCCTAGTTCCCCAGCGAGAACTGGCATATTCCATGTTTCATCCACATCTGCATCTTCCATTCCTATGAGAATCTTTAGATGGTGCCTACCACACCTATTTATTTCAACCACACACACACACACACACACACACACACAAAAAAAAAAAAAAAAAAAAAAAAAAGAGTAAGCTCAGATGTTTAACGGAAAGCAGCTGGTGCTGACATCTGTAACTTGCATTTAACAAAAGCTCCTTTTGGAAGTATTCTCATGTCCACTTTTATTGCTTTAAACACATCAACATCTCCGCCTGCTCTGAAGAATTATTTAAGAAGCATTGTCCCAGCCCATGGCAGCATTTCCAAGTGCACGTGTTAATCATATACTTGATTAAACATTCCCTCGCCTTTTTTTTTCCCCTCCAGCATTCCAGTTGCTTTTGAGTGGGTAACTGTTGCAGCGAGAACATTGGCGTTGGGAGCAGCTAGTGGCATCTGAGCTATTGGAAACTCCACTATGGAGAGGACCACTTGCGACTTACTTTCTCGGAGCAAAAGCGTAAGTGCCTTTCATCTTTACTTCTCTTGTAAAGCATGTACTTAACAATGCTTGTGGTTTGCTCGGGGTTTTAATACTATGTTGTTGCAGTTAGATCTGTGGGGAGACTTTGGTTAGCTTTCATTTCTCTTAACTGTACGCAGATTGTAAAGAAATGGAGACTTACTCATCTGTGTGGCCTGGTTGACATTTGATGGGACTTCTTTGTCATTTCTATGCCTTCCCCTTTGTTCGCACAAGCTTCATTGTGTGCTACTAACATCCTGATATCTGAGGGCGTGAAACAAAGATATAGTTAAAGTTAAAATAGGAGAAATTAGTGTCTTGACTACCAATCTGTCTAGACTCATCCAAAGATATACAGGAGGATACAAATAAGGAGAGAACAACTGAGATGTAATCTGAATAAATTAATGAAAAAAAAAAAAAAGAAAGAAAGAAAATGTGTTAAAGGCATCTGTCAGCCAAACATAGTCTGAAACCTTGTCCTTTCGTTAGCTCCTCACTCTGGCAGAGGTCTCTAATTGCCAGCTTTAATCTTCTTCTTTTTAAGAAATATCTTTGTTTCCCTTCTCAGTGCTCTGAGGAAATGTAAGAATTCTTTCCAATTACACAATGTCTGTAAGGTATGATTTCCATGATAAATTTGAGTTTCCTATTATCTTATGGGGGGAAAACACAGAAAATAAGTAGAGCAATTCAAGGAAAGCTGTACCAGGCAAGGATGAAAGCAGATTTAATTTCCATCAGGCAAGTTCCAACAATATGTCCCTTTGTTCATTTACCCAAGGGGAAGAAGCATCCAAACAGATGTGGTTGTGACGTAGGAACATTCATTTGAAGGCATCAGAAAAACCACAAATGCAAACACATTTCTCTAGTATGGGATTGCTTTGTGTTTCATACTGTCATCCTCCTGTTATGGCCCAAGGCCATCTTTCATTCTTCCTACAGAACTGAGATGAGTGTGTAGGAAGGACAAGATAGTGTGCCTTACAGCATTAAAAAAGAAAAACGCTTTACTGAGAGCTATGCCAGTCATTTAATTGAGTCCCAAGTTTAATAACCAACCAAATAAATTCAACAAATCAGTGCAATGTTCACGTTCATTTGTTTTAGTAATTGGTGTTTGGTTATATGGAATTTGCATAAAATAAAAGGCCAGAGCATTGTGCCTGAGATTCTTTTCATCAACTCTGCATAGTTGCTCATTATAGTAGGGGTGAGCTGTATACAAATTATCAAACTAAGAACTACGAACACATCTGTTACTGAGTATTCTTATTATAAATCACATATGAAAACAAACCATCCATATGATACTTTCTTTTGTTGAATGTCAGGGACATGTGATTTGAAAAAAAAAAAAAGGCAAAAGGGGGAGTGTTTTGGAGTAATTAAAACATATCCTTTAATACTTCTCCATTCAGGGACCAAGAGTGTTTAATGATGCTAGGAGGTTCCTTGTTTGTGTTTTTTTTTTGTTTTTTGTTTTTTGTTTTTGTTTTTTTTTTTTTTTTTGGTTTTCGAGACAGGGTTTCTCTGTGTAGCCTTGGCCATCCTGGAGTCACTTTGTAGACCAGGCTGGCCTCGAACTCACACCGATCCATCTGCCTCTGCCTCCCGAGTGCTGGGATTAAAGTCGTGCGCCACCACGCCCGGCTTTGTGTTTGTTTTATATGTGATTTTTTTTTTTTTTTTTTTTTTTTTTTTTTTGGCTCTCTGGAAAGGCAGAGGCTTCCCAGATCATGAGAACTTAAGCTGCCTACACTCAGGTGTCTGCAGCAGTGGGGCTCCCCCTTCCTCTGTTTCATTGTTTCCTCAAAACCCGCTGAGCAGGGAGCACTCCCCTTCTTCCACCCAGCTGAGCACTTCCGAGCACAGGACGACTCCTTATCAGAGAAATGACGTGGCTTTTTTCCTAGTAAGAACTTATCCCACAATCGTGCATGTCACACCTACCCCCTAAGTCTTTGGGCACAATAGAATCCCAAACTGCACACTCAGAAGTACCTTTTTCTGTCTCGTTAGAGAACGTGTAAATAATTTGATTAGGAACTATCATTTCTTTACTTTGTCATTACGACATTTGGGAGTCAAAGAATAGAACATTAATGAAAAGGCTGTTTATGTGACTGTCCACATGTCACTGTGTAAATCCTGCGTCCGTCAGTGTGACTAGAGGTGCGTTAGTCACATGTGGCTGGGTAGAGCCCTCATCTGTCACTGTGAATGAAGGTATATTGGTTATCTTTCACTTCTGTGATAAACTGGAAAAAAGCAGCATATGAAATAAGGCCTTATGTTGCCTCACAGTTTACGGTTCTAGTCCACCATACCAAAGGAAGTGTGGCGGCAGGAGATTGAGGCAGTTGGCCACCATGCGTCCGTCTGTCGTCAGGGAGCAAAAGCTCGGTGTTGGCGCGCAGCTGGTCCCCTTCCCTGTTCCGTTTTTCATTCAGCATGGGCCCCAGTGCCTCTGGAGTGATGCTGTTATACAATCAGGGAAGGGTTTCCTTCCTCGTTTAAAGCTCTCCGGACATCACGTGGACCAATGGATGCATACTCACACGTGTCTCCTGGGCGATTCGAATCTAGTCAAGTCGGCAGTGAAGACTGACCATTGCATAAGGCATCCCAGAGAAGAGAGTACAGAGAGACTATTTTCAGACGTTCTCTTTGCTAGTGAGCTCCCTAACAAGAAGAGTACCAATGTAGCTTGCAGTACTTAATCAATCTGTGTCTACTGTAAAAGATAAAGGCATCAAACAGGTATTTAAGCAGATCGCCGATCAACATCACTTTTGGGTTTCTATGAGTTTAGGCCTCATGCTCATTTGTAAATTGAACGAAACAATTCCCTAAAGAAACCATAATAGTCAGGCTGGCTTATATCATTATAAATTACCAGTTTGGTGGCTTAAATAGAATTTTTTCTCCTAAACATTTAGAGGCTGAGCCTCCCAAGATCCAGGTGCCAGCTGATTCAGTAATGGTGAGGGATCGCGTCCTGGCTTGCTGATGTCTTGTGGAAGGTGGCATCCCCACGGGACCTCACACAGCAGGCAGGAAGGTCTCTGCAGTCACTTTTTACTGGGTCCCTCTTGCCAACCTTTCACCCCCGTTGCCAACCAAGATCCCAGCTTCACATTGAGAACTGAGGATTTAACCTCTAAGCTTAGGTGAGGCACAAACGTTTGTCTAGCCTGTAACAGTTTGACATTCGTATGAAATGGTTTCAGTGTGTCGCCATGAAATGATCCATACTGAGGAATTATCGCACCGTCTCAGCCGTTTAACACTAGGGTGATCTGATTTCCTCTTTCCCAGTTTATATCAGAGAACTCTTTGTGATGGTTTTGAGTTTCCAAGCAGCTCTTTAAAGACCCAGAGGCTCAATTTTTCTCCAAAGCTTTGTCCAGAACTTTTTTTTTTTGCGTTGTCCTTATTAGTTTTGCATACTTTATGTGCCTTAAAATAAAAAACAACATCCATCTCAATGTTTCAATGACATACATTTCTGAAATGCTTTACCCTGCCAGTGGGTGTAAAGAATTGGACTCAGTGCAGGTACAGAGGGTAGCAGCAGAGGGGGTGGGGGAGAGGGAGGGAGAGGTAAAGAGAAGGGGAGAGGAAAGGAGGGAGGGAGGGAGGGAGGGAGGGTGGGATGGGTGTAGAGGTAGGGTAGATGTATGCGGACTTGGGAGAGGTGGGATAACTATGATCACAGCACCTTATGTGATGTTCTTAAGGAATTAATAAAAGCACTATGTAAAATCTCAGCAGCGTACATGAGCTATTCACGGATGCATGAAACTAACAGGAATTTCATTCCCTATACTTGGTTCCACAGCTGTGTAAAAATAAAAATTCTTATTAAAAAAAATTAAAGCATGATCCCTTACAATAGTTCTCCTGCTATGCTCTGAACTCATGTGTTTCTTTTTTAAATCTTATATGGAAAATGAACTGGATGAATTTTAATTATTCGTTAATCAGTTTTCTCATATATTGGATTTTAAAGCATCTTTTATGTTTTTTTCTGAAACTCCGAACTTTGAGTACCCTAAATCAGTTGGAAATGATTTAAGATGTCATCTGCTCAATTAGATTCTTTATTTTCTTGATGAAATTGCCCTCTGTGTGACTTGGGATTCTTTTGGATGTGCTACATTGGGAAATATGTGTCACTCACCAGATGTCTTTAATTGATGTTCCCTGTTCTCTTGGGCGGAATTGTTGTTTAGTGTTTATTCAAAGTTGGAAGCAATTGCTAGCTGTTTGCAGAGCACTGAGAATCTGAAATTCTTTTTCTTCAAATGCTGAACTAAAAGCCCACCTATGCAGGCGGTTTTGTGTCCAGGAACTGGGATCCACTCTGGCCGGATGTGTCAGTGTGCTCTCTAAAATCACTTCTTGTCACAGATGACTCTTAAAATACTCTCCAAAACTTACATACTGAATGTATCTTATTCTTTTTTTTTTTTTTAATGTATTCTATTCTTAAAAAAAAAAATAGACTTGTCCCAGTTGAATCTTTACACTTGCTGATTGTTTTTGGACACGGTCACTGTCCTGCTGACCCAGAATCTGCCATTCGTGCCGTTTCATGTCCATCTCACCATATTGGTGCCCACCTAGTGAGGAGAGGCCAGAAGAAATTAGAAAGGGGTGATCCATTTTGTAGAACTGCCTTTGTTTGTTATTCTTTACAGCCACTCGGAGACAGTCTGATTTGGGATTTTATGGTTGAAGTAAAACTAATGGATTCCTTGCCAGGCTAACCTCATTTCCCTGCGCTGTTCATGGCCATTGAAGGTCCATGGTTACAGAGTTGTAGCAGCATAGAACCCAGACAAATTAAGAAAGTTAAAACCTTTATATATATATTTTTTTCCACTATGTTCACTTCTTAGTACAGAAGTCAGGAGAGATAGTGTTACTAAAATGCTTTGAAAAAACACACACACACACACACACTAAAAAGCAAAATAGAAAATAAGTTGACTTCTGTACTTTGCCAGCCGCAAAACGAAGTGAGAATTTGTAGTTTGAGAGATTTGATTAATTTGACTATCATTCCTGAATCCCAGGTAATGTTTTTGTTTTAGAAAACTCAATGGAATGTTTATTAAGTGGCTACAGGGCATGTTAGGCTGTGGGCAGCCAATATAAGTAGGATACTTGATGGCTCTGCCTTCGTAGAGCCTACTTGGCAACTACATTTATACATTTTATCGTTTGTTAAAATTATTTCATCAACTTGTAACTCCAACCCCAGTGGTCCAAGCTCATTTCATTACAATTTTCAGTCCTTCACGAGAACTCTGATGCCCTGTCTTCCTTCACTCTCCACGTCCTCTGCACATCATGTGCATCCGCCTTAGAAGGAAGAGATATTTTAGCTGTGAATAATGTGTCCTAATTGTCAATTATGCTCATTGTTGCAGAAACATAGATTATTTTAGAGCAGTTGAAAAGAATTTTTCTCAGATAATCAACAATAGTATAAGAATAGCCGAGAGTATAAATGAATATGAGTTTGGGGGGAAAAAAAAGACCTGAAAGAATAGCACATGATCAGCAGCCATTTGCCTTGAATCAATCACATGTCACGTGAGTGTCCCAGTATCCAAAACCAGAGACTAAATTGTCGTCTTAGAGAAACCTCACAATTTATGATATGGTAATGTGTTGGATGGCTCCTTTTAAGACAATTTCAAGTGGGAGTTGAATTCCAAATGATTATGACCAAGAAATAATTGCATATATTGTTCTTAGCACTGTAAACACTAAAGATATATAAAAATATAAATGAGTCCTCTTAAATTGATGCTTAAAAACATTTTAAACATTTAAAAAATGTTCCTTTCAGACAGGCTCACCCCAGAACTATGGAGTATTTTAAAGAAAAGCATATTAATTTGTTGGAGTTTTATATTAGTAGTATTTTGTTCTAAAGGGTTCTTTTTGCTATTGAAAATGTCTAATTTTTTTAACAATAACCAAATTTTGATCCTTAACATTTGTCTGTTACCTTTTAATCTCTAAAAATAACTATCAATGGGCCAAAGTTCTGATTGTTAGAATTTTTTTTTCAAATGAAATCATCATTGCATTTTTCAAGACCAGCATTTCCAAAGGTGAAATGGTCCTACGATTTTCCATGATAGCCTTAGCTTTGAATCTATGTGACTTGGTGGAGAAAATGTGAGTAAAAACACTTAATAATTTGAGTTATTATCAAGTGCCCCAGAAAAATTACTATAAGCTTTCAAGGAACAAACAACATTACAAGCGTATTATAAAGGAAAAAGAACAACAACAAACAAAAAGCCCCAAACTAAACCAAGCAATGCCAACAACAACAAAAAGTTATATAATATCCACTTTTATTGTATACCTCTAAATCTAACACTAAGTCTTTAGGAATTTTTGCAAGAGACTTGATCCATCAAAGAAATAGATCAACTAGACCTCTTGCTTTTATTATTGGAAAAGTGGCTTGTACATTCATAAGCTCCACTTATAAACTATACCAATGACAAATCCTGAAGTTCAGGCCCAGGGTGGTTAATGGTTATTAACTGACAGGATAACCAAAGGAGCCTATCCTTGGATGGATTGAGCTAGAACCCTGACCTTGCCTTTCAGTTTCTTTTGTCACCTAAGATACATTCCTTACTATATACCTGGAGTTGGGAGTATGGCTCTATTTATAGAACACAGATTTTTTTTTTCTAAAAAGACACTTAAATTTTTTGCCATTACCCTGTCCCCGTTCTTCCTAATGTAGTAGTGTGGGGTTCTGTTTTGGCGCACTTGCTTCTGTGCTAACAATTTGATCATGTGGTAGCCATTACCATCCGTGGTTTAATTCAGTCACCAGTGTTTATTAAATCCTTACTGACTGTTTGATTATGCTGTAATAGTTATACTTCATAGAACTATGTTACAAATGGTACTTGAGAGGCTCAGAGAGTCAAGGCACCACAGTGTATGTTGGCACTGGGATTTTAAGCTTCACAGAGTATCTGGCTCATTGAACACTAAAAACCAAACGTAGTAAAACTGCCCCTGGACAAATAATACCAAGTGCCAAGAAGAGCAGCCCTTTCTATAAATTCATTTAAAATAGAAACTATATGATATGCTTTAGAAGTCCTTTTTCTGCTTATTGAATGTATTTTAAAATATTTCTAAATGTCCGACTTGTATTTTTTTCCTAGAAGAGCCCATTACGTGGTATTACCTTATCAGCAGGGATCCATTTCAACACTGTATGAATCATACCAATGGAGACATAAACATTGTTCAGGACCAGTCAGTCGTCTCTAACGGAATGCTCAATGGTCACCAAGGGCCGCTAGAAAAGATGGGGGCTTCCCCATATGTACACACAAAGAACGGACGAGGAAATAAAATACAAATGGTTTTCTCATGTGTTCATGTAGGAAATCAGACCATGTACGCCATCACCAAATAGCACGTGAAATAAGTGACAGAACAATCCGAAATAGAGTGTGTCCCTGTGTGGGTAGCATCTATTTGAAAGCATTTTTATGTTTTGACTTTTAGAAACAATTCATGGGTCAAAAACATGAAGAAAAGAAAGAAAGAAAGAAAGAAAGAAAGAAAGAAAGAAAGAAAGAAAGAAAGAAAAAGAAAGAAAATCAATTTTGGCAAGAGAGACAAACTTTAGATGTAGATTAAAAAACTTCCTGACAGAAAGACCAGAAGGATAGTTCAGCAGGTAAATGCTCCTGCTACCAAGCCTGAAGTCCTGAATTCAGTACCACATAGAGGAAGTAGAGAAGTGATGTCCATTGATCCATCTCTGACTTTCCACATGGAAACTCATGCTAAAACACACACACACACACACACACACACACACACACACACACACACAGTGTTTTTTCAAAACTTCCTGACAGAATTTTTATCTAGTATTCAGGCAGTTTGGGAGAATGTTTGAAATAACCTTAAATCAAAGGTTGTCTCAAATCATTGTTCTTTCTTTTCTTTTCTTTTTTTTTTTTTTTTTTTTTTTGCTTCATACTATAAATTACATAAAATTCGAATCCATTGAAGTTTTAACTTCTCACTCTCAGATTTATAAATGTTGCATAATATATGTGTCTGTAGACATAGGTGAAGAAGGCTAACATGCTCACTGACATTTTGTCATTTGAATCCCCTCTTTTCACCATGTGACCTTGAGTGCAGGACCTTCATGATTACTGTCATGTAAAGGCAGGCAGATGCCAGTGTGAGTGAGATTCCTTGGAGCTATCACTTCATGACTCTTCATTTCCCAGATCAGGTATTTCTCAGAACAGGCATAGTGAAGAATTGTCCGTTATGACCACAAGTCCGAATTTTTAACCTTAAAAACAGCTACCATCTTCTCCTAACGCCTGCACAGGATGCTGATTAATGAGCTGCTCGTCTCACTTCTGCTTACAGTGTTCCTGTTGGACATTTGTTGTCTGTAAGAATGAATGAAACTGAAAGGCCTTTGCTTCACCGCAATTTGGAAGGATAAAACACTGGTGATTATTAATGATAATTTATTGTTTTTCCAAACAGTCTCTTTCTCTAAACCCATGACTACGGTAGGGATAGAAAGGGGTTGTAATATCTTGAAAGGCTTTACTTTAAAGAAATCTGAATCCTTTCACGTTAAGTTGTTCCTGCATTTCAACTGGTGTGTATCAAGCTGGCCTTTCTTTTATTAACTGTTGTGCCACATGTAGATGGTGTGTTACTGCCCTAACATTCATGAATTATAACCAACTCCAGCTCTGGCATGTGCCAACACTTCTCAGACATGGGATATCATGGAAGGAAATCATAATGCAGGAAGAATGCCCTAAGTCTGAATATGAAAAATAATTACTTCTGGCCCAGCACTTCTCTGATGTTCTTTCTCCTCAGTAACTGATTTACTCCTGTGCTTTACTCATATCCCCATAATGAGAACCATTTTCCTTGTATCCTGCCTGGTGTCCATGCTCTTCACTGTCCTGAGACCCAGGAGGAACCCCTTGGTTCAAATCAAAGTAAACATACTCATTTCAAATGTAAGAATCAGTCTTCAACAAATCCTCTGTACAGCCCTTTGCAAAAAAACTATTTCGATGCAGTTGCTGCCATAGGAGACAGGGGCTTTAACCCTCTCTTTGTTGAACCAAAAATGCAGCTATTCCCCTAGTGGAAGAAAACCTTTTCTTTCTTAATGGAACATTTCAAAAGACTGTATTATTTTTCAATCTTAGACAAGGACACCCCACTTAACGGCATGGAGATTATCAATGAATCAAACAACCATTCATTTCACCCAGTCTTTTTCCCTCTGTCATTCTCAGAGGAAAAGCTCAAGTTCACACTTTTAGTGTAAGTGAGTGATTTTTTTCCCCACCATGACTGAGAGTGGAAAAAAAAAACCCCAGCTACTCAAAGGATATGTTCAAGACTTCAAAGGAATGCTCTGAGCTACTAAGATTGCAGGGCAACCAGTCACCACAAAGTCTGGAGATACAAAGTCACCTAGAAAGAGGAGACGCCATCATTTTTGTGCCATGGGTAAAAATTGCCAGAGGTCACATGTACCTGACAAGGTTCTGACAGAATTTTGAATGAGTTGCTAAAGGATAAGTGTGATTGAGCACGAGAAGTTGGACACCATGGAAGCTGTGGGTAGAGGGATGTGCCCTGTAACAAACGTTTTCTCTGAGAACTCCTCGAGATGTGCATTGGGAAGGTGAACGGAAACAGGATTCGCTGTCCCTAATGAAATAAAGTACGGGTCTACAATGAACAGTAGAATCTGTTGTTTTAGGGCAGTGTATAATGTCTGTGATGACTCATATGAAAGGATGGTGATGATGAAGGATACAGAGAGAAACAACGCTTGGCCTTTAGGGACCAAGGCAGGCGTTTGTGTGGAGATCATCACTGCAGTGTGAGGGGTAAGGTACTCCCCAGAGATCCAAGGTCGGTTTACGGAGATAGTTTTAGATTAGAACACCAAGGAATGCTCCTCTTGTTTGGCCTCATCCAAGATCCTAACAAGTATTAAGTAAAGATAACTAGATTTTTTTTTTTGAGACAATAGATGCAAGATGTGGCTTCTCCTTGAGGCCCAATCCTAGAGCGTGCCTAAAGCTAAAGGGTAAGTAGATGTTAATAAAATTGCCATTGGCAAGCCATTCTACTATCAAAGTACAAGATAACCTCAGAGAAATGTGAATTAATGTGGTTATAAAAATTGAGTCTATACCAGTTCCTAACCAAATTATATATACATCTCACATTGAAGGCCTAAAAAAAGGAGAAAAATCAGATTCATCTTTAAGCTAAAAATAATATATATCTCACTATCTGCCATCCTATATGATATCTAGCTTTCAGCCAAAAAAGGAGAGAAAAAAAGAGAAAACACAGAAAGTGATAATACACAGAAACCTCCCAGTATGGTATAATTGTTGCAGTTAATAATGTGAGTAACTATGATTGGTGGTTTAAAAGCTCTGACAGAAAAGTTTGGTAGCATGTGAGAGCTTATGTGTAATTTTAGCAAACAGATAGAAATTATAAAAAAGAAGGTAGAAAAAAATGCTAATCAGGGTTAAAATCTAAAGCCATTTATAGACTTGATGAAGATAAAGAATCAGTGACATGGAAGATAAATCAGCAGAAATTATCCAAACTGGGATTCAGATAGAAAGAAGGACGATGGGAAATAAGGATGGAGGAAAAGAAAGGAGGATGAAAGAGAAAAGAGGAAAAAAAAAACCAAAAAGTTTAATAAATGTGGAATACTACTAATTGGTGTGCCCTGTATAGTGGAAAATCAGAGGAAGAAAGATAAAATAATATAGAAGAAATGTTTTAAGGAATGATAGCTTAAATTCTTTAAAGTTGATGACAGAGTCCAAATCACAGTTTTAAAAGCCAAAAGTACACCAAACAAGATACAAAGAAATATATGAGAGAAGGGGGCGGGGGCAGGGGGAGAACGACAAGAGAAAAATCTTAAAGGCATCCAGGGAGAAAATTGCAAATGACCTACAGAGGAGCAAGGACAAGAATTAGAGTAAATTTTGCTACGAGAATTACCCAACAAGAAGCAGAACAATACTATCTTTAGAGTACTTAAAAAAAAAAAAAAAAAAAAAAAAAAAAAAAAAAAAGAAACCTCTCAATAACCCAGAATTCTGTGCCTAGTAAGAGCACTATTTACATATAAGGGGAAAATTTTTTTTTACAGTGAGAGATTTGCATCTTCTGTCTCCTAAGTGATGTGCACATTTGCTGCTTTTTCTTTCATTGCTCAGCGTGGTTGGGAAGGAGAATTGCTCCGCAGAGAAAATTAAAAAAAATATTTTGCTTAATAAACTATTTCAATCTGCCCCTGCTTAAGAGAGAGCCTGGGGGAAGACAGGGGCCTGGAGGACTACAAGAAGTAAACAGGAAGTGAAAAGTCACTGCAGAGAGACACAGCCAAGATTGGATGTGATTTCCAGTTGGTTCTATAGCAGAGCTTCCAGTTAAAACTACACTAGGGGTTGTGAGGTCCAGTGACCAATATTAAAGGTGTGTATGCTTTGCTAATCTCCTTCAGACGCTTCTTTGAATTTTCTATAAATACAACCGTATTGGGACAAGTTGCCTCAAGATATGAAAAGTTCCAGCTCAGAAGGAGCTATGACAGTTACAGCTAAGCATGCACAATTTGTTCCTCCTGTTTCATGGCCAGAATAATGAAAAGGGGCTTTGAATGCCTTAGTTAGCTGTGCAGTGGGCTTTCCTTACTCTATCTGCCCACCAAACCGTGAGTATATGAAACATTTAAGAGTATTACTCTGCGTATTGTTATAGATACATTTCTTATATCCATAAACAAGAATAGGTCAAAGACCACCTGAAAACATTAAGCAAAAGATCCCACATATCAGGCGTTGCATAAACTTTGAGTTCCATGAAGTTCTCCATGGTCTTGTGAAATCGCACACTACCCTTCCTCATCCCACTGAGGAAGTGAGTCATCCCTCTGCCCAGTGTATCTGCACTGTGTATGCTACACTGCTGTTGGCATCATAATTGCTCTTGCTGTAATATTGACTGAGGAGGCGTGGTATCATGGTCAAACGCCCCTTGGACAGAGGGCTAGTGCCACGTAACTACACCTGCCACATATCACTGCATCACGCATGCATGCTCTGAGGCCTCACCATCACAAGTAGGAAAAATGAGTACAATATATTTTGAGAAAAAGAGCACAGTTCCATAACTTCCATTAAAGATGTTGTTATAATCATTATATTTTTATTGGTGATAGTTTACAGTGCTTAAACTATAAACTGAGCTTAATCAGAGGTATATATGTGTATGACAAAGCATAGAACTTACAGAGCTTGGTACGATTTGTCGTTTCAAGTATCTTAAAGGTTTTTCTTTAAACAAATGGATAATTCATGTTCCAGGCAGAATGAAGTTGAAGAATGTGTGATTTCATCATAATGCGTGCAGAATGCTATACAATTTAAAACATGAATTATTTATCCCTGAAATTTTCCCTTTAAAGTTTGCAGACTGCAGTGTACCTTGAGTAACTAAACTTGGAGAATGAAACTATTTGCTCTCGGCAGAACACTGTGTCTGTACACACGGGGGCTGCACTGCCTGTACTGGAGCGTTTGGATCCTTGAGACCATGTTTAATTAATAGTGGGACAGACCAGTATGTTAGGTGCAAAGTAGACGGCCACTATCTCACATTACCTCACCATTTAATACGGTAATGGTAAAATCTATTTGATGCCTATTTACTATTTTATTTTAAAGAAATAGTTATTTTTTATAAAAAGGAGGGAATTAAAGGAGTTTTTGAATATTTTCCCCATGGATAGAGGGAACAGCTATATTTTCTATATATGTGTGCATGTAAATATATATACATGTACGCACTGAAGTACATGGCAGAAGGCTAAGCTATTCTAAATTATCTTGTGAATTATTTATAATATACTGTTAGCACCCAATCTTTATTAACTATTTATCAAATATCACAATACATATACTGAACATATACGATCAATAGTTTTATTTAGTCTTTAAAACTACCATATGATATTAAATATTGTTATTATCCACATAAGGGATGAGCAAAAAGTTGATATTTATACTAAAAAATATCTTGAACTTACTTATTTGAACTATTAACATAGAAAAAAAAGGAGAACAAGCTCCTGAAATGTATGTAGCTTTTGATTAAAATGCTCAATGGTTATTTAAAAAATTAAAGATAATATATTCATATTTTTATTGAAGATACATTTTAGACCTCCTGGCTAGAGGTGGACATGGGACATAATTTTGCTTTTTTCATAATTTTAAAGAAATCGTAAGAAATCCCCTATACACATCAAGATGATAAATGCCTGTTCAGTCCTGATGACCTCTTAAGTATGTTTCCCTAAGAACTTTGTTTCTAATTATACAATGGTCCTTCTGATCTGAGTGGGTTTAAGTGGCTGGATAGCTGTTCATCCTTCCTGGGAAAGAAGTTGACAAAGCAAATGTGAATTTCTGACTGGGAACAGCTTTCATTCAAATCTACCCTTGGGCAGATTAACCCTTTTATCTACATCGGTTCAATATATTTTCTAATTTAAGGTTTATATTTTATTTTAATTAAGCTTTTATTGATCAATTTTCAATTTTATACTTTGCTCTATTTTGATAGAAGTAAGAATAATTCTGGAAACTCACTCAACATCCCATCCCATCTTCCCAAACTTTATACTTTAGACATACATTTAGAGATATGTTCTGTATAGGCCAGTTTAAGTAATCAACTGTATCTACCCAGAAATATGGTCCTTTCAATCTGTCTCTATCTCTGTCTCTCTGTTCATCTGTCTCTATCTCTATGTCTCTGTCTCTGTCTCTGTTTCTCTCTCTCTCTCACACACACACACAGACACAGACACACACACATACAATTGTAGTCTATGTATTTTATCACTTTGCATTTACAAAACAGTATCCCAATCTTATTTGTTTGTTTCCTTTCTACTCAGCTAGTGTGTGTGTGTGTATACACATACCAAAAGTTGGTGGAGTCTCTTCGATCTTGGATAAACTAACCTTGTTCCAAATTCTAATATAATTTAACTTTGGAAGGTAAAGTGATTTTGCCACATCTGTAAAATAACTTTTCTGTACCAATCATTGTGATCTTAAAATGTACTTTGGGTATATATTTTGTTCCCCAAACTTGAAAAAGTTCAGTGGTTATGGTTATAACATTGTGGTTTCTAGTTCCCAGATTCTATCATTTTCTGCTTTCACTCATATATTTTTTTTTAAAAAAAATTCTCTCCTCTTAAATTTGAACTACTGAATGTTTTCTTTTATTATTTCCATGATCAATTCTGGAAAGTAAAGAGTTAGAGATAAATGCACCCTCAGGATTGTATAAACAATTTCTTATCATTTAGTCAGGCATTCTATTCTGTGATTTCATCTATTATGTTATTATATATAATCTATGTCATCATTCCTGTTTCTCTCTATGCTAGTTTTTCAAAGCATTATAATTCTCTTAACGTGTGTGTGTGTGTGTGTGTGTGTGTGTGTGTGTGTGTGTGTGTGTGTGCACGCGCCTTATCATGGTAACTGTTGTATGAGTCTCCTGAATTTGCAAAGTGATTTTCCTAAACAGTACCTTAACTGGAAATTCATAATAATTTTGTAAATCAGGATGTGTTATATATTTTTGCTGATTATGCTTCATCAGAAAAAGCAGAATTCATTTAAAATGAACACTTTAAGTCCAAACTCTGAGATCTGTTCATTCTTCCTCCTTTGTTCATTTTCATAGACTATATCAAAAGTCATGTAGATTACTGTACAAAACTAATAGCATTACTTTATCGAATCACATTTTACTTAGCCACAATAATATAGATTATAATAACTACATGAATTATTGTGAAAGCTAAAGCAAGTAAAGGTTAAATGGAAATGTTAAAAAGAAAAAAAAAGTAGCAAGAGAAAGGAGAGAAGAAACAGCAAATAAAAAAAATGAGTAGTTTTTTTATGCAACTGTGCAAAATGTACTCTCTTTGTGTGTGGAATAATGCACACAAAGTTAACTGATAGAAAATTGTTCTGTAATCAAGAGTAATAGAAGCTAATGGAAAAATCTAGTTTTTCTTATTGGTATACTCTCACTTTTTTTTTTAAGAATCAACAGTGAAGGATAATCTAAAGATGGCAAAGATAAAAAATAGTATATTTAGATTTGCAGTGTGTTTATATGCTCACATCTCACATAACAGGGCATGCATGACCTAATGGGCAGCTAAAGAAAGAACTATAATATTGTTAACTGACAGTGGGTTAGTAAATGAGTAAAAGAAGACAGAGTCGGAAAACCCTCTGGTGTTCATCTCTGGCCTTGACTCAGCTTCTCCATCCCTTCATTCTACAGTAGTCATGGGTATTTTTGTTTTTTGGTTTTTTTTATCAC
This sequence comes from Acomys russatus, assembly GCF_903995435.1. Lineage (NCBI taxonomy): Eukaryota > Metazoa > Chordata > Mammalia > Rodentia > Muridae > Acomys > Acomys russatus. Next base: position 10,231,497 of record NC_067166.1, on the reverse strand, counting down.
ATACACAGATTTGGATATTAACACTCTGAAGAAATTCCCTGTGTACTTTCAGAGGAAAAAGTTGAATTTGATTGGCAGCTAAATATTTTAAGTTGGAAAAAAGTGGACCTAATTAACTTAAGATGTTTGAAAAAGTCCAAATAGCACTTAAATCAATGGCAGCACTAGAGATCACCAGCAATTGGAACATATTGTTAATGTTGTACATTTTTCATTGATTTCTTTACAGCATGATTATTTCTGCATCCTTCTTAGCAAGGCTTTATTCAATCCAAAGATTACAGGAAGCTTTAAGCATGAAAATTTCTAACATTTGTACCATTTCCCCAACTTATCTTGACAAAAAAAAAAAAACAAAAAACAAAACAAAAAAAAAAACAAAAAAAAAAAACAAGTTTATTTCCTTTCAAATGACTTCAGTGCTGAAAGAACAGCTACTTGGAAACTTCAGATGACTGATAATATTAATAATTAATTCTGAGCTATTTTACCTGTGTGGTGGTAGCTTATCTTGCAAAGGAAGGAAATAATGGATATTCAGTAGTTACTGAAAGCAAGACAGTGAGAACTGTAGGATGTATGTTAAGGAAAGAGGTCCTTTCCCCTCTTTCTTGTCATTATAGGACACGAGGTACAGTCTCATTAGTAAATAAAATATGATGGCACATGCAGGTGGTCTGAGGCCTCACTTTGTTCTGTGAGTTGATCAGAGAAGAGCATCACACGGTGAGCTCTAGAATGCCTTGTGAGAAAACAAAAGAGCCTAAAGCAGAGAGAGTCAAATGGTATATACTCACTTATGTCTGGACACTAGCCCAAGAGGCATGTCCCACGAATGTCTTCGCTTACCAGGAAAGTGGGACAGAGAGGAAGACTTCCTATTGGAAGAGAGACTTCTCTCTCTAGATGAGAGAATCAAGGGAGAGTGGGGAAATAGAAGAACCCAGAGGGTCCTAGAAACCTACAAGTAGACCATTATGATGGGCAGATCTGGGCCCAGGGGTCCTGCTCAAATTATGGCACCAGCCATGGACAATACATGCAGTAAACTTTGGACCCCTACCCAGATCTAGCCAATGGACAGGACATTCTCCACAGTTCAGTGGAGAGTGGGGTCTGACTTTCACGCAAACTCTGGTGCCCCTTATTTGACCACGTCCCTTGGATGAGGAGGCCTGGTGGCACTCAGAGGAAGGATAGCAGGCTACCAAGAAGAGACTTGTTACCCTATGAGCATATACAGGGGGAAGAGGTCCCCCTCAGTCACAGTCATAGGGGAAGGGAGTAAGGAGAAAATGAGATGGAGGGAGGAATGGGAGGATACAAGGGATGGGATAACAATTGCGATGTAATATGAATAAATTAATAAACTATATTTTTAACGAAAGAGAGAGAGACCTGTGCTTAGAAAAGAGTCAACGAATATTTTCCCAGTGACTGGATGTTGGAATTGTAAAAACCAAGTCACCAAGGTCTCACTTTTGAAATTACTATGCCAAGAGTATTTGCTCCAACCCCCAGTCCCCAAGAGGATGCTATCTCTCTTTGATTTGTGTTCAAATAGCTAAACCCTGGCTAGCTCTCTGAGAACTTCATTTCTGTGAACTTCATCCACAGCATACTTTATTCTCTGTTACCAAGATTTGTGATCTGAAATGGGCAAAGCTGCATCTCAGGGCTTTGATTCTGATTTTCATTCTGGGATGTGAATTCTGTGGTCAAGTCAATGGTGTCATTCATGTAAAATGACTTCTTTTAATCAGCTCATGTCTCCTGAAAAATCTCTTTTTTTCCCCCTACAGACTTTATTTTATTTTTTGGCATATACATTTTTATTATTACACATAAATTTAAAAAATACATACAGCAAAAATAACCACAAAACAATCAGGGATGGTATGAAGGTTATACTCATGGTATTTTGGCTACTTGTATTTGGCAACCTTGTAGAAAACGCTTTTCCTATCTTGGTACATCTAAAAATCTGAATGAGAATCAATATCTATCATATCTCATCTCTGTCCATTTAAAACCTTTATCTAGACCTAAAAACATCTTAATCCCTAAACAACTAAGGTTAATTGTAAGACTGAACTATCTGGTCTTCAACCCCATCTGAGACTTGAAAAGGAATGAAACTTAATTATTGGAGTGAACCAGAAGTGCAGGTTAGCAGCTTCCAAAGTGAGGGGGGAAAAATGACAGAGAGACAGTTTGCTGCCTGAACCGTCACCCAAAACTCTCTATAACGTTGTAGCATCATCTTCAGCCTTCTGGCCCAATGTATCTGACAGACATATTTGTGAGGCAAGAAGTAGTGAGGATTTGCTTACCCTGCCTTGGCAGAGTTTGGTGTCGACTCTGCCTTGATCCAAGCTTGCCTATTTTTAGGCAGAATTCTGTCAGTGGCAGAAACGAAGAGATCAAGGAGCTCCTGAAATTTCTTAAGAATCTCTGCATGATCTAATTGGTGTCCAATTTTCTCCCATTTTCTTTAACTGTAAGTGCCATGCTGGATATATCTATAAGCATAGTTTCTCTTTCTTCATTTTCTTCTTCTTCTTTTCACATTTGGCATTTTTTAAGCCTCCCTCTATAATCAAGGGGTGACACAGACATTCAACTATCAGCTTTGCCAAGCCGATGTTTTATTGCTTCCAAGCCATTTATTGAATAATCCATCTTCTGCTGGAAATGGAAGCTTTTGATTGTTTAGCTAGAATGGAAGTAGAAAAAGAACACAATTAGCTTTTAGATTTCACCAGCTCTAGGGTTATTACTACAAATGGCATATTCTTCTCAGCCTCCAGGAAAATTCCATTTTAAATCCAGGTCTAAGTGCTACAAGATGCCTTTGGGTCATTTCCTGGTTACTTGTAAATAAAGGATTTCTTTTGGATATTTTTCACCCTCACTTTTGCTCTTTACTTGACATTTTGAACTATCATTGGTAATTTAGGAGTCATTTATTAGCACTCTCTCTTAATCCATTGTCTCATTCATCTTTATGTTAAAGGTTTGGGAAGAATTATTTTATGGGGTTATTATTTTCCTTAAAAACAAAATATTGCCATAGTGGCATTTAATATGACAAGCTGGAGAGTAAATGGATATTTGGAAACTGAAGAGAATTAAAGGAAGCTTTGTGACCTTTCTGGTTTGCTAATTTAAATTATATGTTTAGTCCTAGAAAAAAGTCCCAGGCATCAGATAATATTCCTGGTGGCTTATCTTTCACTTCCCTGGGATGCCCAGGTCTGTAGGAGGCATGGGTGTTCCCCAGGACTGGCTTTCTTCTATTTTCTATTTCCTATCGGTTTTTGCTTCATTGAACAAGTTTCTGTCGCACTTCACCCAAGGCTTAGGGGGTTATGGTTGAGATAAAGCATCTCTTTATGTTACAAGATAGAAAAAAAATATATAAGCTTACTTTCTGGACAACATAGTGATGAAACCCACCATGAAGAAGGTATTTCTGCAAGTGTCAGTGTAGTCATCTGCTTCCCATGGCGCTGTGAGAGCTTCAGTTAATGCTTCTCTCAAGTGATGCTTGTAATTACTATAATCCTTAAACAGAAAAGATGTGGTGTCATCTGCTGTCATGCTGCCCCTTGCCTGTCAGCGTTTGCCAACTGTAGGACTAGGCTCCGTGTGCCTCTGTATGAAGTTAGAGATCGCTGCCTGAAAGAGCAAAGTATGCCCCCGAAAGGGCCACTCAGGAAATCAGTTGTTTCCATGTAGTGAGTATCAGATAGTTGAACCCTTTCAACTTGAAAATATTATAAATGAGCTTAACAATTTTCTCAAGAATGAGAAACACTCATCAGAGTAATACACAGGCAGGCAAAAAGGAAAGTAATGGACAGGATGAAGGGAAGTGTTAATGATGCAAAAAAGAAATTGGAAAGACATTCACGTTTTCACTGACCAAAGCAGTTTGTAAGAACTGGCAAGCCCAGGCTTTCTAGAAAGGGATGCATAAGATTGCGTACCTCTTTTTTTTTTTTTTTTCCCTGCATGCAAGATGACCTTGCGTTTTAGTTTTGTGGGGGTTTGGTACAGCTGTTATTTGATAATAACACAATGTGTTTTCCAATTTACTTAGATTGTTTTAAAAAAAAACAGATAACTGAAAACCATCTGTGTTTCTGTGTAAATTGTTCTCAGGACAGGGACCAGGAACAAAAACATTTAAAATCCTGCTATTGAAATCTCCCATTAATTGAGGGAGTTCTGCAGACTCTGTCTGCAGTGCCAGGTGAATAGAGTGCCACACATTGGGCTTTCTGTGGTAAATGCAAAATAAATTGTCTTCCTTTGCTTTTCTGGTGGAGTGGCACCATTTTTCATTCTCCTGGCAGTGAGTCTCGCCATTTTATAATCATTAGAATCATCAGGAACAATGGCCTGGATGCGTCTTTCTCTAAGTTGACAGCAAAAGACTCTGATTTAGTGTGCCTTGGAAGGGGTCCAGGGATCATCAGATTGAAACCAGCTCCTGGGGTGATTGTCAGGTTGGTGGTCAGAGGACCATACCCAAACTGATAGTGTTTTCTAGCAGCGTCATTCCATGTCACATACATGGGACCTAAATTTGGGGACAGGTATTCTGTATCTGTAATACTACTCCTAAGTGTACGAGAGACACACAAATACCACAGTTGATTAGAATGGTATACCAGTGAAGCAAATGGCTAAGCCAACTAAAACTCAAGAAGGGATTTGAAACAGGTCCTTAGAGATATGACAGAGTCTGAGCAAACTCACTTGCCAAGACACAGAGGACTACAAGATGATATGGGGGAAGAATGGAAAATATTTCAAGGAACATAGTTCATTTCAGTTATTGACACTGAACCCTAAGTCTTGAAGAAACTTTTCCATTTTACTCCAGTGTGCAATTCTGCTAAGTATGGACTAGGTGAATCTATTGTGCTAAAGTTCGTATGACAATAATATGATGCATCTGTATAGGTTTATAATAGTCTAATTTGGAGCATCCTAATTATATGCCCTAAATTATAAAAAAAAAAAATATTCCTATCCTCCCTAGGGTTTGCCATATCGATCATCTTATCTTATGCAAGGCTCCAGACTTTATTCCCAGCACCATAAAACCATACACAGAGAGGGAAAAAAAAAAAAACAATGAGGTTTGCCACTCTCCGTTCTCTTGCCCATGAAAGACACAATCTATCCTTTTACTCCTGAAGAGAAGCGTCTTGACAGGATGCACTTCCCAGAAAATGGAGACAGGTCAGCTTCCCAGTGATGGTGGATACAGCCTTTTTGTTTGCCACTAAAGCTGTATCCAGCGAATTGCTTCCCCTCATGACATCTGAGGTCCTCCATCTTCACAATAGAGGCATTGGATAGATCTGTGGCCGTTGTTCAGAGCCTTTTTTTTTTTTTTTTTTTTTTTTTTTTTCTGTTATTGTATATGACCTTCAGCACAGTCCGCCATCTCTAGGGACAAATAGGTTGTCATTAGCGTCAGAGTAAGAAGAAGGGGATTCAGCAGTGTTGACAGTCGTGCTGGTAATAAGTGGCATTCTAATGCCCATTCTTTTTGTGAGTGACAGTTGGGTTGTCAGCTCTAACTCTGCGTTATATGTTATAGCGATTTGTCCTGGGACGGTTTCTTGTAACTGATGTGGCAGTATAGGGCTAGCCCAAGGAAGAACAATGTCATCTTTCAATCATAAGGCTTCAAGTGTGCATTGATAGGGAAACTCATTGGTGTTTTTCGTGAATGGCATAATGAAAAGAGCTGCGATTCACACCTCTTGCCATTAGGTGGGAAAAGGGTTTCACATGAAACCATTCCTACTCAGCAAAGTCTGCAGGTAACTGGTACAAGAGACTCCTCCTTCAGTCCAAACTTGGCCAGATTCTTAGATTCTTCTTCTTTTTTTCTAAAGTCCATGAGGGTTAATGAAAGTCACTCAGGTAGCAAAGTTAATCCGGTGTGAATCTGTGGGTTTCGGTATTATAAAATATTTCCACTTAGGATTTGGAAAGCCAAAATGGGCTCTAAGGCGTCTCATGCACTGTAATTTTCCAAGAGAATAAGTAGTGTGTGTGTGTATGTGTGTGTGTGTATGTGTGTGTGTGTGTGTGTGTGTGTGTGTGTGTGTGTGTGAACAGGATATTGGGAAGTCCATGAAGTAGATAGAAGTCATGGCGATTACTGCAGGCCTCCCTCTGTTCCTATTGATTTCCATTAAAATCCATCCCTTCCTCTTTCACTGTCTTCTGGAAAAGTCTATGCCAATTAATTTACCTGACATCTTAATGGATAATTCATTAAGAAAATCTTTTGTGCCAAGCCTATAATGATGAATTTTGGTTGCTAATGTTTCCTTGGCTCTACTCGGAAGTATCTTTATCGATCTACTTGTGGATTTAAGAAGTTTTCATAGAACTTTAAAAATGACCTAGGGAAATTTCAAACCACTTCTAATGATTGTGACTTTTAACATTCCCTAGTAAATGCATACACTGAAGGCACAGAGAAAGAGGTATTGAGAAGAATATATGAAAAGTAGAGGAGAGGCAGGAACAGCATGCCTGGCTACTTGGAATTATTTTCCCTAAAAAAAAAGTCTTTCTCTCTATAATAGCTAAAGTTGCCAGGAAAGGGTAGATGTAGACATTTATATTCATTCTGATGGAGTTTTTTGTTTCAAAAATGTTTAGAAGAGAATTCTCAACAGAGGAATATCAAATGGCTGAGAAACACTTAAAGAAATGCTCATCCTCGTTAGTCATCAGAGAAATGCAAATCAAAACGACACTGAGATTCCATCTTACACCCATCAGAATGGCTAAGATCAAAAACTCAAATGACACCACATGTTGGCGAGGATCTGGAGAGAGAGGAACCTTCATGGCTGGTGGGAATGCAAACTAGTACAACCACTTTGGAAAGCTATCTGGCGCTTTCTCAAAAAAATGGGAATAGGGCTTCCTCAAGACCCAGCTATCCCACTCCTTGGAATATACCCAGAAGATGCACTACCACACAACAGGGACATATGCTCAACCATGTTCATAGCTGCCTTATTCATAATAGCCAGAACATGGAAACAGCCTAAGTGTCCCTCAGTAGAAGAATGGATAAAGAAACTGTGGTACATTTACACTATGGAATACTACTCAGTTATTAAAAACAAGGAATTCCCAAAATTTGTGGACAAATAGATTGAACTAGAAATTATCATAATGAGTGAGTTCACCCAGAAGCAAAAAGAGTTAAATGGTATATACTCACTTATATCAAGACACTAGCCCAAGGGGTACGTCCCCATGGAAAACTTTACCTATCAGGAAAGCGGGTCAGAGGGGAGGACATCCTATGGAGACTTTAGGTGTGAGAAGCCTGGGAGAATGAGGAAATAGAAGGATCCAGAGGGTCCTGGAAAACTACAGGCGGGTCTGGGCCCTAGGGTCCTCCTCAAACTATGACACCAGTCAAGGAAAATATAGGCAGTAAACTTCGAACCCCTACCCAGACTAGCTGATGGACAGGACATTCTCCACCATTAAGTGGAGAAGGAGATCTGACTTACACACAAACTCTGGTGCCCCATATTTGACCATGTCCCTTGGATGGAGATGCCTGGTGGCACTCAGAGGAAGGACAATACGTCATCAAGGAGAGACTCGATACCCTATCAGCATATACAGGGGGAGGAGGTCTCCCTCAGTCACAGACATAGAGGAGGGGAATGGGGGGGGGAAGCGGGAGCGAGGGAGGAATGGGAGAATACAAGGGATGGGCTAACAATTGAGATGTAATTTGAAGAAATTAATAATAAAAAAAGGAAAAAACTGTTTAGAAATGAAGGATTAAAAAAAAGAAATCAATTCAATAAGTACTTCAATGAATGAATAAATAAGTGAATAAATGTTATACATTTCCCCCTACTCTTGGCCAGCTAAAATGTGCTTCCTACTTTTCCTTTTATACTTTCAATTTTTAAAATATATTTTATTAATTTATTCATATTACATCTCAGTTGTTATCCCCTCCCTTGTATCCTCCCATTCCTCCCTCCCTCCCATTTTCCCCTTACTCCCCTCCCCTATGACTGTGACTGAGGGGGACTTTGTCCCCCTGTATATGCTCATAGGGCCTCAAGTTTCTTCTTGGTAGCCTGCTATCCTTCCTCTGAGTACCATCAGGCCTCCCCCTCCAGGGGACATGGTCAAATATTGGGCACCAGAGTTCGGTGCCCCCATATACTTTCACTTTTTATCAGTATCTTTAGAAATAGTAATAGCTAAAAGTCCCCACAATTTACAGACGTCTACGTTTGATTAGTTTCAGATTCACAGAAGATTTGCATGAGCTTTTCAGAGGACTACAAACAGAGAAATGACTAAACTTGATTTAAATTGCTCCCATTTGAAATGATGCTCATTTGCACAGAAGAATTTGGAAGCAAACTGGATTTTTGCACTGCCATAATCCTAAATGGCAGCCAGCATCGGTCACATTCTCCTAAGAGCTCATTCCTTGGTTTGCAAGAAACCATTGCAAGAGGAGGATGAAAAGCAAATTGTGTGACTTGGTCTAGTTGAGAAGTACATAGAGCTCATCAACTTAATAATGAAAATATTTTTTTAATTATTTAATATTTACTACTCATTAGATACCAAGCTAAGCATGTAATCCTCAGAATTATCTTTGAGTCTGATGTCCTTGACACCATAGGTATTAATTGTAGGATTGCTTCCGATGCCATCTCTGGTAGCATGTGTATGTGTATTCATATGGTTGCACATTTGTGTGTGTGTGTGTGCGCGCGCTCGCACAAGTGTGTGCCCAAACATGAGAACCCAAGTTGGATCTCCAGTATCTACAAAACAAACAAACAAACAAACACAAATAAGTACAATGTCTGATGCTTGTAATTTGAGCACTGGGGAGGTGGAGACAGGCAGATAGATCCCTGAGGCTCACTGGTCAGTCTGCTGAGCTGAACCAATGAGACTGGGTCCCAGAGAAATCAACCTCAGAAAATAAGGCCTACAGCTCGTGGGAAATGACACCAAGGTTGACCTCTGCTCTTTACAAGGTTATCTGCATGTGCATGTGCAACCTCCTGGAATATGTATACACATAGCCTCTATGCACACATGTATGCACTATATAAGAGTTCTTTGAATGGAGAGAGAGTGTTCTTAACTATCTGTTTGAAGTAGCATCACTCTCTTCTCTTCCCTGGCTCTCTGAATTATCCAGCATCAGTAAGCATCACTGTCTGGCACCTCATAGTAGTTTATTCTAAACTGGGTCTCCCCTTTATGTTCATGGGGATGGCCATTTCACTGACCTTGTCATGAATCTATTACACTGTCTGGCACTCAGCTTGGTTTCTCTATAACTTGCAACAAACAATGCAGTATCTTCAGCCATATGGTCCGGTGGGCAATCAAAAGCAGTGCAGTAATCTGGATTCTTTTCCAGGCCTTGTGGTCCTCCTTGGCCAACAAATCAGAGGGAGACAGTCTACATTTGGCTCCAGGAGTTTCTTTCAATAGTGTTATGACTTGTGGGAGAAGGTTCATTTGCTCTAGCAGAATGCCTCCAATTACTTTAATTTACAGTTCAAGTGTATTTTGTATTTACGTGTATTTATGTTTATATGTAACATATGGATGCAGGTGCTCATGGGGACAAAGGTTGTAAGGTCTCTTGGAACTGGAGTTATAGGTAATTGGGAACCACTGTAAGTGTGTGCTGGGAACCAAACCTGTGTTTTCTGCAAGATCAGTAAACCCCCATAAGCCATCATCTTTGCTTCTTAATCATATTTGAAAGGAATTGGTGCATAGGCATATTGTATTAAAAGTAAGAGGTCACGAAAGTAAATACATTCTAAGAATTATTTTTAAGTAAAGATTCTTTTAGGATTTATCATTATCAAAAACTATTGTATACTTACTTTACATGTCTGTATACCCCAATGCACAGAGTTTCTCTGGAGAATGGATATTGTAATGAAAAAAAAAAGTTCCAGAATGCCTTATTTAGATCTGTTGTCTGCTTGAGACATCATTTTGAGGTGAGAAGCAGAAGTATTTGTCAATGCTACTTGTATTGCCTGACAGATGAACCTGTTTTAGGTTTCCATTCATGGTCAGGGTTTATGATGCGTCACATATTCACATTTTAACCTATTACACATGTAGGTCACAGACATACAAAAGTACGTAGTTATCATCGTTTGTTATATGTTTACCTGGTACCTCAATGCTTAGGATTATGATTCAAAAGGAAGGCTGCTTGGTCATACTTCTAAGGGGCTAAAAGTGATTTACTATCAAGGCTAAACTTTCTGCCTTTGTTTGGATGCAAACCTTTCACCCAGGGATCTTGCCAGCCCTGCTTTCTGCAGAGTACCTTTTGTACTTGCCAAGATCACTAACATGTTTTTTTTTATCACGGAACACAGCCTTCAGAGTAGAAGTGGCTACCTACTTACCTATGAAAGCGTTTTCCCTGACACCCTCAGACCAGTGCACGTGGGTGTCTCTCTGTGGTGCACTTCTCAAAAACAACCCCCAATGTATCCTGTTACATACACAGCCTCTCTACTAACTAAACCATGCATTTAATAATAATACATATGTTTTAACTCTGTAATTGAAAAGGTATCTTTCACATTATTTTGTCACAATGAGTCCTCTAAATTCTATAAACTGGTCATTTCATGCATTATAACATCTTCTTTGCAGCAAATTGGTGAACAAGTAGGAAAAAAAGCCTAGTTTGCACAGCTAAAAACTATTAAAATCAGTCTTTCCTAATTGAGCCATATCTCTTGAATGCCTTCCAACCCTCTAACTCATGGCTGTATTTACTTTACATGTAGAATCATTTAGTAAAAAGTATTGATTTACTCTATTAACTCATTTAATATATGTGTGGTTTCTGTGTGCTATCACAGAACGGTGAACAAGCTCAAAGTGACCCTATTGCGATGCTGTTCAGGTCAGAATGTACGTCTTTAGGCTGAAAATGGGGAACCCATGTTTCATAGTCTGGAATTCTACACGCAAGCTTGAAAAAGGAAAGAAGGAAAAAAGGCACCTTACAGAAAAGTCAGACTGGGCTCAACTTTATTGGACCGAATTTTAAGCAGCCATTGCTCTGTGGTCCCTGCTTCTGTTCTTGCCTTGGCTTCCATCTCCGGACTGATGCTGGCTTTTATTGCATCATCAGAAAGCAAGCTAATCCACACAATATTTTTAAGGCATTTTGGTTCAGGATGATTCTCCTTACGTAGCAATAGGTAAATTGAGTGCCTTATCTTATCAGATCACAATTAAAACAGAGCCAAGTATAAGAAAACAAGGGGTCGGTAATCCCCCTCAGGAACAGTCATAGGGGAGGGGAATAAGGGGAAAAGGGGAGGGAGGGAAGAATGGGAGGACACAAGGGTTGGGATAACCATTGAGATGTAACAAGAATAAATTAATAATAAAAAATTTTTTAAAAAGTGGGAGGGAGGGAAGAATGGGAGGATACAAGTGATGGGATAATAATTGAGTTGTAATATGAATAAATTAACAAAATTAAAATTAAAAACCTCTTTCTAAAAAAAAAAAAAAAGAAAAGAAAACAAGGGGTCTGTAAAGGGCCACTCTTCCCTGTTTGTTAATTTTGGTGGCTCCAAGGTAGACACAGGGATAGATGTCAGAGTCACTACTTCTCCACACTCATGAACAGCGAGCGCAGTGCAGCCACTGACAGCCAGCATTCGCCACCTTGCGCAACACAACCTGGCAACTTGTAGGTTGAAACAAGAGGGCTTTGTTGTTTGAAGGTGATTCTTTGAAGACACCGGCTCTCAAATGTACCCCAGGGAGAACATTTTTTGAGTGTGTTTTTTTCCCCTAGGGCAATCAATTCAGCAGTGATCACGGGGAGGTACCGATGTGACATTTTCGTTAAAGCTGCAGGGCCTCCCATCATCTGCCAATATTCTTGACAGCTGTTAGCTTTGCTGTAGTCATGGCTTGCTTAAAGGATGGAATACTTAAACACTGCTCGTTCTGCCAGTAATAAGTGAAGGTGAAAGTCAGCTCGAAGGGGAATGGGGGAGCAAACAACTCATTTCAGTGATTATTGCATGCAAGCAAAGAGATAATAAAATAAACGCCATGGGTTTCAGTGAAAGTAAAGGAGAGGAATAGACGGAATTTTCCAAACAGCAATAATCACGACTGATTTCTTTGTCACAGTGGGGTATGTGGTTTTCACTCTGAGCCTAACTGACTCAGTTACTGGACTGTTGGGAGTACTGTTTCCAGAGCTCTGACTTATTAGTCAGGTGTGCAAGCAACCAGCTGATTCAAGGGCATTTTAGAAGCAACATGGGACAAAATATTTCAGAGCACAAATCATAGTAAGGTATAATTGATATTAAAAAGTATATGTGTTCCCAGAATACAGTGTTTTGACTTATGCGTAACTTTGAGATGTTTTTCACAGCGAAGCCAGTAACATGTCTAGTTTTTCCTCAGAGTTATCTTTGATGTGTTAGTGAGAGAACTTATAATCTAAGCTCTTAGTAGCTCCCCGCGCAACACACCTTCGCCAACATCAGACACTGGGTTGTACTATAGACCCACACAACCTACTCATCCAACTCAACAGAAGTCCCGCGACCATCTCATCAGCATCTGTCCATTACTACTACCCCCTCCCAGGCCAGGCAGGTCTTCTTCTTAGGTTCCACAGTAAGTGACATCCTGTGGTTTCAGTTCTTAAGTGTTTGGTTTATTTCACTTAGCATCATGTTTTCCAGGCTCATCCACATTGTTGCTTATGGAAGGACTTCCTTGTTTCTTTCTTAAAGCTCACTGATGCTGCATTCATGTATGTTTTAAGGTATTTTAAATAATATTTTCTTTATGCATTTGCTTGTGAACAGTTAAGTTGACGCTCAGTGTTGGTTATTGTGAATATTGTGACCATATGAATACAGATGTTTCTTTCCAGTCTGTAGATTCCATTGCCTTCTAATATGTCTCAAAAAAGTGAGGTCACTGGATTAAATGAATTCTTCCTTTAACTTTTGAGGCATTTGTTTTCTTTTCCCCATAATGGCTGTCTTAGTTTATAATCCCAACAAAAGTATAGAATTTTCCTTTCTTGACAGCCTTGAAAGCACTTAACTTTTACCTTCTTTAATAGCAGCCTCCTAGTAGGCACAAGATTTCTTCATGATTTTAATTTGCATTATTCTGATGACTGGTGATACTGAACAGTTTTTCATGTACTTGTTTCAATGCTTTCTTTTGAGAAATGATTACTGAAGTGCTTTGTCCATTAAAAAAAAAAAAGCACTGGCTATTTTCCTGTTATGACATTGAGTTCCCCATGTATTTTGAATATAAACCACATATCAGATGTATTCTCTAATTTCATTGCTGATCGCTTTTCTTGCTATAAAGATGCAAAGTTTGGTTTCTGTAAAACCTCATCTGCCTGTCATTGCTTTAGTGTTCTGTACTTAGTTTGCCTTTGCCATAACGAGTCAAGTAGATTCTTTTCTGAAGTGAGTAGAGGAGAAATGGCTGTTTGCTGGGAAAAAAGAAATGGTGAAGGGTCAAGGAAGAACTTCTTTGACACTGTGCAGTAATGGCTCTGGTGTTGTGTTTGTGGAATTTGCTCTTTCCAACCTAGGATGCTAAAATCCACCCAACCGACTGTTTCTGGGACTAGACCATAGGGTCCAGAGATGGAGGACCAGAGGAAAAAGCAGCTCATGATACAGAAGTAGACTGGCCTCACACCTTATAAACATTTTACTGCTAGGTTTCACTATAGCAGAAGCTGGTTGAAAGTTTATATATGCATTTGAAGGTCATCATGTATCTAAGATGCTTAGATAGATTTCAAATCACGTTTTCAAGCTGAAAGTTCCAAGATGTTACCATTTTTTTCTGAGCCAAGCGTGAACACTTCTAATTCTAATTTATTTTTATTTTTAATTATAATTTATTCACATTACATCCAGATTGTAATCCCCTCACTCCTATCTTCCTGTTCCCATCCCTGAACTATTCCCCTCCCCTAGACCTCTGACAGGTGAGGTCCTCCTCCTCTACCTTCTGAACACAGCCTATCAGGTCTCATCCAGACAGTCTACATGCTCCTCCTCAGTGTCCACAAGGCCTCTCTGCCAAGGGGCAGTAATGAAATCCCAGGTACCAGAGATTTTGCCAGAGGCAGTCCCCTGCTCCCCCTTTTCCATGTGGAGAATGAGCTGTCCATTGGCTACACCTGAACAGGGGGGTTCAGGTCCTCTGCTTGCACTGTCCTTGGTTGGTCATCAGTCACTGTAGGCCCTCCTGAGTCCAGATCCATCAGCCTTGATAGTCTCCTTGTGGAACTCCTGACAATACCCATCCCCCATCCTTCTATACCCCAACTCTTCCTTACAACTCCCAGCTCTTTGCCAAAAGTCCAGCAGCAAGTTCTAGTATCAGTCCTGATCCCACGCTAGGTGGAGTCATTCAGAGGACATCTTTTTTGGGCTAATATCCACTTATAAGTGAGTATGTACCATGTGTGTCTTTCTGGGTTACCTCATTCAGGATGATCATTTCTAGTTCCATCCATTTGCCTTCAAATCTCAAGGTTTCCTTTTTATTGATAGCTGCATAGTATTCCTTTGTGTAAATGTACCATAGTTTCTTTATCCATTCTTCGATTGAGAGACATCTAGGTTGTTTCAAGATTCTGGCTATTACATATAAAGCTGTTATGAACATAGTTGAGCAAATGTCCTTGTTGTATGTTGGAGCATCTTTTGGGTATATGCCCAGGAGTGGTATAGCCGGGTCTAGCATTTGACAAAATTCATCATTCATTGATATTAAAAGTCTTGGAGAGAGCAGAGATACAAAGCATGTACCTAAACATAGGAAAGGCAATATAAAGCAAGCCTACAGCCAACATCAAACTAAACAGAGAGACATTTAAATCAATCCCACTGAAGTCGGGGACAAGATAAGGCTGTCCACTCTCTCTGTATCTCTTCAATATAATAGTTGAAGTGCTAGTAGAGCAATAAGACAACTAAAGGAGATCAAGGGGATACAGATCGGAAAGGAAGAAGTCAAACTATCACTATTCACAGGTGATATGATAGTATAAATAAGTGACCCCAAAAAAAAGTCTACCAAAGAGCTACAGCCAATAAACACCTTCAGCAAAGTGGCTGGATACAAAATCAACTCAATAAAATCAGTAGCCCTCCTGTATACAAATGACAGATAGGCTAAGAAAGAAGTTAGAGAAATTTTATCCTTCACAATAGCCACAAATAATAGAAAGTATACTGGTGTAATTCTAATCAAGAAAGCGAAAGACTTGTATGAAAAAAAAAATCTTCAAATCTATGAAGAAAGAAGTTGAAGAATATTTCAGAAGATGGAAAGATTGCCCATGCTCATGGATTGGGAGAATCAGCATAGTGAAAATGGCCATCTTACAAAAAGCAAGCTACAGATTCAATGTAATTCCCATCAAAATGCCTACACGATTTTTTACCGACCTTGAAAGATCAATTCTCAACTCATATGGAAACACAAAAGACCCAGAATAGCCAAAAATAATCCTGTACAATAAAAGATCTTCTGAAAGAATAATATCCATCCCAGATCTCAAGCTGTACTATAGAGAGACAGTAGTAAAAATGGTATGGTACTGGCATAGAAATCATCTACTTGATCAACGGAATAAATTTGAAGACCCAGAAATACACATAAACAGTTATGAGAACTTTATTTTTGACCACACAATAGAAAAAAAATAGCATCTTCAACAAATGGTGCTGGTCTACCTGTATGTCTACATGTAGAAAAATGCAAATATTGCCTTATTTATCACCTTGCACAAAACTCAAGCCCAGGTACATTAAAGATCTCAACATAAAACCAGACACACTAAATCTCTTAGAAAAAAATGAGTGGAAGAGCCTTGAGCTCACTGGCACAGGAGACAACTTCCTGAACAGAACACCAACAGCTCAGGCTCTAAGGTCAACAATTAATAAATGTGACTTCATGAAACTTAAAAGCTTCTATAAGGCAAAGGACACTGTCAACACAACAAAATGACAGCCCACAGACTGGGAAAAGATCTTCACCAACCTTACATCTGACAAAGGGCTAATATGCATAGTATATAAAGAACTCAAGAAATTAAACAGCAACAAACCAAATAATCCCATTTAAAAAATGGGGTATAGAGCTAAACAAAGAATTCTCATCAGAGGAATAGTGAATGGCTAATAAACATTTAAAGAAATGCTCAATGTCCTTAGCCATCAGGGAAATCCAAATCAAAATGACTCTGAGATTCCATCTTACACCTAACACAATGGCTAAGATAAAAAACTCAAGTGACAGCACATGCTGGTGAGGATGTGGAGAACACTCCTGCATTGCTGGTGGGAGTGCAAACTTGTACAACCACTCTGGGAATGAATCTGGTGCTATCTCTAATTCTAATTTCAATTACTCCTCCTGACAAAATGTAAGCACCATTTAGCTCTCCGAGTGCAATGAGTACTGGCTGCTTGAGAGGCTCTATGCAGGACACTTTGGAAAACAAAGTAGGCTTAAAGGGTGCGAGGGAAATGAAAATCCACCACATTTTATGAAAGCCCTAGATTAGAATGAGGTTGATTTGGGTCAAACAAAGTTCTTGACATGAGAGCCAAGTGACTGTAAACAAGCCTTAGATGCCGTGGGTGGCAGCGGCAGCAGCGCTGAGAAAACCCTTAAGTAAATTAGAGCTGCCGAGGACATGAGAATTAAAAGTTCTTTCTCCATAGCTCCTCCATCAGACAGGAAGCAAAGGTAAGTGGAATCCAGATCTCATAAATAAACATAGGGGTTACCAGTCGCTAGAGGTGAAAAGTCATTCTTGAGCATGACACAATCAGGCCTCAGAGACAAGTGATGACTCCCCTGTCACCCTGACAGGAAATCTACTAACTTCGTTAAGGCAAGAGTCACAGTGATTTCAGCAGCACGCTTCCAAGTCTTGACTACTGAGACTTCCACAATGCACACTTATTTAAATAATGTTTCAGAAAAGAACATATGCACCTGTTAAAGAGTCATGACAGAACAACTGTAATCCTAGGAGACGATGCTACCAGGAAATAATTGTATTTACTTCAGCTACAAGAGTAGCATTTCTGTGGGATAATTAATGCCTCTATAAACATCCATTTCAGGCAAGGGTATTGGACCTTTGACCTCTTTCAAGCCCAAACTTATTAGTTATTTCAAGACTGAAGTAATTGCAATTGGCCATAAATTCTGTGGTGCTGCTTATATTGATCCTGTTAGCTATTAGATTTATTACGTGCCCGTTGTGTGCAAAAGATTGCATTTGGTGCTGGTTAGTATATATTTATTTGGATAAAAGCGAAATCCTGTCTCAGTGTGCTTAAGTCTAGTAAGGAGCAAACCAATCCCAAATGGAGAGGGAAGTGGGTTTGGTTTGAGTTGGTGTGTATGCTCACCCAGGTAAGCAAGCATTTTAAATTGGTGTTTGAGAAATGGATAGAATTCTAGCAGTGAACACTGGGAAAAGGACTCTCCATGGAAAAATAATAAAAATAGAGAGTGACCAGAGTCAGGTTGGAAAAAAAAATAGCTTGTTAATGGAACAATGGTGAGCATTTTAAAACAGCCAGAGGTCATCTTACTGCCATGCTCCCTAGAAAGTCTCATGCCTGTCAATGCCTCCTCCTTTGTTCTGTACTGCTCATGCCCTGCCTATTAGAAAAGAGATATAGTTTCTCATTGACACTGGCAAGCAAGAGGAAAAAGTGCTTTACTATGGCCATGCAGCAGTCATATTTAAGATGTGATTTCTATTGGCAGTGCCTTAAGCCCTAGAAGTAATTGGCACTTTACTGGGTATGTGACGGGAGGGAGAGAAGCAAGGAGTATGGACAGACCATTTAGAATTCCTCCAAATGTGAAGCAAGAGGGCCAAACAGCCAACTCTGCCCTTCCCGTTTCTTTGAGTTACAGTGCATACAGTTGTTTCACCTTGACCTCCATACCCAGGAGATGGCAACTGCCACTCTGATGCCACAGAGAGGGCACCGGTCTGCACTTCTGGGGTCATCCATTCCACAGTGAGCATTTGCAGAGAGGCCCAGGGAGCTTTTCCTGAGGTGGTGTTCCAGGAGTGCCTACTGGATCTGTGGGAAAGACGTAATAAAATTTGTCACAGTTCAGACTTTCCTATTCTCTGCATCTGCTTCCCCAGGTCTTACAACCCGCCCACTACATTCTTTTTGCTATACATTTTTTGAGACAGGGTTTTTCTGGGTTGGTTTTCCTGGACTCGCTTTGTAGACCATGCTGGTCTCGAACTCACAGAGATCCATACATTCTTACCATGTCTTGTTCAGTATTGAAGAAAGGGTGATTTAGCATCATGCTAGTTTAAGTGTAAATATAGGTATAAATATAGATGATATCCTTTTTATATCAAGGTGAACTTCTTAATTATCTCTAACATAATTAATTACCTCTTTATTGCTGAAAGGCTTTTAATTATGAAAATCAAAATCTTCTATAAAATGTTAAAATATTCCCAAATCAAAGACTGTACCAGGTCATTTACCCTGGAACCTTGGGGTAAAAATGTAGACCTCAGACTTCTTAAAAGCTCTGCAGGTAATTGCATTAAACAGCTGGAGTGGATGGTGAGATATACCTTGAAGATAAAAACGGAAACCTAGCTTGGTATCAGATAAAATATGCATGTGTCTAATAAGCAAGTATCGTATTCTCACTAGTTCTTGACCAATACATTTCTATTTTTAAAATAGTTTCTGAGGACTGACCTTCATAAATTTATAGCAGGATAATTATCTGTGTGATGCATCTCTGTGAGGAACGTGAAGCATGTTGTTCATAAACTGTCTGGAGAATGTGGCGTTATTTGCAAACATGCCAGGGAATGCGGCAGATTTGACAAAGGTTTATGAAAACAGTATGCCTCGATTTTTGTAAGTAGAAAAGCAGTTTCAAAATTAGCCTCCTAGTACACAGAAATCCCAGACACGGGAAGGCCCGACATCGACAGTCCCTCATTTCCAAAACCTGTGACACCTCTGGCTGTTTCTTCTCTTAACAAATCATCCAGATGTCAAGAGCTGTCCATCCTTTCAGTTTCCTTCCTTGCCTTCGTTATTCATTTTGTTGGTCAGGGGTCATGAATTAGGTTCTTGTAATCACTGGTACTTCTGGGTTCAGCCAGCTCACAGCTAGCTCGGTGTTTGCAGAGAGTGCAAGGGTGCTTTCCAATTTTAAAAAATTTTACTTGGTTGCTTTCTCTCCCTCTCTCTCTCTCTCTCTCTCTCTCTCTATCTCTCTCTCTCTCTGTATCTATCTATCTATCTATTATCTATCACTTCTTGTTTATTATTCCTTTGTAATTGGCATACACTTTCTATAAAAATGCTTTTTAGCTATAGCTTCTGGAGAGGTCTAACAGCTTCGGTTTGCTCATCCTAAGTAGATCTCCACTGGCCAAAAAAAACAGTCATAAGAAAGCAAACAGCTGAGGCATTTGAATGCTCCGTCCTGTGGACCTGATCTTGTTTCCCCAAACCCTTCTCCTTCATGTACAGCACTGTAACACTGATGGAGACGCTTAGCAGTTTCCTTGAAAGGATAACTTTGTGCTCTCAGGATTCTAGCTCTTGCTGCTCTTTCTGTAGGTGTTTAAATCCTGTCTTGTATGAATGGCTCAAATTTTATGTTTTTTACAGAGCCTTGAATCCCAAAGCTGAAAGCAATGTTTCCCTACTATGATCCCTTGATCTTTATCAGGATTCCATTTTTTCAAATTTAGTTTACTTTAGTTTTTTTTTCTTTTCTTTTCCTTTTTTTTTTTTTTAGAATTTCACACGTGAGTATTGCATTTGCATAATTTCTACCACTTCATCTCCCCTTCCAACTCTTCTCATATCCCCCATACCCCCCTCTCAAATCATGATCTATTCTTTAACTATTATTATCAATTGTTATTATATGCAGGTGTTTAGGACTGACCACTAGGAAATGGATAATCTATGAGGGAGCTAATTTCTGAAAACAACAACAACAACAACAAAAAACCTGTTTCTCTTTCTCTTAGGAACCACTGATTGCCTGTAGCTCTTCATCTAGGGATAGGAACTGTTGACCTTTTGATCTTTCCCCATCTATATTTGTATGCCCACAGGTCTTATCAATACATAAGCCTTGCTTAGGAAACTATATTGTTGAGACTTCATGGGTGTTATTTGCCTGTCATGTCAAGAAAACACTCCCTAGCAACAAATACTCGGTTCCTTGGGCGATTGCAGTCTTTCTGGCCCTTCTTCCACGATGTTCCTGGAACCTGGGATGCAAGAGTTATGTTGTAAGTGCATCATCCAGTGTTGTGAATCCCACAGCCTGTTGTTCCCTGCATTTTGGATAGTTGTGGATTTCTGTAATTTTCTCCAATCTTCTGCAAAAGTAAGTCTCTTCAGTGAGGGATGAGAGATACAGTCATCTGTGATGATACAATTAAATACTTGAGAATACAGTTAGAAAGTAGATTGACTAATGAGAATGGCAGCAGGAGGTTTTCTTCTGTGGTCTTGGACCTCTTCAGACATGGGTAGTTGCCTAGGTTTAACATTACCAGGCCTGAAGTCCCTTCTGTTGAGTGGGTCTTAATTCCAGTTCAGCAGCTGTTAGCTTCCTATGAGATAAAAGTACCACTATTGTATCATTGTAGCTATCTTGCTGGGTCAGTCCTTAGGGGGTTCATGGGTTTTAAATGTTGGTAAGACCACTGGTTGCTTTTCTCCCTTGGCTGCTTACATAGTACCTGCCAATACCATAAAAACCAATGGTCAGAGAGGAGGCTTTCAGGTCAGTTCCAGATCAATTTCCTCAAGTCCTGTGTCCAAAGTGTATGGTGTCTGCAGCGATAGGGTCTTCACTTTCAGTTTGGGAAGTCAAGAAAGGACAATGACCATAGTTTGGGGAGTCTTTTGGACTTCTCTGACCAATAACTGAAGGGAAGTTTTCTGTGTTTGGTACTGGGGTTTTGTTAGATAATCTATGACTCTTGGGGAACATTTTCAGTGCATGTTGTATAACTGCATTTAAAATTATGTAAATATATGCATATATAATGTATTTTAGGTGAACTTATAACATAGTGTTTACCTACAGCATTTTCAACCATATGTAGTATTACTTACCATGATCACCTTTTAAATACTTCCATTGCCTTTGCTGCCTCTAAATCATTTACTGCAAAATGGTAATAATACATGCATAAAACTTGTGCTCGTGATGACTAAGACCACCAATGAAAACATTTCGATGTGCTCTAGATAATGCTACAGTCTCTTACCTTTTCTTTCATTCCTTGCCTTGGTCTCAGTCTCCTTCCTTCCCTGCTTCACTCCCTCTCCTCTTCCTTTTCCTCCTCATCTTTGTCTCTGTCTCTCCCTCACTCATCCTTTCTCTCCTGCCCTATTCTGTGTACTTCACTATAACTTTACAATTTCCATATGTTCAGGGTCCTATAGCTGGTAAATTCTTGTTTTCTATGTGCTTACTAAGGGAAATATTTGCACATATAGTTTCTCAGTAAACACGGAGGTTTTACATGAAAAGACTCAAGTGTCATGATCTATTCTACAAGCTACAATTATGGCTTAGGAGAGAAGCTGGGGTTCGTCAATCTAGTTATTATATGAAGGGTTATTTTTATTTTTACTATGATCTAATTATTACATATTGTCTGTACTATGTTATTGTTGCTACTGTAAGTTATTCTTTGTATTTAACCAACAATTCTTTAAGGATACCATTATCTTTATCAGAAATCACATTGATTAAGGTAAACTGATAGAGATTACACAGTTTCTAAGTGTTAGTCAAGGTCTAAATTAAGTCCTAACCAGTTTGAAAGCATATATTGTCTCAATTTACCAAGTTTGATTAGTTTGTCTCTAAATGCAATGTTTAAATTTCAATGCTAGTAGTCATGACAGACAAGTCAGCAGGGTGAGTTCTTGTAATCATCATTGTCCTGCTGTTGTTGTTATTCTTGCCGCCGTCATTGTCATCGTCCTCCTCCTCTTCCTTCTCCTCTTCCTCCTCCTCTTCCTCCTCCTCCTCTTTCCTGTAATATTTAATCTGGAACTGCAAAAGGATGAATGGTGAACTAGGCAATACATTGACAAGAAGGAATTCCAAATAAGGTGACCCAGGATTAGCGTTTGGATTCAGGAAGTGAAGGGAATACTCAAGTTCTGATGGTCCTCCATCAGTGCTAATTCTCAGACTCGGTGAACATCTGAAAACAAACCATGCTGCAGTGTAGCAGCTGTTAGGAGACTTAGGAGACAATATTCATGGAGGTTAGTGTGAACTCCTTTTCCTCTGGCCTTCCTCAGTTTATTTTCTGTGCACTCTTATTTTTCCTGTTGGTTATATGTCCCCTCTTGTGGCATACGTTTGCCTTCCCAGTAGTTATTTTCTGCTGTATAGTGCTTTCAGACTTTCCTGAGGATGCTCTCCTGAAGGGTCTGTCTCCATCACTGCTGAGAGCAGACGCCCTCTCACTGAGATGCTCATCCTTCCTCAACCCCCATGGTAGAAAAATAGGTTCTCTTTGATGAGTTTTACTTTGGGATCTATTAATTCTAGTCTCTTTTATGTGAGCTGAAGATACAAGAGCCAATTTTCATAGAAAAGGTACATCTGCTGTCCAGAAGACAGACTATGGAAAAGATCTCTCTCTCTCTTTCCCTCTCTCTCTCTCTCTCTCTCTCTCTCTCTCTCTCTCTCTCTCTCCCCTCTCCGCCTCTCCCTCCCTCCCTCCCTCCATCCCTCCCTCCCTCCCTCCAATCCTCTCTCTCTCTTTCTCACACACACACATACACACTTCTGCCTGTGTTTGTAATTGATTCTCCAGCCTTCTATGGCATAAAATGATCATATAACCTTTTAATAAATTCTTCTAGTTTTTCTAAAATGAGCTGATTTGAGATCTGTTTCTTAGAGTCAAGCAATCACTTAACCACAAGAGGTAACTAATTTTTAAATCATTCTTGTAATTCATCCTTAATTTGATTTTTCTCAAGCTGAGTCCCCATTACTTCACTGTTTATTAAGACTTACCGTCTACCTCTAGGGCACAATTCATATTCCGTAATGTCTCTTTTTCTGTAATTGGTTATTTATGGGGTTTCCTAATGATTTTTACATTTTTATTCTTTGAAATTATAATATAATTACATAGTTTCCCCCTTTCCTTTATTTCTTCCAATGCCTCCCATCTATCCCTTTGCTCTCTTTCTTTCAAATTCAAGGCCTATTTTACTTTAAGGTACACACACACACACATACACACACACACACATCTAAATATGCAACTATAACATGCCCTGCTCAGACTGTATAACATTACCTGTATTTAATGTTTGGCTGATTAGCTAGCTTTTTGCATCTGGTATTTCAACTCTTCACTGTCATCACTGGGCATTCTTCTTCTATGGTTGATGGATACAATTTCCTCCTCTCTCCATCCAATCACTTTTCTTTCTTTCAACATTTGTGTTTTAATGAAGTAAAGCCCCCATGGGAGGTCTCAGAATCAGCAATGATAAAACATTCTTAGCACACTCACTAAATAAATTTTACCCCGGTCATTTTACCTCAGTTGGAAATTGATCTTACTTCGGAGTAAAATGATAAGTATATTCTGTTCATTCTCTCAATTCCGTGATTTGATGCTTCTGTCTTCTTTCTGGAAAAAACTGCACAGAATACACATTGTCCAAGCTTATCTGCCAATGGGATAGTCTTTAAAAGATTTTGTATTGGTAGAACCTGGTAATAATGCACACTTTGATTAAAGAAGACAAATTCTGTTTTATAATAAATGAATTGTTGTAAGAGAGAATGAAACACATTGGTTCTTATGTTAACTTAATTGCAAACCAAAATAATAATACAAACTACATAGATGAAGTCATGTTACTTGGAAATATGAGAAAATAGTTGACATAGTAAAATGTCATTCAATATGAATCATTGATTATTAGAGGTGAGATGTTTGAATACAATCAATATGGAAATACTGCAGAAGCAACTGGTCTTTAGATTTTACCTAGAACATTTGCAATACAGCTGATGACATGATTAACTTCCTAGGATTCTCTCAATTCCTTCCAGGTGGATCTTAGTATGATAATAGAGGCCACAGAAGTATGTTTAAAATAGTAAGTACACTTTATAAGAAGTAACGTTAATGGATTTTTCTCTTGAAGCACCTTAGTATCTTGCTATTTGATAAAGATTGACATATGTGGCCCTAAATACCATGCCTACAAATTGCATATTTCCCCTCTTCCACCTTAGCTGTTAGCATGCTTAAACATAGCTGTTATAACAACTTACTTTCCCAGGCATGTCTGTATTCCTTAACATTGGCCCTCATGCTGAATGGAAATCTGTCCTTCTAAAGATTTAAGCTTGATGCCCACATTATACTTCTTGAAAATGACCTCTAATTTAGGGGATTTTTTTCAGTGAAACTAGTATGAGTGACTAGTATACAATACATTTTATTAAGAACTTATATACATTAGCAAAGTTATAGATTACATTTAATCATTAGTCTCTCCCTTCTTTTTAAATAAATCATGAGGAAAACCCTATGGCTATAAGTGTTGTTGGTACTAATCCTCCATATAATAAACTGAGTATCAGTTATTTTAATGAAGCAGTTTGTAAAGCCAAACAGACTTAGACAGGACCATTTGATTTAGGGCCAAACGGTGGCTCCCTAACAGAGCCAGATGTCATGAGAAAATTTCAGTGGAATAGAACAGTAGGCTTCTAACTTCAGGGATGAATCTGTATTGATCCTATGATGTGAGCTTATTGCAAATGCTTGGGATTTGTTGGATTAATTGCTACTTTCCAAATGCAGGGTAACTGAGTGAAACTATAGGCCTGCTCTCAGAAAAAGAAATGAAACAAAACAAAACTGAGCATGGCACGTTTTTATTACCTCGAGCACAATTGTATTTGATCCATTAAAAATAATAGTAAGAGTGTTTTTTTTTAAGCCAGGGGAAGACATTATCTCATAAGCATATATGAAATACATAACAGTTGCAACTGGAGAGATGGCTCAATGTTGAAGCATTTACTGCCCTTGCAGAGGATCTCAGTTCCCAGCACCCACACAACAGCTCACCACTCTGTAACCCCACTTCCAGGGGATCTCATGCCCTCTTCTGGCCCCCATGATCACAAGTGGTACATGACAAAACACTAACAAGCATAACATAAAAATAAATATTTTAAAAACACATGTATATTATGTTTATATATGCTACAAAAAATACATATACAAATATATTTGTAAATGTGTATATATATATATATATGTATATAGAGTTATGTCACATAGAGTAGGAATGCTCCCTCCCAAAGCTATAGGTTATCTAACAAAGTCCCCAGCATCAGACTCTTAGCCAGAGGAGCCCAAAACAATATAGGCAATTGCCATATAGTTGAATTTACTATTGGGTCATAATGAGAGAAGGAACTGTCCCGATTAGTTCAGAATTTAAAATGTTGTAAATTCTTTCTGGAACAAGATCATAAATTAATGTTCATAAATGAGAAATGAACATAAACAAGGAAAATCTGAAAGATAAATTTTAAACACAGAGTTAACTTAGACGAACTAACTTTGCCTAACATGACATTTATGAAACGCAATTTTGTAAAATTCATAAGATTACTTTTTCATTTTAATGTTCTAATTATTCATAGCCATCGAGGGCTTTTAATGTTTTAAATTTTTAAAAAGCCCAAAATACAATAGATGCTTGATAAATAAATACACCAATGACTCCTGCTTAATCACTGGACAGAACACATGATTTTTGTTTTCTGTTTCCCTACTGAAAAATGACTTCATAAAATAGGAGAAAAAATAAATAATGTACAGTGCATAGCAGTAATAATAACGAGAGAAGGCCTATCACTGGTAAGAGATTTAATCTAATTTCTGGAGGATAAACTGCGAACAAGTACTGTGATTGTTGAAGCTGAGCACAGAAAAACCTTACCGGGGATGAGGGACAACACAGCTTTTTGCAAGGACGAGCCCCAGTTGCCTGGGAAAAACAGGACTGGCTCCTGTTTGAATATGGCAGCACGGATGGGGAGTGAGATTAGAAATACAAGTATAATTGGAGTTTGGGTCAAAACTACCTATATCAGGATTTTACTACCCAACAAATAAAATTAAATCATCAAAGCTTCAGGCAACCATTTGTTTAGCTCACTGTGCTGTGTGGTTGGCGATTTGGGGTGGGTTCCTTGGGCTTGTCCCGTGTTGTCACCCAGTTGCTTATCACTTGGCTCGGCACCTGGACGTTAATCCTTTATCAACTAGGATGGCAGAGACGGACAACTGATTTCATCAGTCTCGTCACTGAGCAGATTATTCGTGGCTTGTTCATATTGGTTGAGCAAGATGACAACCGTAAGACTCCTTAAAGCCTGTGCTTAGAATCACCCTGCTCTAACTGCTTCATTCTCTGCCTGAGACAGGCAATAGGAAAGATCTAGATTCAAGGGCACAGAGGTGGACTCCATTGCTGACTGAGCACAGCCGAGGCATCGCACAGGAACACATGTGGCTGGGGGGGGGATAAAATGTAACTACAACTTTTAAAACTTAACAATGTGTTTGAGTTCATTTCATCTTTTTCCATATCAGATCTCTCTTCAGCCCCTTAGCAGAATGTCTGGCTTGCACGCAGGTATTTGTTGCTAGACCTCAAAAGGCCTAAAAGAGACAGTCCCTGAAGGCACTGCAACCTTTGATCTGCCCGTGAGGCCCCTGGAGGGTGTTACAGTAAGAGTGTGTGGTGACTGGTTTTCCTCAATGACTCTCAAAAAGGACTCAACTACTTAACAAGATATGCCCACTTGCACTGATCTATACATTTTAATTTCCATAGATTATTTTAAAATATTTTTATGTAATAAAGTTAAAGTAGGTAGTTGAGGAGACCTGCAGTCTGAAATAGAAACATCATGATGATCAAATGCAAAAATTGCTTCCGTGAAAGTAAATGGATTTAGACAGAACAGAACCTCTGGAAAGACTCAATAAACCTTTAAAACTTAACATTTAATAAAAACTAAACGATGTCATGCAAAATTACAGAGTATGACTGGACTCGTTGAAAATTCATAAATTCTCATCAACATAATTGCCTAAACTTGAGCTGAATGAGAATTTTACCAGTGGGCATGGCAAAGAGGATGGGGGAAAGCACGTAAGGCCTCAGTTCTACACAAAGAGCTACAGGCAAAACAAACAAACAAACAAACCTGGGATTGAGACAGGTATGTTCCACAGCGGGGAGCACACCACTTGGTTATCCAGTACCAAATGGTCAGCCCTGAAGACATATACATACCAGTAACACTACACGAACCGAGCAGATTATATATAGAAACATATATGTATGTACATGTACATGTAGGCATGTAACAACTATTAATGAAAAAAGAGGTCATGCATTTGAAGGAGAATAAGAAAGGCATATGCAGCCAGGCATGGTGGCACACATCTTTAATCCCAGCACTCAGGAGGCAGAGGTAGGTGGATCTCTGTGAGTTCAAGGCCAGCCTGGTCTACAAAGAGAGTCTAGGACAGTCAATCCTACATCAAAAAACCCTGACTCAAAAAAAAAAAGGGGGGGGGAGGCAGGGGACATATGGGAGGGTTTGAAGGGAAGGAAGAAATGATAATGATTATATTACAATCTTAAAAATAAAATAGAAGGAAAAAAATTCAAATTCATAACATTCAAGTGATGTGGACCAGTAATGTGGAAATCTTAAAACAATAGAAAATAAAGGAATAGAAACCCTTTGAGAATAGATCAAGCATATTTAGGGATATCTCGCAGAAGAGCATTAACAATAGATTAGGACTGAGGATTTTTTGGGAAAAAAAACCCTGAGGTTCTAAATTGATGCTAAAATATGGCCCTTTGTTAGTTATGACATATATATGAGGAGAGAGTCATCTTCACATATTACATTCTGCAGAAAACAGTGGTCACATGGGGGTCAGTGCAAACCCTGTTTATAGGTTCTGATGTTTCGAATGAGACGATAAGCAAAACCACAGAGTTCTTAATTGTGGATCAGTGTTTGACTCTTTTCAAACATAATAAAGTTAAATGTGCCACACTGGGGATCTTGGACACAAGAGGGTCTTTGTGTTTCTGGAGTTCAAAGTTCTCTCTAATTAGCCAAACCACTGTGCCCTGTGCCCAGGAGGACCAGGACAGGCAAGCAGCTGTAGAGCAAGGCTTCTCAAACTTTCTCTACTTGACAACCTCCTTAGCCTAATCAATTTTTGTATGGCCCTGGCTATATAAGTCTATAAAATAGATGTATTATTGGCAAATAGAATTTGCCAATAATAAGTCAGAAGAATTTGATTTTAAATAATCCCTTAGAAAGATATGATTTTATCATTTGTTGAAGACACACATACATTTGCATATTAATTAAATAGATGTTCTTTTGTTAAAATAAGGAAATCTTGGCTGAATATTCCATATGACAGGCATAGAGCCTCTTTGAGGTTTTTCAAAACTGACTGATACTTTGGTTTTATAATTACCAATGCTGAGAACAACCCATTACAAAAATACATAGTATAAAATGGCAGAAGTATGTCTAGGGCTGTTTCAAAGTTATTGGGGCTTTTGTCCTATCCCCAGGTAAAATTCCATTTGATTTTCAAAACTGAAGCTCACGACTGCAACCCAAACAGCAATTTTAAAAATCAGACATTCAGCACAGTGTAACTGAAGTCATACATACCGAGAAATGGCAGTAAGAAAACATCAAAAAGCCTTGTTTAGATTCTGTGATTAGACAAGCATATTTTCTGAAGAGTGGAAGGGCAGTGTTTTGGGTAGCATTGGTTGACATTGCATGGCACAGAGGCATGTAGAGTGGAAACTGCTCACGTGTGTTCAGCAGTAAGGCTACACTGAGGTCCTGTGATAGGCCATGCCTGAGAGCTGCTAATGGTACTTCACATCACTCTTTGTTTGGTCTCAAATCCATTTTTGGTGACTGCTTTTTCAGAAGTATACTTTGCCAATTGCTTTTGGCTTGTGCTCAGTTTAGGCCTGGGATCTAGGGCTGAAGAGACGATGATGCCACCCTTAGCAGCATGAGGTGCTCTTGCGGAGGACTTGAGGTCAGTTCTCAGCATCTATCTGACGCAGCTCGCAATCAGTATCCTCTCCCAAAGCCCATGGATACCTTCATTCATGCACCCCCACACACATAATTAATTTTTTAAATATATAAAGAAATTTATATCTAGAGGCTCAGTTAATGGGCAATGGCAAAAACAGCCATCAGTACAGGAGTCCTTGACATTCTCTCCCTGATGTAAAACGGACTCGGGAGGGCAAGGGAAAGGGTGGTTACAGGTTAGTCCTGTGAGGCTGTCTAAGACTGTCTCCTTTATACATGAGACTGTCAAAGAATCGTCTCCTCTCCCCTTAGATGAAATCTGGCATGCAGAATCATGCCCTCTTTGTACTTGCCTGAGATGTTCCAGTAACTGTCCTCATCAGAATGCTGTTGGGCTCTAAGCTCGCCAGTACTTGTGTAGATTCGAGGGCCATCACTGCATACAAACTGTATATGTTGTAGTTTTAGTGCTGCCGTGGTTCATATTAGCTGCCAAAACACAATGCTATAATCTGGGTAGTTTATGCATGGACAGAATTTTACTTCTCATTCACATTGACTAAGGCATCAGCATCCGGTGTGGCCTTGTTTTCTGGTTCACGGCCAGTGCCTGTTTCCTGCTTCCTCCTATGGACATGGAAAAGGCAAGGCTGCTCCCTGGCCTTTCTAAAAACTGGGACCCCGTTCATCACCTCGTGGTCAAATATCTCCCAGATGCTCTCATATCATCACCTTGGTGCTTTTCATCTTCGGATCTTAGAGGCACACGAACACAGGGAAGATAGCAAAGATGGAAAATGGGATCTGGCTGCCTTACTTTACCCTGGAGAGCTTTCTTCCAGCCACATGCTGGTTCCTTGCATGATGTGAACATAAGTAGGGAACTACGTCTCTTATTTTTATTAATTTATTCTCTCATATATTACATCCTGACCACAGTTTTCCCTCCCTTGCCCCCCCCCCCACCTTCTCCACTCTCCGTGTACTCCTGTGTGTCACTTGAGAAATGGGCAGGCCTCCCAGGGACATTAGCCAAACATGGCATACCAAGTTGCTATAAAATTAGGCACTGCCCCCCCCCGCTCTTATTAAGGCTGGATGAGGCAGCCCCATAAGAGGACAAAAGTCCTAAAAGCAGAGGAAAGTGTCAGAAACAGCACCTGTTCCCTGTTAGGAGTCCCACAAAAACACCACCCTTTGTGACTATAACATACGGAGTGCCCACGCAGACTCCCTGTTTGTTAGTTCATTCTCACTGTGTCTCTATGAGTTCAGGTTTGCTGAGTCTGTGGTTGCTCTTGTGGTATCGACCCTTCTGGCTCCTACAACCCCTCCTCCCTTACTTTAGCAGGAGGGAATTAAAGCCCTTAAATGTCTACGATCATTTTCATGAAATAATACTGATTAACAACCATGGTTAATACAGAAGTAACAGCAGCCACCAAGTATTTTCATTCATCATGCTTGAAAACTTCAAGTCGGCCATACTTTATTACTTTGTGTCCTTAAGTTGGTGATGTCAAGTCCCACGTCATGGCTGTGCAGTCTGCATTCGCACCGGCACATGCTTAGATGCACATGTGAATTATGAAGCTGATCTGGCATAAAAGGCAGCTAAAACACTAGGTAGTAAGTCAAATATTAGTGGGATACTGAAATTCAGTCTCTCTTGCAACCCAATGTTTTTCTTTCTATTTATTTATTTCATCAGGAACACTTTTTTGGATCTCATTATGCATTTTGTAAAAACTCTTCCCCATCTGAAGACTTAACGAAGTTTTGATTATGCCTCTGTGATCTCCACAGCCGTTTCTGTAAAAATTCTCCCATCATCTTTGGCACACTGTCACCTGAGCACTTGATATTGTTATATACAAACCGATTTTGAATGAATTTTGGTGCTGCCCTAGTCAAAGAGCACATGCTTTAAATATCTTCAGTTTTTGTTTCCCCTTTAAGAGAACTACTTTGTTGCATTACTATTTAAATCATTGTAAAAACATCTATGGCAACATTGGTTTGCTTTTCATTGAGGTGTCAGTCAAAGACATAAAATACCTGTCTTCTTGGCAAAGGTGTAGTTCATCTATAATTAACATCCACAGTATATACTGTTGTTAGCAGACAAAATAAAAACACGGGTTTGGGCCGTTTGCATTTAAGGACATTCTTAACACCAGATTAATTATCCCTTGACCTAGAATCTTCTGTGTGCATCACTGAAATATGGTTCATTAGTGAATCAATGAGGGATGAAAGATGATCCCAGATGTGAGATAATCCTGCTCATGGGGGTTACTTTGAAGTAGCCAGCTTCAGTGTATCAGTTAGGGTGTTAATATGAAATACTGGGTCCCTTAAGGCCCCCAAATCCCAGTAGCAAACTCTTTGACTTTTGCCTCATTTACTCAAAGTCAGTTGATATTTCTGGTTGGCTTGCAGCCTTCTGCTTGGTCGTCCAGGCACATGGAGTTCTTCTTCTTCTTCTGTGACTTACTTCTCTCAGTTTCAAGTGTAACTCCCATCAGTATGTGAACTGGGAAGCTGGAGATGTTTCCATGAGCAGGCCCAAGAGTGGCATACATTGCTTGCTTCCTTCTTCCTTGCGCATAGCATGAGACATTAGAAATTTGGTCTAGATGTGAACCTAGGGAAAAGAAAACATTTTTTTTTCTCTCTCCGTGCCACTCTGTACTTCAGGCCAACTGACATTTTGCCATATCCAAATTGATTTGTTTTAGTAATCCTTAAAACATGTATGTTGCCGCCTCCTAGAAATTACACTATGTGGCTGTTTCTTTTGGAGTATATTGGTGGGTTTTGATATATCCCAAGGTCATCTTTATGGACACAGGTTTATGATTTTTGTTCAAATTGCTCTAAAGAAAATAATATTATTCCTAATTCCCTCAAATTCACAAGCGCAGTCCTTCCCAGGCTCTCCTGTTGATGCAGTCTCCCTCTCTGTCTTCATGGAGCCTCCTAGTTTGGGTTATACCATGGCCTATGCTACTCTGCCTTTATATTAGGCATCAGCAGCTGCTGTTAATGAATCAGCATCATCTTTCCTCCTCCTCCTCCTCCTCCCTTTTCTCCTCCCCCTCTCTCCTACTCCTCTTTCTCTTTCTCCTCTTCTTCCTCCTCCTTTTCTTCTTCCTCCTCCTCCTCAATATATCCCATAGCACTTTAGATTCTAAGCATTCACTACTGAAACCTTTTCTCTCCTTATCTTCCTCACCATATCCTGATTTATATCCTATGGATCTTCTAACAGTCCCTCAGGCTTACTGATTTTATCTTTCACTTATGTGATGTGCCAGTGCTTCTCTGGACACTAATTTGGCTGTGTTAACTAGTTTTACAGCAACTCAACACTATCTAGAGTCATCAGAGAAAAGGGAGTCTCAGTTGAGAAAATTCCTCCATTAGATCTGGCTGTAGGCAATTCTGTAAGGCATTTTCCTAGTTGATGTGGGAGAGCCTGACACATTGTCAGGGGCAGGTGGTGGCTGGTTCTATAGAAAAGCCAGCTGACTTCTTTTGATGCCGATGTAAACCATATAAACCCTTTCCTCCCCAACTTGATTTGGTCATGAAACATCACAGCAATAGGAACCGTAATTAAGACCAAATTTGGTACTAGTATAGTGGATATTGCCTTAACAGACGTGACTATGTTGTTCGGGAAGGATTATTAAAGGATTTTTGGAATCTTAGGTTAGAAAAGCCATTGAGTGTTCAAGACTTGGTGAAGTGTTCTATGGAAGCTGGGCAGGTAAGAGCATTGAGAGAAGTTCTGACAATGGAAGCCTGGCTTGTAAAGGTCCAGAGGGAACATTGAGAGTCACTGAAAGACTCTGTTTGGGCTGTTGCACAGTTTCAGTTAAGAATCTGTGATTCTCATTGGCTGGGGCTGAAGAGTCAGCTGTGCTTAACAAGAGACCAGCACCAATAAGTGAAAACTTTGCTTTGCTGGGATAATTGATAGGACACAGAGATTGGTGACTGATTCCGTTCTATCAGCTTAACACACTGACCATCACAGAAGGGCAGGCGAGTGACTGGAAGGCAAGTTGTGGACCTGGCCTCAGAGAACAGACCAAGAGTTTAAAGACTGTAAGGTGATCAAAATAAAAGTTAACACCCACCTCACCCACATCTGTGCTTGAATATAGAACCTACGTGCTGGTACTCTGGACACTTGGTTTGAGAGGCTTACAACCTCCCACCCAGGTGCAAGAGTCAACTCTAGTCATAAGTACCTCATCATTTATCTTGACCTTGAGTTTTAAGATAAAAATTCTAGAGTTGTAGAAGATGCTCTTAGTTCAATCAAGTCAAAATCCCAAGAAGTGTACCTTGACAGAAGGCTCTAAACACATACCATACTACTCCTGGGCATATATCCAAAGATGCTCTACCATACAACAAGGACATTTGCTCATCTATGTTCATAGCAGCTGTGTTCATAATAGCCAGAATCTGGAAACAACCCAGATGTCCCTCAAATGAAGAATGAATAAAGAAAATGTGGTACAATATTCCACAATGGAATACTACTCAGCTATTAGAAACAAATTTTGCAGGCACATGAATGGAGCTAGAAACAATCATCCCAAGTGAGGAAACTCAGACCGAGAAAGACACACATCATTTGAAAGTAGATATTAGCCCATCGTGGATGTCCTTTGAGAGACTCTACCCTGCGGGGGACGGAGACAGATGCTGAGACTTGCAGCCTGACTCTGGGCAGAGCACTGAGAGTCATATGAAAGAGTTGAGGGGATGGAAGGACCTGGAGGGGTCAGGAGCTCCACAAGGAGACTATCAAGGCTGGTAGATCTGGACCCAGAGGGGCCTGCACAAACTGATACACCAACAGAAGACAATGCATTTTATTAATTAGCAACTGATGGGGAGTCCATTGTCAGTGGAGCTATCATGGGCTAGTGAGCAAGCTAAGTGGAGGAAGCCAGTTAGCAATGCTCCTCCACGGCATCTGCATCAGGTCCCTGCTCTGATTGATTTCCTGTGCTGACTTTCTTCCATGATGAACAGTAACATGAAAGTGTAAGACAGATAAACCCTCTCTTCCCCCACTGGCTTTTGTCATAGTATTCCATTAAAGCAATAATAACCTTAACTAAGACACTGGCATTGCCTCTTTCCTGACAATAGATGTACACTGCCTTGGTCCAACTCCTCTTCTTCTCTTCATTCTATCCATTTTCCACACTGTACCATAAAACCTCTCTTTCCTCATCACTTGTCACTTAACCTAACCTTAAAATCAATTATTTGGAGCCTAGACTGATGGCTCAGCAGTTACATGTGAGGGACTGCTCTCGCAATGGACCCAGAGTCTGTTCCCAGCACCATATTGGGTTGTTCACACTCTCCTGTACCCCCAATAGGGGAGCCTGTATTCTCTTCTGGCCTTTTTGGGCACTGCACTCACATGCACAAACCTTCACACATATATCCATAAATTAGAAAAAAATTAAATGTATATGTGAGTTACTAGGTTACCATTATTCTTAACACTATTGAGACCCCCTTGGTTTGGTTGGCCAGGGAAGGTATAATTAGAAGCATAACATTCCTTTTCTGCCTCTTTTCTGGCTATCTTGAAGCTTCTTCCTCTGCGTCTTCCTCAGAACTCCATACACACTGGCTTTTCACTCAGTAATACGTGGTCTTTGCTCTACTTTCTTAGCCTTCTGCACAGCTGACAGCTTCTCATCTCCCAAAATTCAATTCTCTTAAAAGCCTTTCTTCTGGTGCCTCATATTTGACCACGTCCCTTGGATGGGGAGGCCTGGTGGCACTCAGAGGAAGGATAGCAGGCTACCAAGAAGAGACTTGATACCCTATGAGCATATAAAGGGGGAGGAAGTCCCCCTCAGTCACAGTCATAGGGGAGGGGAGTAAGGGGGAAATGGGAGGAAGGGAGGATTGGGAGGATACAAGGGATGGGATAACCATTGAGATGTAATATGAATAAATTAATTAAACAAAAGCCTTTCCTGACATGAACGCTCCTGCTCTTTGCTGTTAAGGCAGTCTTGGTGTCTTCTACACTGTGGTGACCACATGCCTTAATCATATTTTGTGCTTAAATGATTAATATATCTGAATCATCAAAGTGTATCCCCTGTGGTTATCATTTTGTCATCAAAGCCCAGGAGAATGACCGGGACATCACCATATCCAACATGCATCCATATTTTTCATAGTTTCTCCACATTGAATCCCAAGCTATGCCTTACCACCTTGTACAAATTTAGGCTAAGTAAATATGTATTGACTTGAATTGGACTCTAATAGTCAGGGTTTAAATGTATTAATTTTGAAAACATGCTTTACAGAACTTCCTTGATGCCCATGCCAGTTTGAGTTTTAAGCAAAAGGCAAGTGTGTCCGTTTGTTTCAGGCAAACTTCTGATTTTTCTCTTTAAAGGGAGAAGTTTTGCTGATAGAATAAGGCACTTTGAAGGCTATCAAGTTGATTGATTCCCCTTTCATTTCTTTAGCCATCTGCCTGTTTGTAAATGAGAAGGAGTTTGGTAGCACGACCGATGAATATTCAGAATATTTACACAATAACCCTATGTAAATTTTGTCTTTCACTTTGAGCAAGAAGTATTACAGACTAGAAGTAAAATATTGTCTGCTTGGTTCTTAGTGTGCTGTTCCTGGCATCTGCGACTTTTGTTACTGACCTCGGGCTCAAATTTTCTTCTTCCTTTTTCAGTAGCTCGACTTTTAAACCATCAACTTTTTATAGCAAACCCCAGGATGTCTGTGTAGTCTGACAGATGTATTCAATATTTGAGTCAAATGTTGAATATGTACAACTTTGGGTGTGTGTGATGCTTTATTAATGTGGGCGGCTAATCTTCTAAAGCTAATGGGAGTAAAATTATAATCAAAGGCCTCTTTAACTCAAAAAAGCATGCTCTAAATTATTCCTTTTTTCTCAAACTGTTGCTTTTTTTTTGACTAGGGTCCTTGAGATATTGAAAGGCCTTTTTTAAAAAAGCTCAAAATAGCAGAAAGCATAGTCTTTATTTTCTTACTTAAGAGAATAGTTTTTGACATTCAATTCTTAACGCTTATCTTTGCCTGAAATTTATTTCTGTGGCTCACTGGGGTTTTGTCAGGAAAGCTTAGATATGCATTTAAGGGAATTAAAATAGATGATTCATTAACCCAGCCAGTATGCTTTTATTTCTACTGTGTGCCCCAAACTGGGGCTATATCAGTCAACACAATTTCTACTCTCTACATACATGATTATTGTATTTTAGGTGTCCTGAGGGAACAGGTTGGGTTAAAAAAAAAACCAACTGAGAAGTTGAGAACAATGTGGGAAAACACAAGGTGACCAGAGGAAAGAGCTAAGTAGAAATGTACTTACATATAAAGTTACGACTCTGCTTGATTACATGGGGTGCAATGGAGTATGAACAGGACTGGAAATTATCCTCTCTGAGAAAGGTTTGGCCTCTATATCCACATGAAAGTAAATTGTTGTTGACTGAAAGAGAGGGAAGAGGTCATAACCTTGAAGACATATTGGGGGAAAGTTCCCCTTGGATCTCCCATGACAGTGCTCTTAGGACGGAGTTGTAAGCTGGTTATCAATTTATAACATCAAGAAGACAAAGTACCTTCCCAACTAAGAGGAACTTGAGCAGAGAATCAGCAGCACTTCCTACAAAGACAAGTTCAGCCAGGAGGTGATGGTGGTTTACATCAAAGAGGCATCTGCATTCATAGTAAGATACAGTCTGGACATGGTTTGAAGATTTGGTGCTCAACTGATGTAAAGCTGAAAGAAAATCAACAATGGAAACTGTATTTCTAGTCTAGGACAGCAGAGCTTCTACTTAAGCAAAGCAGAGATTGGGGTGTGGTGGGGGATCAAATCTCCATACCAAAATCTGCATATGTGATCAGACATGACCATGGAAAGATTTAGTCAAATAGGGTAAGCCAACATCTGGTCTGTAATTCTAATTGCTTTTGTTGATGGTTTTAAAGCTGAGCACGTAGTACAGACAAGTAGGAGAAGCCAATGCAATGCCTTGATTTGGATGGTATAAAAAGGAAACAACTGAAAGATACTGAAAAAGAGCAGCTGGCATGATAGAAAGACAACCTAAAGCAAGGGTAGTTAGAGTATCTGTAGTCAGAGTTTAAAAAAAGGGGGGGATGGGGTGAGTTTGGCATGGTGACACATGCCTTTAAGACTAGAATTAGAGTTATGCCAAGATACCCTTTTAACTAGACAGGACTCCTAGTGGAGGGAGAGGAACACTCACCAACCTACCCATAAGAACTTTGACCCAAATTTTACCCTGCATACAAGTTATGTAAGGATAAAGATGGATCAGAGTTTGAGAGAATGCCTTGCCCAACCTGAGACCCTCCCCACAGCAGATAGCCAACCACTGACACTGTTAACAATATTCTGCTATGCTTTCAGACAGGAGCCTAGCATAGCTGTCCCCCGAGAGGGTCCGCCAAGCAGTGGATGGAAACAGATGCTGAGACTCACAGCCAAACATTGGGCAAAGCATAGGGGGTCTTGTGGAAAAGTGGGGGGAAGATAGAAGGACCTGGAGGTGACAGGAGCTCCACAAGAAGACCAACAGAGCCAACTAACTAGGGCCCAGAGGAGTTTTTGGAGAATGAAGCACCAAGCAAGGATCATGCATAAAATGGACCAAGGTCCCCTACACAGATGTAGCTATTGGGTAGCTCAGCCTTCATGTAGGTCTCCTAGTAAGGGGAGCAGGGACTGTCTCTGACCTGGACTCTGTTGCTCTTTGATCACTTCTCCCTAGCAGAGCTGCCTCACCAGGCCACAGGGGAAGGGGACTTGCTCAGACTTGATGAGCTGGGGTCGGTTGGGGAGGGCTACCCCTGTCTGAGGAAGAGGGGGTAGGTGGCGGATAGGGGAAGAAGGAGGGAGGGTGAGACCTGAAGGAGAGGAGGGAAGTGGCTATGAAAGGGATGTAAAATGAAGGAAGGAAGAAAAGAGGAAGGAAGGAAAGAAGAAAGAAAAGAAAGAAAGAAAAGAAAGAAAGAAAGAAAGAAAGAAGAGAAAGAAAGAAAGATTAGCATTAGGGATGTGGAGGCAGGCTGATCTCTTTGAGTTCATGGCCAGTCTACACTATATAAGGAATTCTAAGACAGCTAGGGCTGCATAGTGAGATTCTGCCTTCAAAACAAGATGAGGAGAAAGAAGAGGAAGTAAGGGAAGAAGAGGAGGAACAGGGAGAAGGGGCAGAGGGAGAGAGGAAGGGAAGAGAAGGACGGAGAAGGGAGAGAGACAAGGAGTGATTCTTTCTGCATGGTGCTAACTGATTGGTTAAGAATGAATGGATTTGGCATGGAGAAGAATTGTATATGATCACAGACCCATGGCAGTGCAAAGATAGGTGGGATAGATTCGTGGAAGAATGGCGGGAGACATGAAGGAAAGAGTATGAATTTTGGTGCCATTTTTGAGCATTTTGTCTCAAGTACTTATGCAGAGAAATTACATTGGTGGTTACTGACACTAAGTGAGCTATAAT
Source organism: Acomys russatus (assembly GCF_903995435.1). Lineage (NCBI taxonomy): Eukaryota > Metazoa > Chordata > Mammalia > Rodentia > Muridae > Acomys > Acomys russatus. Next base: position 10,192,531 of record NC_067166.1, on the reverse strand, counting down.
ATAGAAGGTTATTATTTAGATGTAAAGACAAAAATGACAATAATACAGGAGATGGTCCAGTAGTCACAAAGGGAGGATGGGGGAGATATAGAGAGAGTTTTGTAAATGTGATGGAGGAATCCTGGGGAAATCATTGTCTATTTCACTGTGTGATTTCAAAGAAATAAGGACCAGATTACCAAGTGAAGGTGAGGATAGGGAGGATGCTGTTAGAACTCTGGATGGAGATGTGAACGCTTCATCTCCAAAGAGTATGAGTCAACTTGAAAACATGTCAAGCCTCTGGACAGCTCTAGGAGCTAAACAGTTCTGATAAGAAGACCTCAAGTGCTTAGAAAGTTTAGGTTGAGATAAGCACTGCACTAAAACTTACAAAGTAAAGGAGAATCCAGATGCTTAGCTTGCTATATACATGACATTAAGTACAAGTAATTGTTGAAACAAAACTAAAATGTTTGACATGTATTATACTGGCTTAAGAAGAAATAAACCAAGAAGAGCTAATAATTTCATTATATGATCAAATACCATGTTCAAGTTTTTATTGATATCCTGCAATATCATGCAAATGTTAGAATATGAACATTTTCATTGCAAGGTGTAATGATTTCCCCTCATTGAGACAGAGTCTATTGTATCTCAGGCTGGCCTTGAACTTGCACTTCAGCTGAAGATGACCATGGATTTCTGATCCTTATGCCTCCACCTCCTGAGTGGCAGGGATTACAAGTATCCACTGCCACACCACGTTTATGCTGGGATGAAACCTAGGGATTTGTTCATGCCAGTCAAGCACTTTATCAACTGAATCATACCACCAGCCCTTCAATGTCTAAGCAAAGTGCTTTGCCACTGAGGAATGCCCATAACCCACTTAGATCTTCTTTCAACTACTAAAAATTAGAAATACACTATTATAGATACACACTTCATTTTATTTGAAATGCTGCAGGGCTTTACTTACTGGACAAATCCAAGTGCTGCTAGAAAGACAGTACAGTAAAAGGAGTAGATGCTAATGCAATGGAAGGGAGGCTGTGTTTCTGCTGTTATCTATATTTATATAAGAGAATGGGGCGGGGAGGTCTTTTCTACTGTCACAGCTCACTGAGCATAGTTTGACAGAAAGGTGATTCTGTGAGATGTAAATTCTTTCAGGATAACACCTTCCTTGCATCTCCCTACCTTATGAAGCCTCGTGTCCCTGCCATCCTCCCAAGCAGTGCTCCCTCACTTAGTGAGTCCAGGGACCATGACCTCCAGAAACACCTGGAGGTTCACAGATACTAGGTCCACCTACAATGCCTGAATTTTCTGCATTCTTCTTGAAGTGTGGTCAGCTCCTTAATGTTTGTCTTGAAAAACAAAAACAAAAGTAAAACTGACATTTCTTTTAATGGCAGTTATAGATATATTAGAGTATAAATCTAAATCAGCAAAAGGAAAATGAAGTGTAAATAATTTCAGTGAGTCTACATATTGCCAGTGGATGTGTATCAATGTTGTTTTCTGCTTGAAGATCATGTGTTTATAGATTATTTTATGTTTAGAATATTTTAGCTATCAATTAACTTCTGAGACTGCTCAACAAGATAGTTCCTAAACTTTGTTGTTTGTTTGCTGTTGTTTTTGAGACAGGGTTTCTCTGTGTGGCTGTAGCTGTTCTGGAACTTGCTGTGTATATCAGGTTAGCCTTGAGCTCAGAAATGCACCTGTCTCTGCCTCCTGAGTGCTGGGATTAAAGGCCTATACCACCACTGCCAACAGTCCCTAAACTCTGAAGGCTTGGTTTTAGGGCCTATCTCAAGTTCTCTGTCCCCTATCTCCTATCTCACTTCTTTTGGGATGACATCATGAAATTCTATAAATAGGGGTTCTTGTGGAAAAGTGGGGGGGCATAGAAGGATGTGGAGATGACAAGAGCTCCAAAAGAAGAGTCCCCTTTAAGTATTGATACCCTCACATCTTTTATCATAGAATCAAAGTTTGTCCAAGTTACAGATTTTGATTTACATCTTAAGTATCAACTCTAATTACTAATTTTTCTACCCATAACTGTATGTGTGTGTGTGTGTTTTCTAAGTAACAAATCTGTCTGTTCTGTGTCAGGCACTGTCTCAGATGCTCTGCGATATTAGCTTCCAAACAACCTTATAAGGTAAGCATGTATTACATAAAGAACCCGATGCAGAAGGATGAAATGCTTGTCCATAATCAAGGACAGCCTTTTGTCGAACTTGATGCAAACCAGCCTGGCAGCTCATCAGGCAAAGGCTGCTGGAGCAATTAGAATATGGACATTTATGTGAGCCAGAGGGTGCCTCTTGACATCTAGTGGGAGAAGAGAAGATGCCAGAGAGGAGAACACAGAAACAATCAAGATGGTGATGAATGAGGTGACGAGTGGTGATGGATCGCCTGTCACGGGATCAGTGTCTTGCAAAAATCTATGAACTGAATTCTAGGGCAACAAAGGGCAGCAATTTAGTCCTCTAAAAGACGGTATAGAAATTATAAAGTATAACCCCATGGTTAGAGGTAGTGGTTAAATATAGGCTTATAACATGTTGACATTGTGGTTTCTGAAATGGTATGGTAAAGATAAAGAAAGTGACAGATTTTGGTATTCAACTAAAGGTTTTGGTGTAAACTTCCAGAAATGGTGTTTGTTAGGTCAAATGCAATAAATACAATTATTTCACAATCTTTAAAAATAATAGCCACTGTTGGCCAGACTCTGCCAGGAGACAGCCTAAAGCTGTGAGGCCATTGGATTCTAGTCTTAGTAGGGTGTCAACAAGTAAGACACAACATGTAAATCACAAGTCCTCTGGGTTTGTGAAATTTCTGTTTATGTATGGAGTATGTAGAGATAACCCAGGAAAGGTGGTAGATAAGACGCTGTTTGGAAGGCACTGTTGGTCCACATTTAGCTAAACTACTTAAGCTCTGCTATTTCTGAATGTTTATGATCCCCTAAAATCTCTGTGTTAGGACCTACTCACCACTATGATGACATTAAAGGATGAGATTTGGGGGGAACTTCGTAAAAAATGTTCTCAGACGCTCCCCTTGCTCTCTCTACCATGTAAGGGTGTATGAAGAATCCATAACAGCTATGTGCCAGAATAAAAGGGATTCAGGAGTAGTGGGGGGAAAAGTAAAGAAAGTGTGGCCCTTGAACAAATGATAGCATTTACAGACAATATGTTAAGGCTGTCTGACTTCATAATTCAGTTATTAACCTGGCATGTCTCTAGAATCTAAAGATACAGCAAGGGAAGTGAAGAGCTAGTAGGACTTACAGGACAAAAGAGATTCAACTCCTTTTTTAAAAAAAAAACAATATATTTTCATCATGTTTTTCCCTCCCCCAAACTCTTCCCAGATCCTATGAATAGATAGATAGAGAGAGAGAGAGAGAGAAAAGAAGAAGAAGAAGAAGAAGAAGAAGAAGAAGAAGAAGAAGAAGAAGAAGAAGAAGAAGAAGAAGAAGAGAGAAAAGAGAAGAGAAAGCAAATAGACCAAAAGTAATGAAAAGCAAAACAAACAAATAACAAAAATAAAACAAAAAAAATGCCAAAGAGGTGGAGGTGGGGTGAGGTGGAAAGAAAAGCCAATAGAAAATAAGAGGCCCCCAAAAGAAACATGGAGTTTGTTTTCTGTTGGCCAGATACTCCTGGGCGAGGGGCTGCCCTGGATGGTGGTTGACAGTCTTAGTGGCACTCCATAGAAGAAAACTGACTTTCTCTTTGCTAGCATTACCACTCTTGGGCGTATGCCAAAGAATTTAATTTTTAATGACTAATAAATAAAAAACAACTAATAGAGTTGCTTTTACTGTAATCATTTATTTGTTTAAACAATGGTCAGTTTTATTCATTTAAGTGATTTGAAATGCAAACCACGAGTAAAAATTCTGAAATGGGAATGTAAAATTGCATCCATGCTAGAAATACTATTTTAGCTTGCTTATACATATTTGTAATTTAGAGGAAATATGATTGTAGTGTTATGACTGCACTTTTTGACGGCACTAGTTTATTTTTTCTCCTATAACTAGTTGTTTTAATGGGGGAGAAGGTCTTAAAAGAATAGCAAACATCAGTTCATATTGACAAAAAGATTTTTTTTACTCGGGCCTTTTAGCTCCACATTCGTTTCTTGAATAGGTTGCGAAGGGATTAACAAAAGTATTTCTTGCTTCACACAGTTGTGCAAAGGTGGCTGTGCTCATTAATATGATAAATGAAAACTGGTGTTCAGTTGATTATAATACATGGAGTTGCTTTTGCATTCCAGATGTTGCCTCCTGTGGGACATGAGCTCACAGTTTCCCAAATGGAATATGGTTTCTCGTGTTCTAATTTTTCATATCTTTTAAGGTGCTTATTTTTTTATTTCACAGGCATTGGTGCCAACAAATGTCTCCCAGAAAGAAATATCTCATTAACCTAACCATTTCCCCATAAATAATTAACTTAATTATTTCCACTAAATTTCTGCACTATTCGGTATTTATAAAGCTGAAAACTTCTAAAATATTTGCTCTCTATACTTGTTCTCATCAGCGACTACATAGTTCTTACATGGCATTAGGCAAAGGTGGTTTTTTTCCCAAATAATTATGTTGTGCTGATGGTGTTATGTAGGAGTGGAAAGGGCAAGGTTGGAGAGTGTTTCTTTCTCTTACTAAATTCTTCTAGAAGCGCAGAAATAAATATTTTACATATGACTATAGAACTCTATCCTTATAGAATTCTAGATCACAGCAATTTTCTCTAGATAAAAATTTTACGTGCATGCAGCCTGTTGGATTGGTCTCTGTGACACATGTCTGCCACTGAAGATAGATTGTATTATGTGTCATTTGTCAGTCTGCAACTACAGTTCCATGCTGTCTTCCCATAGATCTGTGTTGTGCACCAAGCCTGTGGACCATTCCAGGTAAAAGGCCCATGTTAGAAATAATCCCAGCACTCAGGGAGGCGGAGGCAGGTGAATCTCTCTAAGTTTGAGGCCAGCCTGGTTTACAAAGTGAGTCCAGGACAGCCAAAGGTACACAGCGAAACCCTGTCTCAAAAACAAACAAAAGCAAAAAGAAAGAAAGAAAAATAGATAGAAAGAAAGAAAGAAAGGAAGGAAGGAAGGAAGAAAGAAGTTCAAGAACTGTGGCGCTTGGCATTCTGTTACAGACTTGTCTCTTACCAATACATCTATTTTTCCCTACAGAGTGGGTCCACTGTGTGCCAGCAACATAGCATTGCCAGTATACTACTCAGCAGCTGACTCCATCCTCCCAGAAGTAAACGTATCACTTCTGGATCTCAAGTAGCTAATGAGTCTCAAACTGGAAATGCAAAGATAAAAGATCTGGGAGTTTTTTTAATATAGGTCTCTCGATAAATGTCTAGTCTGATTCAGTGTACGTGGTGCAGTCCCAAGATTCTCACTAAAAATTAAATGCAATACTTTTGTCATAAGGTTACAACGTGAGTTACATGAGATAACACATGCAGACTTCTCTGTCTAGGTCTTCAAATTACAGGCTTCAAAGTCATTACCCGTATCATATGTTGTGTCTAATCACTTTTTTACACATTTATAATTAAACTTTATGAATCATCTTGACATCACTGAGGGACTCTGCTGAGGATGGCACAGAACATTACATTACAGTAATTCGTACTCCGTGGGGCAATATTGCTCTGTTCCTAACCAGGCTTGCAAAGGAGCTGGGTCAACCAGAGGCTGTTTATTTTAAGGTGGCTATTATATTAGCAATTGGACAGCAGAAGAAAGATAGCCCATTCTATCAGTACACTGAGAACTTTCTTCAAAATATCTCCATACTGTATAGAAATCTAGTATTAGCTAAATATAGATCTGATTTTCAATTAATAAATTGTCTTTTTCTTAGATAGTAGCTTTGAAGGAACTGTTATAAGACTATACTAAATATTATCTATCCTCCTCATCATCTAGTTATCAACTATCTGGCATCTCTCAGATGTCTACTATGCGTTTACATAATTATGTTTATTGTATGTTTTCTTATATGTAAATGTACATATAAGAAATATATACATTTCTACACACATATCTATCTTTATCCATCTTAAATGTGGATTGAGAAAATCAGATTACTATATTATATTAAGTATTATTTCTAATCCATGTCGACATTCTATATTATTTTAAGAGCTGGATTTTCAAAATAAAGTGATAATAGACAGTAACCAACCTACTGAAAATTTTCTTTTTTTTTATTAATTTATTCTTGTTACATCTCAATGTTTATCCCATCCCTGTATCCTCCCATTCCCCCCCCCATTTTCCCATTATTCCCCTCCCCTATGACTGTTCCTGAGGGGGATTACGTCCCCCTGTATATTCTCATAGGGTATCAAGTCTCTTCTTGGCTACCTGCTGTCCTTCCTCTGAGTGCCACCAGGTCTCCCCCTCCAGGGGACATGGTCAAATGTGAGGCACCATAGTACGTGAGAAAGTCATATCACACTCTCCACTCAACTGTGGAGAATATTCTGACCATTGGCTAGATCTGGGAAGGGGTTTAAAGTTTACCTCCTGTATTGTCCTTGGCTGGTGCCTTAGTTTGAGCGGGACCCCTGGGCCCAAATCTGCCTATCATATTGTTCTACTTGTAGATTTCTAGGACCCTCTGTATCCTTTTATTTTGCTATTCTCCCATGCGTCTCTCATTTAGAGTCCCAATAGAATGCCTTCCCCTCTGTCCCAGTTTCCTGGTAAGTGAAGGCTTTCGTGGGACATGCCCCTTGGGCTAGTATGCGGATATAAGTGAGTATATACCATTTGATTCTTTCTGCTTCTGGGTTAACTCACTCATTATGATCATTTCTAGCTCAATCCATTTATCCACAAATGTCGGGAATTTCTTGTTTTTAATAGCTGAGTAGTATTCCATAGTGTATATGTACCACAGTTTCTTTATCCACTCTTCTACTGAGGGACACTTAGGCTGTTTCCATGTTCTGGCTATTATAAAAAAGGCTGCTATGAACATGGTTGAGCAAATTTTCTTGTTGTGTGCTGGAGCATCTTCTGGGTATATTCCAAGGAGTGGAATAGATGGGTCTTGAGGAAGCCCTATTCCCATTTTTCTGAGATAGCACCAGATAGATTTCCAAAGTGGCTGTACTAGTTTGCATTCCCACCAGTAATGAAGGAGTGTTCCTCTCTCCCCACATCCTCGCCAGCATGTGGTGTCACTTGAGTTTTTGATCTTAGCCATTCTGATGGGTGTAATATGGAATCTCAGAGTTGTTTTGATTTGCATTTCCCTGATGACTAAGGAGGTTGAGCATTTCTTTAAGTGTTTCTCAGCCATTTGATACTCCTCTGTTGAGAATTCTCTGTTTAGTTCCAAGCCCCATTTCTCTATTGGGTTATTTGGTTTGATGGTGTTTAATTTCTTGAGTTCTTTATATATTTTGGATATTAGACCTTTGTCAGATGTAGGGTTGGTGAAGATTTTTTCCCAGTCTGTAGGCTGTCGCTTTGTTCTCTTGACAGTGTCTCCTGCCTTACAGAAGCTTTTCAGCCTCATGAGGTCCCATTTATTAATGGTTGACATTAAGACCTGGGCCATTAGTGTTCTGTTCAGGAAGTTGTCTCCTGTGCCAATATGTTCCAGGCTCTTCCCCACTTTTTCCTCTAAGTGGCTAAGTGTCTCTGGTTTTATGTTGAGGTCTTTAATCCACTTGGATTTGAGTTTTGTGCAAGGTGACAAATATAGGTCCAGTTTCATTTTTTTACACATAGACCTCCAGTTAGACCAGCACCATTTGTTGAAGATGCTATCCTTTTTCCATTGAATGGATTTGGCTTCTTTGTCAAAAATCAAGTGACCATATGTGTGTGCATTCATATCTGGGTCTTCGATTCGATTCCACTGATCAACCAGCCTGTTGCTGTGCCAGTACCATGCTGTTTTAATTACTATTGCTTTATAGTACAGTTTGAGATCAGGTATGGAGATTCCTCCAGAGCACCTTTTATTGTACAAGATTGTTTTAGCTATTCTGGGTTTTTTGTTTTTCCATATGAAGTTCAGAATTGAACTTTCAATGTCTTTAAAAAATTGTGTAGGTATTTTGATAGGGATTGCATTGAATCTGTAGATTGCTTTTGGTAGGATGGCCATTTTTACTATGTTAATTCTCCCGATCCTTGAGCAAGGAAGATCATGCCATCTTCTCAGGTCATCTTCAATCTCTTTCTTCAGAGTTTTGAAATTTTTTTCATACAAGTCCTTCACTTGCTTAGTTAGGGTAACTCCTAGATATTTTATATTGCTTGTGGCTAATGTGAAGGGTGTGGTTTTCCTAATTTCTTCCTCTGCAAGCTTGTCATTTGTGTATAGGAAGGCTACAGAGTTTTTTGAGTTAATTTTGTATCCAGCCAATTTGCTGAAGGTGTTTATCAACTTTAGGAGTTCTCTGGTGGAATTTTGAGGGTCACTTATGTACACTATCATATCATCTGCAAATAGGGATAATTTGACTTCCTCCTTTCCCATTTGGATACTTTTGATCTCTTTTTGTTGTCTTATTGCTCTGGCTAGAACTTCGAGTACTATATTGAAGAGATATGGAGAGAGTGGGCAGCCTTGCCTTGTTCCCAATTTTAGAGGAATTTTCTTGAGTATCTCACCATTTACTTTGATTTTGGCTATTGGCTTGCTGTATATAGCCTTTACTATGTTGAGGAAAGTGCCTTGTATCCCCGATCTCTCTAAAACTTTAAACATGAATGGGTGTTGAATTTTATCAAATGCTTTCTCTGCATCCAAGGAGATGATCATGTGGTTTTTTTATTTTCAGTTTGTTTATATGGTGGATTACATTGATGGATTTCCGTATATTAAACCATCCCTGCATGCCTGGAATGAAGCCTACTTGGTCATGATGAATGATATCTTTGATATGCTCCTGTATTCATTTTGCAAGTGTTTTATTTAGTATTTTTGCATCTGTGTTCATAAGAGAAATTGGTCTGAAATTCTCTTTCTTTGTTGAGTCTTTGTGAGGTTTAGGTATCAATGAGACTATGGCCTCATAGAATGAATTTGGTAATTTTCCATTCTTTTCTATCGTTTGGAGTAGCTTGAAGAGTATCGGTATTAGCTCGCCCTTGAAGGTCTGGTAGAATTCTGCACTGAAACCATCTGGCCCTGGGCTTTTTTTGGTTGGGAGACCATCGATGATTGCTTCTATTTCTGTAGGGGAAATGCGACTATTTAGCTTGTTTATCTGTTCTTCATTCAACTTTGGCAAGTGAAATTGATCAAGAAAATCGTCCATTTCCCTTAGATTTTCAAATTTTGTGGCGTATATGCCTTCAAAGTAGGATCTTATGATTCTTTGAATTTCTTCAGTGTCTGTTGTTATGTCTCCCTTTTCATTTCTGATTTTGTTGATTTCAATACTGTCTCTCTGCCTTTTAGTTAGTTTGGCTAATGGTCTGTCTATCTTATTGATTTTCTCAAAGAATCAGCTTTTGGTTTTGTTGATTCTTTGGACTGTTTTCTTAGTTTCTAATTTGTTAATTTCAGCCCTGAGTTTGATTATTTCCAGGCGTCTACTCCTCTTGGGTGTTTCTGCCTCTTTTTTTTCTAGGGCTTCCAGTTGTGTTGTTAAGATGCTTATGTGCGATGTTTCCAATTTCTTTTTAAAGGCACTTAGTGCTATGAATTTTCCTCTTAGCACTGCTTTCAATGTATCCCACAAATTTGGGTATGTTGTTTCTTCATTTTCATTGAATTTCAGAAACTCCTTGATTTCTTTCTTTATTTCTTCCCTGACCCAGGTGTCATTTAGCAGAGAGTTGTTTAGTTTCCACGTACATGTAGGCTTTTTGTTATTTCTGTTGTTGTTGAATTGCAGCCTAAGAGCATGGTGATTCGATAGGATACAAGGTATTATTTCAATCCTCTTGTATCTATTGAGGCTTGCTTTGTGACCTACGATGTGATCAATTTTGGAGAAGGTTCCATGGGGTGCAGAGAAGAAGGTGTATTCTTTCTTGTTTGGATGAAAGGTTCTATAGATATCTGTTAGATCCGTTTGACCCATGGCATTGGTTAATGATGTTATTTCTCGGCTTAGTTTCTGTTTCAATGACTTATCCTTCAGTGAGAGTGGGGTGTTGAAGTCTCCCACTATTATTGTGTGGGGATTGATGTGTGGTTTAAGCTTTTTTAGGAGATCTTTTACAAATGTGGGTGCCCTTGTATTGGGAGCATAGATGTTCAGAATTGTGATGTCATCTTGGTTGACTTTACCTTTGATGAGTATGAAGTGTCCTTCCTCATCCCTTTTGATTAATTTTGGTTGAAAGTCTATTTTGTTCGATACTAAAATGGCTACACCTGCTTGCTTCTTGTGACCATTTGCTTGGAATATTTTTTTCCAACCTTTTACCCTGAGGTAATGCCTTTCATTATGGGTGAGATGTGTTTCTTGGATGCAGAAGAATGTTGGATCTTGTTTATGTACCCATTCAGTTAGTCTGTGTCTTTTTATTGGAGAATTGAGGCCATTGATGTTGAGAGATATTAATGACCAGTGACTGTTAAGAGTCTTAATTTTGATGTTGTTTCTAGTTGAGCGTTTGTGTAGTTGTGTTTTTGCCATGGGATAGTTATCTATTTCCTGGGTAGTTTTGGTTGTAGCTTGACCCTTTGGGATGGAGTTTTCCTTCTAGTACCTTCTGTAAAGCTGGATTTGTGGATAGGTACTGTTTGAATTTGTTTTTGTCATGGAATATTTTGTTTTCTCCATCAATGGTTATTGATAATTTTGCTGGGTAAAGTAGTCTGGCCTGGCATCTGTGGTCTCTTAGGGTTTGCAGGATCTCTGTGCAGGCCCTTCTGGCTTTTATGGTCTCTGCTGAGAAGTCGGGTGTAATTCTGATAGGTTTACCATTAAATGTTATTTGGCCCTTTTCCCTTGCAGCTTTTAATATTTTTTCTTTGTTCTGCATGTTTTGTGTTTTGATTATTATGTGGAGGGCAGTTTTTCTTTTCTGGTCAATTCTATTTGGTGTTCTGTAGGCCTCTTGTATGTTTATAGGCATCTCTTTCTTTAGATTGGGGAAATTTTCTTCTATGATTTTGTTGAGAATAGTTTCTGAGCCCTGGAGTCTGTCTTCTCTTTCTTCAATGCCTATTATCCTCAGATTTCTTCTTTTCATGGTGTCCTTAATTTCTTGGATGTTTTGTGTCAGGAGTTTTCCAGATTTGGCATTTTCTTTAATGGTTGATTCAATATCTGTGATTGTATCTTCTAGCCCTGAGATTCGTTCTTCCATCTCTTGGATTCTGTTAGAAAAGCTCACCTCTGTGTTGCTCGCCTTCTTCTCTGAGGTCTCACGTTCTCGTTTTTCTTCTGTCTGTGTGTTTATCATTGAGTCCATTTTCAGATCTTGAACTGATTTTTTGATTTCTTTCATCTGATTTTTTGTATATTCCTGAGTTTCTTCCATTGCCTCTTTATAGGTCTTCAGAGCTTGAACCGTTTTATTTATTTCTTTCATCTGGTTGTTTGCATTTTGCTGCAATTTTTCCAGTTCCACTCTATGTGCTTCTTTTATGTCTCTCACCTGTTTGTCTGCGTCTTCCTGTATTTGATTACGAATTTTATTTGTTTCCTCCATTATCATCCTCATTACTAAGGATTTGAGGTCATTTTCTTGTATTTCCGTTGTATTTGAGTTCTCTGGGTTGTTTTCTTTGGGATAGCTGGAAACTGGAGACGCCATGTTGTTTTGGGGTTTTTTGCGTATGCTTTTTCGTTGTCCTTTAGACATCTTGCCATCTTTGTTTTTGTTGGGTAGCTTCCAGAGTTGGATGGAGGGTGTCTGACGATAGATTCACTTATTTTCTCACGATTTCCCTAGGCTGGGAGCTCAGAGCTTCACTGGTGTGGATGTTAGGAGGTTAGCCCTGTTGTTCTGGTCTCTCACAGCCAGTGATCTTCAGCCCCCCTGTGCTGTGGAACCTGCAATTGTTCTGGGTCTCTGAATGAGCGTTGGGTCAGGCCAAGGTATCCACAGCCTTCTGTGTTCCCTGCCAAGTCCAGCCAGGAACACTGGGCCTGAACCACGGGCTGAACTCAGCTAGATTCTCAGCGCCTGAACTGTCTGCCGAGCTCAGTTAGGGATTCTGGGCCCAAAATGCGCACAGGGTCCAGCCAGAATTTTTGGGCTGGGACTACGAACCAAGCTCCGCTAGGGCCTTTTGGCCCAAAGTGCGTGCTGTGGTCAGTTATTGACTCAGGGCCCGAACTGACCACCAATCTCAGCCAGGAACTCTGTATTCAAACTGCACACTGTGTCCAACCAGAGTCTTAGAGCTGGTGGAACCAAGCGCTCTGTCCAGCCTGCGCCACAGCAGGAGACCTGCGGCTGCTCTGAGTTAGCGCCAATGGTGGAACCAAGTGCTCTGCCCAGACTGTGTCACTGCAGGGAAGCTGCCGCTGAGCTGAGGTGGTGCCTAGGGTGGAACTGAGTGCTCGGCCAAGCCTGCGCCACAGCAGGAGAACTGCGGCTGCTCTGAGTTAGTGCCTGTGGTTCAACCAAGTGCTCCGCCAAGACTGTGTCACCGCAGGGGAGCTGCCGCTGAGCTGCGGTGCTGCCTAGTGTGGAGCTGCGCACTCAACTAAGCCTGCGCCACAGCAGGGGAGCTGTGGCCGAAGCTGAGTTAGTGCCTCGGGCAGAGTTGCTTGCTGGGCTGGGCCAGTACCCGGGACTCTGGGGCCAAACAGTCCGCCGAGTCCAGTCTGGGTCCGAAGGCTCCACGCGACCCAAATCCTGCCCCGAGTCCCCTCTCCCGCAGCAATTCCCACCAGCCACCACACCAATCGCCTCCACTGGAAGGCTATGAGCTGCAAACCTCAGCCACCACTGCTGGTGCCGCTGGTGCTGCTGGTGCTGCTGCCTCCCATGTGCAGGGGCACGCAGGTCCTCCGCACCCTGGTCCCTCCGAACCATGGAGCACTCCCGCTGCCGTGATGTTTGGACCTCAGTGTTCCTGGCTCAGAAATCTGTGAAATTCCCTGAATTGTTCATTGGAGCCTCCAAACGCGGTCCACACTGCTCGCCGCCATCTTGAAAAAAAAAAACGAAAATTTTCTTTCCATTTAAAGTAAAGTATTTTGGGACAGTAAGGGATAAAATTTTAGAATCAATCATTTATTTTCTTTAAATATGCCTCCTATACCACCAGACCGTAATTTGATAATTATGTTCTTTGGTTTGTCCTCTGAATGATGCTTTAACCTCTAGCTCACAAGCAGTCTGTATCCAGAGAGATGCTATTTGTATTTTGTGCATTCTGGAGAACTAAAAAAAAAAAAAAAAATTGAAGCCGTCTTTGTTCTGCATTTGGCTAGTCAGAACTAGATATAGATAGACTCTTTGCCATTGCCATATTTAAAAATAAAAGTGAAAAATTACAAATTAGAGATTTCTCATTAAAATATGTTATATTTTCAAAGCACCAACATGGATGTTTTCTAAGATTCATAACCTCTTTTCAGATCAATTTATGCTTGTCATTTGCAAGTAATATCAGTTAGGATCTACTAATAATTATTTACTAAGTCAATGGCACAGGACTAGCTAAGTTTGTAGGTGAGAGACAAGTGCAATTCTCCCTTCATCCCTAACTTCTTTTGGCTGCACTTGCCTGAGCCAGAATACCAACAGCCCTTCACATGAGCTTCAGGTGGTTAGTCATACTCTTTTTTTTTTTTTTTTTAATACAACAACTGCATTTAATGGACTATGGACGCCTTTAGCCTTTTGGCTTTTTTCCCCAAGCACCTAATGGAAGTGCCTCACATGGGGGAGATGTTCTTGTTTGATAATGTATGTCGAAATGATTTTGCAAAATAACTGGCTGAGAAGGAGAAATTGAAGTCTGAAGAGAGAGAAAAGTCGATTGTCACAAAAGGTCTCTGGATATAAAGAACTGAATTGGACTTGGAACAGATTTCGAGATGAATTTTCTTCTTCTGGGAAAAAAAAAGTGGCCTTTCTGTTGTCCTGGGAGAAGGGAAAACCACAGGAGTCAACAGGCATATGTGACATTGTGGAACTGGCACAGAGGGAGTGAATGCAGTAGGATTACAAGATACAGTCATCACGGAGATCTCCAGTGGCCACTAGGGGTGGTGCTGCCTTAAGTCCTTAACAGAAGCAGTGCCCTGAGATACTGAGGATGACAAGGGAAGAATGTGGGCTGTGTAAAGATATATCTGCAAAGCTCTTGGAAATAAAGTGTATCTTAAGTTCATCTTTTTGGTCTTCATTGCATCCATCTCAGTCTTGTATATTATTGGTTCCAAGTAAGTACATGATACTTACTGTGCTTAGGAAGATGAGGTGTCCAGATTCTTAAGGAGGGAGATGCCAAGCAGAGGGGATAGTGCAGATTTTTATTCTTATGCTCAGGGATGAATCTTAGTCTAAGGAGTTGATACATGGTGGCATTATTTCGGCAGGAATAAACAAAACTCTTAAGATTCTCATTTACTTTACGTAGTATACGTTAAAGAGGTTTATACGCACATCATTAAGGCATCAATATACTAAGCCAACCAAGCAACATTGACACCATCTTCAAATGAAGTTGATGTGTGCCTTACCTTTCATTATCAACTGTCCACTTCTCATCCTCTAACCATGTTGCAAATGACTTAGGACCAATATAAGTAGGACTTTATGGCCTGATTGTCTGGAGGTGTTGGATGGATATATAGTGTAGTATGGTAGAAGCAAACTTACTCTTCTTGTTTCTCAGCATGAAGAGTCCCAGAGTTGTTCAACTCTGTGTTTTATTATAAATCTTGTACATTTTAGACTGTGGCCAGGTACTAAGAGTCCCCAGTGAACAGAACATTGTGAGGTAGCCATCAAAGCCTTCTTCAGAGTGGACTCTTAAGTAAGGAACCTGTCCAGATGGTCTTATAGGAAGGCCAGAGTAATATTTTAAACTCCCCTCTTGGCTATGGGTTTGATATTAGAGCTTGTTCATAATATATCTTTAAAAACAATATGATCAGATGCATACACTTTGGACCCTCAATGAAAGGACTCGGTCACACTGTACATAAAAGCCCTGATAGAAACCAAGGTAAGCAAACAATTCAACCTTAAACCAAAGTGAGCCATACTGTTTATCATACATATTTTATAAATATTTCTAAATCCAATCCCACAGAGTTCAAAAGAGTACTAATTACTCCTACTCTATGGAGATGCCAAATGCAGAAAGAGCAATGCCTAATATTGGTTATAACATCTGAAATTAAGCAACTGATCATGCATTTTTGTTAGTGAATAATGGATGTTTCAGAATAGAACAACAAACTCTTTGGATTATTAAGAATCTTGTTCCCTTGACGCTAGTCAGGGTTGGTATCAAATGTATAGAAATGTGTTCACTGCCCTCTCCTTCTATCATCCACAGCCTTTTGAGGCAGCTGGCTTGATTAATATTTAAACAGGTTCATTTGGATATTCTTCATAAAACATGAGAGGGTTGGCTGTGATTTTAGGGATCTCTCCCAAATAAGGTTTTGGACAACCATGTGATTAATTTAGATATAGAACTGGATCAAATATTTTGTGGGCAAGTTAAATTAAATAACACTAATATTTGAATAATGTTATAAGCCTAGATCTTCAATAAAGGCAATTTTATTAACAGAGTAAAGTTGTCAATAAAACAATTTATCATTTCCATATCAGATGAAAAAGAAACTAATGATTTGTTAATTTTTATTCTATTACATAAATTTAGCACCTTTTTATGTAGTTTGCCTCAAGGTTTATTTTTCATTTTTACATGTCCTTACAGAAAACTAATTATTTTTCTATGTAAGGCATAGGGAAAATGGTAACGTGTATACCTGTATTACTAATCTTGTCCTAATTAGTTAAATGTAAAAGCTAATACCTTGAACATTCCTCTGAAGAGAATATTGAAGTAAAACACACACACACAGCCATAACTAATAAATAATTGTCTTTAGAGTAGTCTTTAATCCTCCAGAAATGCTTTCAAATAATAGTATTTCTAGGAAGGGTATTTAGTAAATGCATGCTGTGTTTTGTTTTCTGTGTTGATGCCCAGTCTAATTTTCTGGGGATTGTATGTTCAGTGCTTATAATATCACTGACATTATTTCTGACATGTAAAAATAAACATAAGTGTCTTTTTTCAGGTGTGCTTTTTCCTTTCAAACCACAGCTTTGGAATATATTACCCTCATTGTCCTTTCCTAGAAAGGCAGCTAATCAACTATAAAAAAACAAACAAACAAACAAACAACAAACAAACAAACAAACAAACAAACAAAAAACATGTTTTTCAAATATAAAATTCACATTAGAGTATGCATCTAATACTAGATGTAAGATGTTTCAATTTTTCACTATTAATATTTTGCATTTTCGTTTAATTCAACAAGAATGATATGAGGCTTTACTCTAGAATACTCTTGCTTTCTGGAAATTAAATTAAGTCTTACTCTTAAATAATGTTTATTGGGCCCGTCGCTGTTGTGTTGGGTGTAATTTCTTCCTACTTCCACTCTCTACAAATAAACTCCTGGAAATCTCCCAGGTCTCAGTAAGTGTTCCAAGTTGTATGGATTTCAGCAGGAGATGGTTTGGCTCCGGTTTGGGCCTTGGCTGTAAGTTATTTCTGATTAATGAGCTCTGCCCACTGCTATGTGCCAGTCATACAATGTTCAAACCCTGATGCAGGAATCACTCACCTCCTTCTAGAAAAAGGCTGTCCCTTGATGTTCTTTGTCCATTCTCCCCCCCATGTTTTTTGTTTGTTTGTTGTTTTGTTTTTGTTTTTGTTTTGTTTTTCTACCTCCAATGTAAAATGCTATCTGTGGACAGACTCAGAAGAAGTTTGGTACCCCTATTCAGTTCGTGTCTATCTGGAGAACAGTGAACGAGCCCACCTTTGTTAGCTGTGCCATCTGAATCTGCAGTATGAAATAGAACTCCCTGAGGCTGCCTTGGCCTGGGGTGCTCTGTGTTTTTGTGCAGTGAGTCAGCAGATGCTTTATTCTGTCTTCTGGATCTAGGAGGGGTTATAGAGGGCCTGTAGCTGACAGCGGTCTGCCCACTGTAAGCGGGTCTCATGGCGCAGGATGCTCTGGGCATGTTCTATGGAACAAAGCATTGTTTTTCCTGGCGGGGCGGGGATGATACTCATTCCCTCTCTCCCTCCCTCCTCCCTCCCTCCCTCCGTGTCTGTCTCTCTGTCTCTTCTCTTCTGTCTCTCGCTCTCCTCTCTTTTATGTGTGGTGTGTGTTGTGTGTGTGTGTGTGGTGTGTTGAGAGAGAGAGAGAGGAGAGGAGAGAGAGAGAGAGAGAGGAGAAGGAGAGAGAGAGAGAGAGAGAGAGATTTCTTATTTAGTGGAATTTTAAAAAGAAAAAAAAAACGTGTTGGTTTAGGAGCCAAAGGTGGTGTTAAATAGGGCTGATTATTTTCCTGATAGGACTATAGAGCGCTGGTGGTCGCCTGGCAGTTTACAAAGTTCTTCATGGACGTCGTTCTCTTTGCTTGTGCCCAAGACCGTGAACTTTTAAAATATGCTGAATGTGCCCTGAGAGTTTTATCTCCTCGTGTGCTTAGTGGGCTTTGGAGCAAGCTTCCTACTTGCTTTGCGTTTCTTGGGCCGTCACCTTCATCTTTTCTTTTGTGATAGCTCTCCGTCTTCATTCCACCGTTTTCTCTGAATACTGTGAATACGCAGAATACATCTATTTCTGTAGCTATTTCAGTCCTGTATCTTAAGGCTCCTTTAGAAGGGGGGTGGAGATGCGAAAGTGTAATCCCATGTATTTATCTGAGTACTACTTCAACAGTAGGGGCAGCCTCGACATCGTTTGCTCCTCCCCTCCCCCACGCCCACTGCTTCTTTGGGTCTCTGGTGGGATCCTTGAAAACATTTCTTCACCATGATTCAAAAGCCCCGGTTTATGTTCAGAAATCCACCAATCTAGTTTGCTTGCAAATTAAAAACCACCTGGACATCAGAGCCTGGTTAGATGGTTTATAGTGTATTGCGATTCTAAAAATTAATTTTTGTCTCCCTGATACCTTATAAAGGTCAAGGGGTCTGAGATAAATGGGAAATCCATCAGAGTTTCAGTGAGCCCTCCCCGTTTGCCGGGACTGATTTGACTGTGTATTTTTTTTTTTTTAAGATTTCTTTCTTTCTTTCTTTCTTTCTTTCTTTCTTTCTTTCTTTCTTTCTTTCTTTCTTTTCTTTCCTTATTTATTATGTATACAATGCTCTGCCTGCTTGTACCCCTACAGGCCAGAAGAGGGAATCAGATCACATTATAGATGGTTGTGAGCCACCATGTAGTTGCTGGGAGTTGAACTCAGGACCTCCGGAAGAGCAGACAGTGCTCTTAACCTCTGAGCCATCTCTCCAGCCTTTGAGTGTGTTTTAAAGGGTTATTTACTTACATAGTTTGGCAAGACCCAGATAGAAAGCAGCTTTCAGTGTGAGTGGCAGCAGAGAGAACACTAATAAGTGTTAGTCATCTGCAGTAAATTAAAAATATAATAATAAAGGAAAATTAAACTGCTGTGTGTTTGGGTGCTTTCTCTATTACCATAAATCTACACTCTCCTCTCTTCTCTAAAAGGGAGTGGGTGTGGCAGAAAGCATTTGTGAATTTCCATTAGCATTTTTGGAAACAATTGCTCTACTAAATGATTCAGGATTTAGCTCCAGGCTTCCAAAGCTCAACTTAGGTAGATCAGACATTTCATTCTAAGGCACCTGTGTATGCAGTAGCATAATACATTAGGATGAAAATACCTGTTAGTCCAAATTAATGTTTTATTTCTTCCCCTCTCATCTTCACTATTCTTACCTTTAGTACCTCCTTCTTTCTCCTCAGACTCTTCCTGAGGAAGTGCTGCTGATAGCCCCAAAGTTTTGTGCCTACTGGGAGAGAAAAAAACATTATTATACACCTTCCCTTTGGAGATAGTTTAAAAAAATACTTGAGAATTTTAATCTAGAGCACAATGCTTGGTTCACAGCATGTAAAGGAATTAATGCATTATGCTGTGCCCTGAGATTCATACTTCAAAGCAAGCATGTCCCTATTATAGAACTGTTTATGACGTAACTTTGTCAACCTGGGTACATTAAGAAATGAGTAGTCCATTACTGAAGTGCATCTTCAGGTGTGTCTGCAAGGCTCTTTCCAGGGTGGATTAGCTGAGCACTGGATAGCTGACTTGATTTGGGGCTGTCAACATCTTATGGGTTGTGTTCCCAGACAGAATACATACAGAAGCCAAACGAAGAGCTGTTTTCTTATGCCGACAGACGTGCACAAGCAGTCTCGTCTGGTCCATGCTTTGGTCACCGCAAACCAGAGCTGTTCCCTAAGCTATGGATGACTTCTCAATCATAAGAGATGAGACCCTCAAATCCTGACCCCAAATAGACACCCCCTTTCCATAAGTTACCTCTCAGGATTTTGATCACAGCAAAAAGAAATGGAACCAATACACTGTCAACTTTCTAACTCTCATTGTATAAGTTCACGCGACTGTGCATAGATGCAACCATATAACCAGATACTGAGTCATATCTCCAGGGTTTTGAGTTTTAATCTTTTTTTCTCTCAATTTCTCTAGAAAAAAAATGCCCTCTTCTGTCTCCGTTCACTTTTGATACATACCGAGTGTGAATGCACTTTAAGTTACCAAGAAACTACCTAGTGAAGCATCCATAGTTGTATCTGCTTGCTGGACCACACAAACAGCCATTTGAGTTGAGGCCATAGTATTATCAACCCCACAGTGCAAATCCTTTTTACTTCTAACACTACTGCGGCCAATGATGCTAATTTTCTAGGAACAAGATCATTTTGGCAACCTGTACATGTTCAGTCTGTGCTAAACTCCAAATCACAGAAAGCTGTTAATTCCAAATCATCTTTTTTTTTTTTTTTACAAAATACATTTTGATGTCCTCTCACAAATTGGCATGGGCACTTCAGGCAAGTGGGAGGCCAGCATGATTTGCATCTCTGACGTCTCAGCTTTGGCGAGGGAGTAGCTCAGGCAATGATGTGTAGGGAGGAATGTTTCCAGAGAGCTGATGCAGGTGGAAGGTAAGTGCCTAAACCAATACTAGGAGCCCCTGTCAGATGCTCTCAGTGAAAGCAGGGATTTAGTTGCCGTCTGGTCCATAGTTCAGAGGACAGAATGTAGAGTTAAAGAAGCCAGAGCAAAGAATATCAGTTGTCGCTGGCAGGAATGGATGTTTCATGTGTTATCATTGATTTCAACATTCTTCAAAGCATGACAACTCAGTGATGCTATCTCAGGAAGCATGGCGGGGAGAAGTAAGCTCCGGAGCAAATATCCTAAAGCATCTTGGGTTTGGGACCAAATCTACATACACAGCTGATAAGGATAGATGATACAACCTAATGGTTTCAGACTAAACACGTGTGATCTCTCTTGCTCCCTCCATTCCCCCTCGCTGTGTGCCCCTCCCCTTTGTCTCCCCATCCCTCTCCCATTTCCACCAGTCCCTTCTCTTTTCTTTGTATGGTCTTACACTCAACCATTCTTCCTTCTAGTTAATGGTCTATGCTAAAGAGTTTTTTATATCAGTCAGGAAGATTGGCCTTTTTAATTTGCATTGGGTCCATCTTGTGCACTGCAGCTAAATAATTCCTTATTAGAGAGCATGTGACCCCCACCCCACTTGTTTGGTGTGCCAAACATTGTCACACTGGGTAACTGGTATTGTCTTAGGTATGTGCAGGACATCTTTAAGGTAGTTCTGAAGTTAAGATTGGAACTGACATTTGCATTGTTATTTTAAGAGTCTTTTCTAGTGTGTAGTAGAAAGCATAATTGTAAGTTTGTAACTTTGTAAGGCTGCACTGTTGTGCTATAAATATTCAGTAAGAAGCTGAGAAAGTTGGTTAAATGTCCTCTCAAGGCCCTCTTTCACATGGTGCTATCCACGGAATGGTAGATCGGGGGAGTTTCCACCCATATCTCCTGAGAACAGTAATTTGGAAGTCATCCATTGATGTGTACTTTGGGAAGACCCACATAGGAGACCCTTCCACTGAGGTCTTCTGTGGTACATTGCCTTTTTAGTGTTTAAAAAATTTTTCTAGTGGTTAATTTTAAATTTAATTTTATTCTGTATTGTTTGTTAATTGACAGTTTTATTCATGTGTCTGTGCGTGTGCATAGTGTATTCTGTTTACTGTCACTTTCTCCCTCTTACTCTTCCTATCCCCCCATTTCTACAACTCCCTTTCTCACATCTGTGTCTTTTTGTTCTATTCTGTGACTCATTAACTTTAACCAGAGCCATCTGTGTGACCAAGGATGAGGGACTAGCCACTGGAGCATGGTGTCTTCATCACTGAGTACACCACTAAAGAAAATGTCTGCCTCTCCTACAGAATTCATCAGTGACATATAGTTCAGCATGAAGGGGTAGAGCCAAGTGGACTCCTCCACAGTCTATGACTTAGCCGCTGAAAAGTCCATCCTCTGCCAGCCCATTGTAGGCAGCCACTACTGTGATCATAACCACAGTAGCTATGTCATCCACAAAAGATGTCAGTTCATAGTTCCTCTTGTTTTCTGGCTCTGACATCTTTTTACTCCCTTTTTTGGCCTCGTTTCATGAGACTTTAGAGGAGTAGGGATGAGCATCCTATTTAGGGCCCAGCCCTAAGCCTTCACTTATCCCATTATATTATACACAATTATAAAGATCTATGCACTCACCAGCACTCATTGAGAAGTTTCTCTAAATAAGACCAAGTAGCATTTATGTATGAGTGTAAACAGAAATACATAGAAGACAGCAGATGCTATGTAAATTCTGCTAAACAATAGCACTATTTTTCTCCTAGGGCCTAACACCTCCTCAGCGATGTCTTTTTAACTGGTTTTACAGTCCCAGACATGGATTTTTCTTTTGAAGATCAGTCTTCAAAACCAATCATAGAGCAGTTTGTTGCACCTAAAACTGTTGTGCCACTATTGCACCAAGGAGAATGTCTTGCCTGGCAGGCTGGTATTAGAGTTCATAGGGTTCTCAACTGGATATCTTCTGGGGAAGAGTATGGGTGCCTTACACACATACACACACACACACACACACACACACACACTCACACATGCACACACACACGTACACACACTCATACACTCATACACACTCACACACAAATTCACACTCACACAAACACATACAAATACACACACACACTCACACATGCACACATGCACACACACACACACACAGTGGTAGGGAGCGGCCGCAATTGCATGTTGAGGCACAAAGAAAGCTGGCAAGAATGAAGGAAGTTTTAAGCTCAGTTTCATTTTGATTACTCTGTATCGTGCACCCAAGGTGTGTAGTATTTTCAGCAAGGGTCATCTCCACTAGTTCTTATGAGCGATATTGGGGAATGTTAAAAGCTTACACTCTGAGGGGAGCCTCTGAGGCCTCCACCAATAAATCATAAGGAATTGTCCTACATCTGGCTCCACAGTTTTTGCACATCATCTTCTGCCTTTCAGGTTCAGCATTACTTAGTTTCATAGGCTCTTACCCTTCCAACTCTAATATTTTTAGTTGGCTCACAAAGCACTAGGTACCTATGTGGCTTTTTAATGTACCTATCATGTAGGTTAAGGCTCCCCCTGTGCTCACTTACATCCACCATTTCACCATTTCCCTACCCCATCCCTGCCTACCCTCTGTGTTCCATTGAGACGTCCGTCACCTCAGTGACCATTTTCCAGTCCCGTAGCTTCTACAGGTATTCCAAACTAAACACGCAGACCCAAAGACTAGAATCTAGGATCCATATATGAGAGAGAGAGCATGCAGCATTTGTCCTTCTGGGCCTGGAATACTGCACTCAGTATAATTTTCTCAGTTCCATCCATTTACTTGCAAATTTCATGATTTCATTTCTCTTTACTGACATTGCAATGTATGTTTGTACCAATTTGCCTTATCCATTCATCCATTACTGTACATTTAGGCTGAATTAATTTCATAGCTATTACAAACAGAGCATCAATGATCATGGTTGAGCAACTGAATCTTTTTATATTTTGTTTTTATTACTGTATGTAGCTAGCATTTCTCCGATAAAAACAAGTAATAACAAAATATTTAGTTAATGGAGTTTTTTTTTTTCTTGCTAATTTCTTGGTTAATAGTTTTCTTTATTCTCTTTTGATAGTTCATTTATTTATTTATTTTATGTCTTTTAATTAAAATGTAACTACTTTACTTTTCCCCTTCCCCCTCCTTCCTCTAGCCCCTCCTAAGTCCCCTCCCTTTCTAATTCTTTTCATATTCCCGTCTCACTCTCAAATGGAATGCCTTTTTCTTTGATTTTTGCTGTTACGTATATATATATATATATATATATATATATATATATATATATGTATGTGTGTGTGTGTGTGTGTGTGTGTGTGTGTGTGTGTGTGTGTGTGTGTATGCCTAAATACATAAGTACAGTCTGCTGAGTTCTGTTTTGTTCTTTGTATGAGTATGGTTTCAGAGCTGCCCACTTTGTATTGGATGGGAGGCTCATCATGGGGAGAAGCTAATGACCAGATGTCTCTAGTTTTCCCCCCCTGCTCCCCTCCCCCGACTTTCATGCTAGCAGATGTACTGACCTTGTCATTGTTCAGGTCTTGTTTATGTGGCTATTTTGGGGGGGAGGAGTTTTTGTGGTTTTATTTAAACACGAATAAAACACACACTCAAGCTGTCTACTCCTTTTCCTCGCTGCGTAGCCTGGCGTTGGGATTGGTAACTCTGATGGCCAGCTGTGCTGCTCTTTCTACGATGGCTGTTTGGTTCTTGGAGGAAACATTTTGAGAAATCTCAGCACAGTAAAATTTGTTGCACATCAACAACACTTCCAGCTCCTTGACATTGTGGACCAGTAACTTCAGGAAACCACTGGGCAGCATGTGCTTGGTCTTCTTGCTGCTCCCATAACCAATGTTGGGCATCGGGATCTGGCCCTTGAGTCTTCTCTGCACCCTGTTGTTGATACCTCTGGGTTTCACCAGAGGCTGGAGGGCAGCCATGATGCCACAAAAGAGATGGCAGCCACCTCGTAGGTAGCGCCGAGGAAGAAGCTATGTAGCTATTTTTATAAGAGATTGTTTTGTACCAGATATCCTGGTGTTCTGGCTCTTAGAATTTTTCTGCTCCTTTTTCTTGTAATGTTCTCTGATCAATAGACACAGGAGCTTGGTGTAGATGTATTCACTGTGGGTTACCCTCAACCCACTGTGCCCAGGTGTCGTTTTCTGTGATGCTTTCCATATGCTGTAAATTGAAGCTTCTCTGATGTGGCGGTGAGGGGTACAATTATCTGTGGGTATGAGGATAAAAATTTAGAAAGTAAGTAGAAATTATGCTGGTCTAGCAAAGTGGTGGTAGCAGATTTTGTTTCAAGATCCAAGATCTCACTAGTCCCAAGAAACTGGCTTTCTTTTCCTGTTAAATAAAACTTAAGTCCAAATAGACAGCTGCTTGTTACTACCAACATATGCCTTTATGGATGTCTTGTCATGCCAGTCGTTGTTGAGGCTTATAAATGTACCTCTAAGTTGGACCATTAACTGCTTTCTCCCTTGTTAGCTTGCATAGCACCTTCTGGTACCATGAAAGCTGGACCACAGGAAAGAGACTTTCAGGTTACATCTCATTTGTATCATTGTAGCTTTGTGTCCAAAGTGTGTGGTGCCCATAGCAACAAGGACCTTACCCTAACCCGTGAAAGATAACCAAGGGCGACAGCAATAGTTGACATTGCTTTGGAAATTATCTGGCTCACCCTGACCAAATATTCAAGAGATTTCCTGTGCCTGGTATTGGTTGTTGTTGTTGTTTTTGTTGTTGTTGTTGTTGTTGTTTTTACTCCATACTTCTTGTCGGGAAACACTTGTCAGCCCAGGTGGCACAGTCTTCCCTAAGTGTGTGTGTGCACACACATGCATACATATGTGTTTATATGTACTGCTCGCAACTCCAGGAAAACACAATGCAATAAGGGTCCTTATGGTTTTATCTTTATTCTCTTAAGCTTTCGACAATACTTGTGAGGCAATCAGTACTTGCTCTTTTTAAAAATTCTTTCCCTCCATATTTGTTTGCCCTCTTGCCTCATTTAAAGCATGTTGTATTTACCTGTTATTATCCCACATCTGTTTTATAACTAAATACAGTCATTGATTATAATTTACTATTACCAGAGTTTCAATCATGGTTTAGCAGTTTTCTCGGCTATGGTTCAGAAGAATAGGGTTCAATAAACATGTGTGCATTAACACTCTCTGTCCATAACTTTTATAATTAAAAATAACTTGAATTACATTTTTGTATCTTGAACGCTTTTTGGAGATTGTTCTATTATTGTCTTGTCTTGAGATTATTTAATATAAAGTCTGCTTTAAAGTGCATTTTATTTTCCTTAATAATTACCAGATAGTTTTTCCTCATATATGCCCAGTATTCTTTAGTTATTGTGCCGTTTGACACTTTTAGCAGGCTATTGGAGTGTTGGAAATTCTAGAAAAAATTTCTTAGTATGTGATATACCATTTCTCTTTGTAAACTTGGTTTTTTCCCTTTTTTTAAAGATTTATTTATTATTTATACAGTATTCTGCCCATACGTGTGCCTGCCCACCACAAGAAGACACCAGATCTTATTACAGATGGTTGTGAGCCACCATGTGGTTGCTGGGAATTGAACTCGGGACCTTCGGAAGAGCAGACGGTGCTCTTAACCTCTGAGCCATCTCTCCAGCCCCGGTTTTTTCCTTTTTTTAGCTGAAAATATTTTTGCACATAATATGTTCTGATCACAGTAATGGTACACTATTTCCGTATTTTTTTTCTTTTGTAGTGATTTTAATTTTGTATGTTTCTCTTTACTGTATTTATCACTCTGTACCATTATTTTAAAATTATATTTTTACTCCAGCATCTTGCTCTTTTATCCTTTCCATTTCTTTCCCATGTCTCATCTGGCTCCCACCCACCATGCCTGCTTTATGCGACAGTCTGTCCTGAAATGTTTTGTTAGGATGGCGGTTCCTTCTTTCTCAATTTCTTTCCCCATGACTGTTGGTTTCATTTCATGTATTTCTATTATTTGGGTACCACTTCATCTCCTTTGTCTGACACACTAGTCACCACTCTGTATTTTCACTGCAGTGTTCCCTTAGAGCTGAAATTGCTTCAATAATTTTTTCAAAAATTTTGTATCAAATTCAAGTGATATTTTTCCCTCTTTGGTGCTAAAACATTTTTTTCAGGTTTGCTTTCTCCTTCTGCAGAGAGACTTCAAGCCACTCTTTTCCTCCCTCTTCCCATCGGTGTCCTGCACTGAGGTGATGATTTCATATTTTAGAAAAGCCATGTTAGGGTGGGCTGGTAATTCCCGAACTACGAGTTTGAGAGGGACACAGCAAGAAGTGCATGAACTAACATTCCTGATTGCTCGTTTCCCCTTCCAATGATCTATCAACCTTCATGCCACCAATGTCCTTTGGACCTCAGCACCCAGACTTTTGGCAATGATCCCATTTGGTTCCTCTGTCTACTGTGAATGCTCAAGTCCCATAGGTAGCCACTGTGAAAGGCTGTTTAGCTTAGTTGCAATCTTTTGGCCATATCCATGTTTAGAAATAATTTGTTCTTGGGTTTTAAATAGATTTGTCCAGTTTTTATTATATGTTATATCTTATAATATATTAAATAGATCTTTTAAAGTTGTATTATATATTTTCAGGTGTATATAATGTATTTTATTATAATCAACCTTTATTACTTTCTCTTCCATATCTCTTCTTTTTTTCAGTACTTCTTTTCCCAACTAGCCTATTCTCTACTTTCATGCCTTAAAAATTATATATATATATGCATATGTATATGTAATATATATGTGTGTATACATATGTATATATATAACATACATGAAAAAACCACATTACATTAGGCTTTCTGACTTTGGCTTATTTTGCTTAACACAATGATCTCTAGTTCCATGTATTTTCCTGAAATGAAATGTTTCATTCTTTATCACTGAGTAAAAGTCTTTTGTGTCTGTACCACACTGTTTTGCATATTCATCTGTTGACAGGCACTGAGGCTGATGCCATAATGTGGCTCTTGTGAACAGTGCCCTTTGTAAACATGGCGTGCATGCTAACCCAGACTCTATAAAGCATATACCTGGGACTGGTACTGTTGAATCACTGGTGAGAGACAGATAAAATGTGATGAGAAATGAGAAACTCAATCTAAATACAGGTGACTTTGTTTATTTTTAAAGAGAATTAAAATTTAAAAGGCCTTTTTTAACGATTTGAAATGAAATACTGAAAAATAAAGAAGAAAACACCATTTCTCACTTCTAATTTCATTTCTGAACCTCTCTTGTCAAAATGGGTATTAATAGTTATAGTAGATTTTCTGTGATTTACTTGTTCATGAGTCTTATTATCTCCTCATAAAAGTAAACTTTTTCAGTGTTTGAAGAACTGACCTATTAGTGACATAATATTATAGCTACATTCCAGTAAAGCAAGGAAAGTAGGAGCCCCAGGTAAACAAACAAACAAACATCAAACCTGTTCTCTACTCATAGTTCAGCTTTTATTAATTAGTAAGCCCTGATTTGCTTCTCATGTTCTTTTATGTTTACACAACATAGCTCATGGGTTAATGGTTTTCACTAAGTTTTCCCAAGGTGCAGAGAGATTATAAGTGAAACTCTAACTGTGTCTGCTGGAAAATTATAACAAAAGACTTAATGGCCTAGAAACCATGCAATAATAAACACGATAAAGGTCCAGGGTTCCATTGTCCCTCCAGGAGACATCACAACTGTCTTAGTTGTCAGTTTTGGGGGCTTCACAATGGCCATCGTATTAATAGTTTCATTAAAACTGAATACCAGCATTCCAGTGACTTGTAAAAGTAGATTGTCTTCTAGATGGTGCTGTTTGCCCACCCGACAGAGGACACCCAAATGAATGTGTGACAAGCAGGACAATTCTTTCTTCCTGTGAAGCAACCTTCTTTCTTCCTGTAAAGTCTTATTGACTGTTAATATACAGAAAGCCTAAGTGATGGAACAATGATCTGTATCACATTTAGAGCTGTTTCGTCTTTGAGATGTTTAAAGAAAGTAAACATCTCACTCAGAGAGGTTACGTCCACAGAGAACTAGATGCAATAATAATCTTTTAGATGTTCCACCACATGATTCTTTCTGTCTTCCTGATTCATGCCAAATGTTTGCTGAGGTGGCCGACTCCCTTTTGTGAGCAATGGTGTCTATGGAGGTGAAGATGAGTGATGAGAGGCCATACACAAACACGGATATAAGGTGTGATAATGCAAGTGTGTTAACGTACTCGGACTGCCCAAACAGTGTTACAGCTAGGTGGCTTAAGTGCAGAAATGTTCCGAGGACTACACATCTGTAATTAAGTTGTTAGCTTTCATGGTTCCTGCCGTTGGCTGCCATGAAGAGAGCTGACCCAGGCTTCTCTCCTTGCCAGTAAAGGATGGCTACTCTGTGTTTCTTTGCATCATTTCCCTTCTATCTAGATGTATCTATATAGAAACCCCACACCTCAGTCAAATGAAATGAGAGCCCAGCTTTATAGCTGCACTTTCAAGTGATCACCCTTACAAAGACTCTACCTCCAAAGAAGTTCCTAACAGACCATGGATTCTAACTCCAGATTTTGAATTTGTGAAAGATACAATTCAGTCTGTCCTAGTAATCATTTAACTATAAGCATTAGTCATGCTTGAAGCCTTCACAACGTTAAAGAATGTTATTACAATGTGTGCTATTTAAGATAGTCTAAAAAAAAATTGTCTATTTTTCTTAACATTTAAATTACCTTCAGCCTTGTGTTTAATGTTTGATAAGGTGGTGGCTGAATGCCTGCCTGCCCTTTGTCACTCACTCTTTACTGCTGACAGGTTATTTCACAGCTATTCGGTATGTATATACTCTTTGTCGCTTGTGTTAGATGAAAACCATTACATAGTTAGTATGGACAGTGAAAAGATTTAAATGAATATTCCATTGACTCCAGGCTTAATGTTGTATGTATGGCCAATGGTATTTTATTTTATTTTATTATAATTTACTCAGATTACTTTACTTAGCTTGTTATCTCCTCAATTGTGTCTTCCCTTTCCCTCCACCTTCCCTCTTCCACCCTATTCTCCTTCCCTAGACCTCTGGTAGAAGGGGATCTCCTCCCCCACCATATGACCACAGCCTATCAGGTCCCATTCAGATAGCCTGCTTCCCCTTCCTCTGTGTGCTGCCAGGCCTCCCCACCAAGGGGGAAGTGATCAAGTCAGGTCCACCAGAGTTCATGGCAGAGGCAGTCCTCACTCTCCCCACAGCTGTGGAGAGTGAGCTGTCCATTGGCTAGATCTGAACTGGGCATCTTAGTTTACTGCATACATTGCCCTTGGTAGGCACAACAGTTTGTGCAGGACCCTCTGGGTCCAGATCCACCACCCTTGGTGGTCTCCTTGTGGGGATCCTGAACCCTCTGGGCTCTTCCATCTCCCCATTCATTTTCTGATTATCTGTTCTGTAAAAGTACTGATTTCTTTATCACAAAACTTAAGGAGGAATATGGAAACAAATTTTAATTACCCAAAATTTCACTACTTAGCTGTAATCCTTACATGTAAAAATATTGTGATAATTCAGCTTACATTTGCACAGCTGTAGAAAGACACAGAGAATTCCACACACTAGAGATTCTTTACACAAATCACCTCTCAGATCAGCTGTCTGATTGCAAATCTTTTATCTTACTGAGGAACTCTTGTTTAATTATCTCTTCATTCTTCTGGATAGAATATTGTACAAGCTTTGCCTATAGAGTGGCATTACAGCTGAAATTCAGTTTCCTCACTGGCTTTTGTAGAGTTATAAAAGATGAGTATTCCAAGGCAGAATACAGGACAGGCAATATCTTCATTCAATTCTGTGGTTAATTTCTCATGCTGAGACTTTTACCCAGGCATGAGTAAGAAACTTGTCCAGTCCCTCATAGAAATATAGATATGTATATGTATACAATATGTATGTAAATATATAAGTTTATTTATATAAATGTACATATACACACATATATAAATGAACTGATATATATGTAAACATATGTACACATATATACATTTATCAGTTCATATATATATATATATATATATATATATATATATATATATATAAACTGCTGTATAGGAGAATTCAGAGATAGCTTCTCTGCCTTCTTTGGCCCTGCTTTGATCATTTTCTTGAAAATAAAAGGAAGAGCCCAGAAGAACATGTTGTCCATGACAGCCATATCTAAGCGATACAGAACTGGAGGAACCTGCTGAGTCCTTTCAAAGATGGCCAGCGGACCTGTATTACCCTGCATTATTCAAGCTTAGAAAATAAAGCAGGATTCATGATGGAGACAGCCTTTGGTTCGACAGCCAAGTTATTAAGGCAAATTCCACACCCACCTCCTCACCTCTTTTCTTTCAATTTTTAATGTCCTTCTGGAGGTTTTAAATGACACATAAAACTTATGCTGGCTGAGTATAAGTACACACGTATGGTCCCATGTGCTTCTTAAGCTGCGAAAAAAAGGATAAATTAAGCATCTAAATTCAAGGATAGCCTGGGCAGTATAATAAGAACCCCTGTTAGCAGTTTTCCAAAGGAGAAAATGACAGAGACAGTTTGCTACCTGAGAAGTCACCCAAAACTCTTCTATAATGTTGAAGCATCATCTTCAGCCTTCTGGCTCAATATATCTGACAGACATATTTGTGAGGCAGGATCGTTTGAGGACTTGCTTACCCTTTCTTCGCCGACTTTGGCTGTCAACTCTGCCTGCTTCCAGTCTTGCCCCTTTTTAGGCAGAATTCTGTCTTTGGTAGAAATGAGGACATTTTGCCCATTAGGCTTGTTTGCCACGTTTGAAGCCATCTCCATAAGGAGGTTCTTTGATGCTCATCATCCTCTTTGAGGTAGGCTGGGTGTTGCCAGGAGTTAACCTGTCTCATTGTCAATGAATTCTTAAAATAATAAAAACATTTTTAAATGTCATATTTTGTATGTCTCTGAGATTTTTGAAGACCTTATCTATTTTACCTTATCTTTCTATAGAATCATATCTATCTGTTGTATCTAAGATGTATATTCTTGTGATAAAAATAGACTAATAATTGATATGATCATGATTTGCTCAAGTCTCTGATGCAGTTTAAGACCAGATAGTTCAGTTTTACAATTAGGCTTAAGATGTTTTTAGGTCTAGATAGATGTTTTATGTTGATAATGATGAAATATGATAGATATTGATTTACATTCAGAATTTTAGACGCACCAAGATAGGAAAGATGTTCTCTTCAAGGCTGCCAAATACAAATAGCCAAAACACTAAGAATGTAACATTTATATAATTCGTGATTGTTTCATAGTTCTTCTTGCTGTAGGTAGTTTATTGTATAAATGTGTAATAATATAAATATATATGTAAAAAATAAAAAATATTTAATAATTAAAAATGTCTTCAAAATTTTTTTAAAAAGACTCCATGTTAAAAAATTATTCTTGGGGTGGAGAGACGGCTCAGAGGTTAAGAGGACTGGCTGCTCTTTCAAAGGTCCTGAGTTCAATTCCCAGCAACCATGTGGCAGCTCACAACCATCGACAATGAGATCTGGTGTCCTCTTCTGGAGTGTAGTCATACATGCAGGCAAAATACTGTATATGTAATAAATAAATAAATCTTTTTAAAAATCATCATAAAAATGATCCTTAGTATGAAGTATACCATAATAGTTTAATACATATATAAGTCAAATGTGTCTATCTCTACAAGTAACTAAAACTTCTTTATGATGAAAACATTCATAATTTTTGTTTTTAGCCTTTTAAAAATATAATCTCATTTTTTTCATCTGCGTCTGTCCTACTATGCAGTAGAGTAGCAGAATTTATCTCTTCTATTACCTCGTACCTGTGAGTCAACCTTTCTCCATCCTCCCATCCTTCTGTCGTCTCTAGTAATCCTGATTTTACTCTCAACTTCTTTTTTAGGAAACACATGTGAGAGAGATTGCTTGGCATTTTTCTTTCTATCCCTGGCTTACTCAAGCTAAAACTCTGCAATTCTAGACTCTTGTAAATGACAAAACTGTTATCCTTTTCTGCCTGATGTGCATTCTTGTGTGGACACAGCTTATTTCCATTTTTTTTTTTTTTAGCTATTGTGATTCATCCTACAACAAACATGCATATGCAAATGTTTCTTTAACACAATGACTTCATTTCCTTAGGGAGTATACTCAACAGTAGGATTTCTATATTATATAGTAACTGTATTCTAGGCGTTGGGGAAATGGCCATGCTGTTTGCCATAGTGCCTCTGTGTGTGTGTGTGTGTGTGTGTGTGTGTGTGTGTGTGTGTGTGTGTGTGTATTTTTAACCAACAATGAGAAGGGTTTTGTTTTCTCTGAGATCCCTGTCAATACTTTGTAGTTTTTGTCTTTTACTCCTAGGCATTCTAACTAAAGGGAAGTAGCATCTTGCTATACTTTTGATCCATATCTCCCTGGTGATTACTGGTGGTGAATATCTCTTCCCTGAACCTCTTATCCTCTTTTATATCTTCTTTTGAAAATAAATGTCTATTTATTTTTGACACTTAAATTGGATATTTGAAGTCCTGTTATACACTCTGTGAGCACAGCATTACTAACGCCTTCCCAGATGTAGAGTTTGGTATTGCTCTCGAGCCTTCTGTAGATTGTCATTCATTCTGCTCCATTCATTGTTTCCTTTCCCAGTCAAAGGCTTTTTTTAATTTGAGGAAATCTTAGTTGTCTGTCTATGATTTTGTTTCCTCTTCAATTCATTGCTTTGTGTGATTTACACATTTAACACCACTGCATCACCTCCAACACATGTTCCAAATATCAAATATTTAATCACTTGCAATTTGTTGCTTGTAGGCTTGATTCTGAATGTTCTGGTGAATTAAGTCTGGAGTCCATTTAATGACATGTTTAAATCAGTCATGCAATCTTCTGTGGTGAATCCTACAAGAGATCACGTGGAAGCACTCTGGTAGTGTTTCCTATAAGAACATTGCTATTAAAAATTATCCTAATGGCTAGAGATGTAGAGGAATTTTAATCGAGCAACATGGCTGCTCTGATCACATCCAAAGACATTCTGGTTCTGTGTGCTCTGGCTGGAATGCAGACACATCCTTAGTACTCAATTTCAATCCCAAATAATGACATCTAATTGAGGGGCAGACAAAGGGACAATCAGAGAAAGATTTGACAGAGTAGGATACCCCAAACTCTCACAGAACAGGAAAGAGAGGCAATTTAAGAGAGCACAGGGAGAGACAGTTGTGAGCCAGGGTTCAGTTCAGTCAGGTCAGGGAGTTCAGGTCTGTTGACTGCAGGCAATGCAGTGAGTTTGGTTGAGTGGAGTTGAGTTCAGTTTGTAGAATTCAAAGGCAGTTTTTCCAAGCAGAACAATTCAATGAGAAGCTGAGAGAAGACAGATTGAATCAGTCATCTTGGAGAGGAGTTTGAGCCAGAACAATTGAGTTGAACCAGCCAGCTAGAGTTCAGAAAAATCTAGAAAGGGTGAGCTTATTCATTAGTAAGCATCGGAGATGATAATTGCATCAGGTGAACAAAAGTTACTTTTACACGGAGAAATGGCTCAACAATTAAAAGCAATTGCCACTTTTCCAGAGGATACAGGTCTAATTCCCAGAACCCACATCATAGGTTACAACCATCTGTAACGCCAATTCCAGAGGACTTGGCACCCTATTCCAGTCTCTTTGGACCATAGGCACACATATGGTACACATACATACACACAGGCAAAGCACTCATACACATAAGATGAAAACAAATCTTGGGTTGGAAAGATGGCTCAGCAATTAAAAATAGTTGCTGCTCTTACAGAAGACCCATGTTTGATTTATAGCACCTATTTGACAACTCACAATAACCTGCTTCACATATATGGTACACATGAATTCATTCAGGTGCACACATATCCATTAAAAGCAAAACAAAACAAAAACAAAATCAGAGTTAAGAATGACCCACACTCTTAATTCCAGCACTCAGGAGACAGAGACAAGCAAATCTCTGTGATTTCTAGGTCAGCCGGTCTATAAATTGAGTTCCAGGACAGCCAGAGCTACACAGTCTTGAAAAACAAAAACAAAACAAAAGAATGGCCCACAGTCAATCTTCCTTTAGAGGACTGTGACTTACCCTGAAGTCTTGCTCAGATTGCAAAGTCTGGCTTTAGTTCCAGGGGTGAGTGACATGAACTTCATAATTCTCTTTTGACCTTCACTGAGCTGGAGATAAAGATGATGGCTAAGAGAAAGAGCAGTAGAACCGCAGCTTCTTCTTTCTGAAGTCGACAAAGGTTTTTTTTTGAAGTGTAAAGTTCCAGAGTGCATTCCTACCACCCTCTAGGCTCCTTGGATTGGCTATCTGCGTGCAGACCATGAAAGAAGTCACTGCAAACCATGTACCTTGCAGCCTTGTGCCATTACAGTTCCTTATCACAGGCTCATGCCATTGTAATGTCATCTGTTCCTGAAGGACCTCCTATTCAAGGCTAAAACTTTGAGTCAGTACTATGGAACAGAAAGGAAGTGCATAAAATATACTCATAACCTTTATTCTTACTTTTTTTTTTTTTTGGACAAATCTCTGCATGGATTCAGAAGTGAGTGTGGAAGTTTATATTCTCACCATTGATGGATGAGGGTTTCTTTTTCCCCAACAGCAGGTAAAACTATAGACACTACACAAAAACATGGATACTGAGGACTATACTCTTGAATAACCTGTGGGTCATTGAAGAAATCAAAAAAGAAGTCTAAAACTTTCTAGAATCAAATGAAAATGAAAGAACTGATTGCCAGAACCTTTGGGATACAGCTAATATAATTCAAAGAGGAATATTTATAGCTATGGGAATTTACATTACAAATCAGAAAGATATCAAAAACAAAAGCAAACAAACAAACAACAGCAACCACTAATGCTGTTACCTGGAAAATCTACAAAAACAATTGAAACCACAAAGTAGTAGAGAGCAGTAAATACCAATAAATACCAGGGAATAAATGAGTAAAGTGGAGACGAAAAGAACAATAGGGAAAATGCTGAGATTCTTGATCCTGTCGTCCAGTGGAAAGACTGGAATACTGGTTCATAAATGTGAGGGACTGTGTGTGTGTTAAAGAGCCACGTATACTGAAGAGTGCTCTTATTTCTAAAGTAAGAAATTGCTCAGTAGTCAAAGCAATAGTTCGTTGCTGGCTTTTACATCAGAAAGCCTAAACAAAGCTCCCGAGTGCCCTGCTGTATTGAAAGTGCATCTTAATAGTTCTCTCTTGGTGCCCTCCATTAATAGTTTCACTGACTGTATTTAAGGCTTTGTTACCACGAATAAATATTTATTATCCTTAACGTTTAACTAAAGTACATTAGCATATTTTTGACTAGCAGTAAAAATGTGGCATTTCTGGATGATAGAATATTTTCACTGAGCAAAGTGTCTCTCACATCCTTTAATCATGAAGCAATCAGAAGGCAATTAACCCATTATTAGAGCATGTGTGGATGGCTGTAACATCCATTCGATTAATATTGGCAGCCTGATCTATACCTTTGGTTTTAGCGTTTTGTGACATAGTTAACAATAGCCGCATTCTGCTTACACACGCCCCCTTTAAAACAAAAGCCTAGGGACTCAGTGGTTAAGACACTCCTCACTCCTGCAGAGGAGCCAGGATCAGTTCCCAGCATCCTCCTGGTGGTTCCCAACCATCCACAACTCCACTTCCAGGAGATCCAGTGCCCTCTTCTGAACTTGATGGGCCCCAGGTACTCATGAAGTACACATATATATGTACATATGCTCATAAAAAAGAAAATAAATGTATTTATAAAAATAGTATTTCATAGTGAATATATATCATGTTTTCATTATCCATTCACCAAGTGTAGGGCAGTCATGTTGCTTCCCAGCTATTATTGAAGACCACTCAAGAAACCAGAACCAATCAAACTGAAGAATTCTGGAGCCCAGTCGAAATGGATACATCTACAAAGCACTACCATACCTAAGTCTCAGGGAACACTGTAGAGGAGGGAAAGGAAACAATGTAAGAGCCAGAGGATCAGGGAGTTTTTTGTGAGACTGTCTTCCAGCAATATCAGAAGCTATGCACATAAAGTCTCTCCAACATGCTTACCCAAGTGTGAGCAGAAAAAAATGACACCAGTGAACATACTAAACTTTATGTAGAAATTCCCAGGAGGCCTCACACAAGGAACTGTTAGGCAACCGAAGAAAGCTGGAACAAGAAAGGTGGCCTTCCTCCAGAAAGAGCCCACCAACTGGTTGTCCAATGCCAGCCCTAAAAATATAAATAAAAGTAGCATTGTATAGACTGAACAAGTTTTAATTAGGAATATATATATATATCCTATTCGGGCAGGGCAGAAGACATCCAGAGGCCAAGGTTACCACCAAGATGAGCAAATAAATGGTAGAGAGATGGAAGAGAAAAAGAAGCAGAAGGATATGTGCACAATGAAGAAAGATAGAACTGGAGACTCATGGTGAAGAATAGCCTGATGGGAATAGCCTGTGATACCACTGAGTCCACGATGAGGGTCTGGTCCATGCTGCCCCTGAGGCCATGTCTGGGTCCATAGTCCTGCAAGCAGCAGGTCTATATCAATGTATGTGGTCCACATTACCACCAAAGGCCATGCAGACATTCTTGGTCTGAGTGGCCGCCATGTTGAGGTCCCAGGGCTCTGCAGAGCTGGCCCACCCCTCACTTGGGCATCCTGAAAGAGCTGGCCCTGAGGACATAAGTACAACTAACCCCACCCTGTGCTAGATGCAGCGCTCAGGACAGAGCCACCTTATCCCTTGTACCTTGCTTGTGCAGTAAAATAGAGCTGGCCCTGGTGACAGGGGGACTGGTGAGCCCACCTGAGGGTATAACCATGGGCTCTGGCCCTCACCAACTGCAGCACTTGCAAGAATGGGCCCTTCACCTCACTTGGACACCACAGAGGGGATGGCCCTTTTGGTGTGAGCTGATCAACTCAGCTCCCACCCAGAACCAGATCCAGGCTTTCAGTTGACCGACCCTAAAACTACCCCATCTATGAAGGTGTACAGGAAGCGGGAGGGGCCGGTCCTACAGAACTGAAGCTGTAATATCTCCAAGACACAGGGCAGCAAGATATCCTAGAGGAATCCCAAGGAAGCTCCAGTATTGATAGTATGGCAGAAGCCCAGAGGCCTGGAAGCAGACCAACAATTCACTGCAGTGAACGTTTACAAGTAAAGATGTGTAGACAGAGGGGTATACTGTGGGGCACACCAGGACCCACCACGTCTTTCACGGCAAGATGTTTTTTTTTTCCTTTTGTGTGGGGCTGTTGCAAGCTTTCTCTTCCTAAACTCCCTTCTCCTCTCATTTCTTGCATGCCCACTGATGCATTAACCTAGAAGCAATAATTTTGGGTTCCTACCATGAAAAGCTTGGACAAAGTCATTCCTTTCGTTGACCTACTTAAGTGGACACAAGGAAACTTCTAGTGTTTGGTCTCTCCCACTTCACTGTTACTGACTGATGCAACCTGGGTTGTTACCTAGGTGATAGGATTAACAGTTACTTAACGGGATTGATTTTGCCGCCTAACTGACTTTAATAGAGTTCATTGTTTTGGGTTATCAACCAAAAATGATGCTCTTTTCCTAACAATCACTCTGTAGTTTCTTTGTATTCCTTTTCTTGCATGTATTTCAGAGAAAGCACTAAATCACTTAAAATTATAGCTACGTCCAGTGGGTTGGGAGTGTGTGTCTATTTAAGGATGTGAAAAAAAATCAGTCATTTTTGCCAAATTTGTAAATAGGCTCCTTCCACAAATATACATTCGAGCACATGCATGTATGTGCACAAATGTATATAAATGTTAAGGAATCTTAAAAATCCCACTGGTGTTTTTCTGTAAATGGGGTGTAATAGCATTATCAAATAATTAAGCTACAATAAAAAAAAAAAGAGGGCACATTGTACCAATACAACTGAAGATTCGTTTCTGATGTCCCAAATACCATTTGTATATTTACACTTATAGCTACACTTTTCTTCCTGAGAGATTGTTTGAGTTGCCATTTTTGCCCTTATTAACCCGTGACTAAAATGCATGTCTGTTCTTGCATTTCTTTCACATTTTTTGCAAGGTAATGTGGTGTGAAACAGTGCTCAATTAAAAAGAATCAGGTCTAAGGCTTATCTACCTCTTTTGTAGAACACAGGCTGAGCAACTCTGGCCTAGAATCTACATGGAATGCCAAATATGCCAAAAGGTTAAAAGTCAAATGGGGTCAAGAGTTGTCTCTTTGACAAATGGTAAAATCTACCCATTGGCTCCACTCAGGCCAGACTATGCCCTTAGACTTACTGAAGATAATTGACAAGAAACAATCTTGTATTGGGGACATTTTGCTTTATTTTTTTATTGTTTCATATCTATTTATTCTTGCTTCCTGACCTCTACAGATTCTAACTCAAATATAAATAGAGTTCTAAATCTGATACCAGGAAATGCGCATGAGAGAGAATGTATAACCTTTGTGTTTCTGGGTCTAGGTTCCCTTTTTCAGTACAGTTATTTTCAAATTTCATCTATTTTCCTCCAAATTTCACTGTTTCTTTACATTTGAATAGAATTACAATGTGTATGTGTATGATTTTTACTTTCCACTCCTCAGTTGTTAGACATCATGTATGAGTCTATTTCCTAGACGTTGTGAATAACGCCGTGATGAGCATGGATGTATGTGCAGGTATCTCTGTCATAGGGTACAGGAGTAGGGCAGCTGGACCATATGGCAGTTCTAGTTTTATTTTCCTGAAAAACTGCGACACTTATTTCCATAGTGGCAGTACCTTCCTCATCAGCAAGTAAGGACTTCCCTTTCCACATAAGCTTATCAGAGTCTTCTCTTAATTTGATTTCCTTTTTCATGATAGCTATTCTGACTGAGATGAGGTGTAATGTCACAGTACTTTTAATTTGTACTTCGCTAATGATGTCAAGAACTTTTGGAAGTTAACTACTCTTTTTCTGAAGTCTCTACTTAGTTTCAACCTCCTCTCTTTCTAGACTGCATTATTATTATTATTATTAACGCACTATTTTATTTTTTCTTTTTTTGAAAATGGTTTATTTACTCATATAATACACCCTGACTATAGTTTCCCTACCCTTTCTACCTCCCAGTACCTTCCCACCTTCCTTCCTCTCCAGGTCCACTCCCTTTCTGTTTTTCATTTGGAAAAAAAAGACAGGTTTTTGTGAGATAATAACCAAACATGACAAGAAAAAATATAAAACAAAGCAATAACTTTCATATCAAAGTTGGACATGAAAACTCAACAGGAGAAGAAGTCCTAAGAACAGGCACAAGAGTCAGAGACTCATTCATTCCCACAGTTAGCAGTCCCATAAAAAAGGTGGGGAACCCTGATGGCACTCAAAGAAAGAATAGGCAGACAATCAAGATGAGACTTGATAGCCTGCGACCATAAAGTTGGGGAGGAGATCCCTCTCAGGCATGGACCTAAGGGTGGGTAACAGGGTGGGGGTGGGAGGGTAGGAGGAATGGGAGGATACAAGTAATGGGAGAACAATTGAGTTGTAACCTGAACAAATTAATAAAAAAAATAGTAAGCTAGTAGCTGTAATATAGACAGAGGAGCTTGTGAAGACCCATGTAGGGCCTGTGCTTTCTGCTTTATTTGTGAGCTCATATAATCCTTGCTTAGTTAATTCAAGGGGTCTTGTCCTCCTGGTGTCCTCCATTCCATCTGACGCTTACAGTCTTTCTGTCTCTTTTCCCATGGGATTCCCTGAGCTCTGAGGAGAGGGACTTGATGGAGACCTCCAATTTAGATTCTCTCTCTCTGCACGATGTCTGGGAGCTTCTCTGATGATGACTAGATATAGCACTGACCTATGAGTGTAGCAGAATATTATTAGGAATAATTTCATCAATTTTTTTTTGACCAGTCGTGTTTGGTTATACCCTAGGTCTCTGGGCTATCTACTCTATGGTTCTTGGTTACCAAAGCAGTGTCAAGTATGGGTTCCTTCTTGTGGAGTGAGCCTTAGGCCAAACTAGACACTGGTTAGCTGCTCCGCAACGTTCCGTTCCACCATTGCTGTAGTATATTTTGCAGCCAGGACAGATTATATGGTTTTGTGATTATGTTGATGTCCATGGTGGCTGTTTGTTAGACAGTTTGGTTGTTGGTTGGTTGGTTGGTTGGTTTTTGGTGCAGAGCAGTGCACCAAAGAGACTAACACTTAGAGGTAAGGGCTTCATATAGGCACCAGCTTGACATCCCCACATTGTGTGGATGTTGCCCTGCTGTCAGTTTGCAGTGAGTAACCTTTGGCCCTAGCACCAGCCTGGGCTGTTTGAAGATTTCCATGAGTCCCCCTTGCCCAACAACTCAATTGAATGCAACCTAGTCCTGCTGCTAGAATCCTTGGCTGACTATAAAAGATGGCCAGTTGAGACTTTGCATCACCCATTGCTAGAAGTCCTCATTAGGATCACTTTTATTTTTCAGAAAGTTTCTACTGCACTAGGTTTCCACACCACCCTTGAGTGCCCCTGAATTCTAGCCATCTCTCCCTTCACTCTCTCCCTCCACCCAATCCCCCCACTTTATCCCCATCATCCCACTCCACACCTGCCTCCAGGTCTCCTCCAAGATCTATTCTATTTCCTCCGCCCAGGAAGACCCATGCACCCCCCAACCCTTCCTCTTTAACTAAACTCCCTGAGTCTGCAGATTGGAGCTTAGTTATAATTTGCTTAACAACTGTATCCACTAATAGATGAATACATGCCATATTTATCTTTCTGGAGCTGGGTAACCTCACTAGTAATGATTTTTTTTTTCAAGTTCCATCTATTTGTCTGGAAGTTTCATGGTGTAATTTTTTTAAGCAGCTGTATAATACTCTATTGTGTATGTAAATGCACCCTATTTTCTTTACCAATTCTTCTCTTGAGAGACATCTAGATTGTTTCCAAGTTTCTGGCTATTATGAATAAAGCCACAATGAACATGGTTGAGCAAGTGTCCTTCTGGTAGGATGAAGTGTTCTTTGGGTATATGCCCAATAGTGGTATAGCAGGGTTTTGAGGTATATTGATTCCAATCTCTCTGAGGAACCATATTGATTTCCATAGTGATTGTACAAGTTTGCATTTCCACTAGCAATGGAAAAGTGTTTTCCTTGTTCTGTGTCCTTAGCAACATGAGCTTCAGTTGTGTTATTAATCTTAGCCATTCTGACGGGTATAAGATGGAATCTCAGAGTTGTGTTTATTTGTGTTTCCCTGATGGCTAAAGATGTTAAACATTTCTTTGAGTGTTTTTTAGTCAATTGAGATTCCTCTATTGAGAACTCTCTATTTAGATCTGTTCCCCAATTTTTAATTGGATTCTTGGGTTTTTTGATACCTAGTCTTTTGAATTCTTTAAATATTTTGGAGATTAGTCCTCGTTTGGATGAGGAATTGGTTTAAAAAAAGTTTTTCCCCATCCTCTAGGATACCACTTTGTCTGATTGATGGTGTCCTTTGCTTCACAGAACTATTTCCGTTTCATGAGGTCCTATTTATTAATTGTTGATCTTAGTGCCTGTGCTAAAGTTTTCTGTTCAGAAAGTCATCTCCTATGCCAATGGATTTACCACTTTCTCCTCTATCAGGTTCAGTGTATCTGGTTTTATTCTGAGGTCTTTGATCCATTTGGACATGAGTTCCTAGTTTCATCCATTTACTTGCATATTTCATGATTTCAATTTTCCTTTAAGCCAGATAAAATGTGTGTGATGATGACAGTGCAAATTTTTAAAATTAAATTTTAACTTACATGTTTTGGTGTTGCAAAAAGATAGAGTAGAGCTATAAAGTGTGCTCAAGGTTAAATATATTATGTTTGATAGCATTTTTCCAAGAAAAGTGACTAGAAATACAAGTTGTAGATTAAATCTTAACAGTTCGTTATAACTGTTAAAGAATACATGTTCATATATTTCAAAAGACAATAGTTTGTGCTCAATTACTACATAATTTAATTTCATTTTTGAAAGTGATTTAATAATTCTATTTTAAATGA
Source organism: Acomys russatus (assembly GCF_903995435.1). Taxonomy (NCBI): domain Eukaryota; kingdom Metazoa; phylum Chordata; class Mammalia; order Rodentia; family Muridae; genus Acomys; species Acomys russatus. The sequence goes on along the minus strand of NC_067166.1, from coordinate 10,150,061 downwards.
CAATTTTATAATAGTGTAACTGACCCTATGCAAATATTTAAACCTAAAATAAAAATAAAATTAAACATTGATGGGAAGTATATGAAGCGATAACTTAAAACTGTGTTAAATGAAAGTATAATGGAAAGTTTGAGAGTCACGGCCTAAAGACCTCTTCTCAAGTATGACCTATGACCTCTTTTTCTAAATAGTTGGTTAGCTCGTGGTCAAATATAACCACCATTTATCCTCACTCTTTCGTGGGAATGCTGAAAATATTTAAATTGAAGTTACAGACTTGACAGCGTAAAATGCTGGTGGTACACAACAGTCAACACAAAATTTTAGACTCAAGAGAATATTGCCCTGTGAGCTTTGAGCCTCTAGGGATTAGAAATGTGAAGAAATGTACTTCGAAAGGCTCATGGGTGTATTGAGGTGGGGAAGGGGTTAGATAAAGGCTTTTGGCTTTTGTGGTTAGAGTGAAGGTCCCCTGAGATCTGAGATCAACCTTACTGATGAAAATTAAAGAGACTATGTTCAACTTAAAACACATAAAATAGAGACAAGAAGGGGGATGGAATTTAATTTTTAAGTAGAAAGTAATAAAGCAAGAAAATGATATGTAGATGACATGATGGATAGATAGATAGATAGATAGATCAGAGAGAGAGAGAGAGAGAGAGAGAGAGAGAGAGAGAGAGAGAGAGAGAGAGAGAGAGAGAGAGAGAGAGAGAGAGAGAGAGAGAGAGAGAGAGAGAACGCACAATAAGATAAGTAAAGATCCTCAGGATATGTGGGAGAACCTGGCTGGGCAGGGATGGGGCGAACTTTTGCATCATCCTCTAATATTCACCTTTTTTATGGTGTTACATTTGCCCTGGACGGGGTTTTCTCGTGCGTCAGTAATAGGATGGTCCTAGATAATAAAAGGTCTCTGTATATGGGACACTTCTGCCCTCCGCTGTCTCTACAAGCAGTAACAAATTGCCCAAGAATGGTGGATGCTCCTCACATCCTTCCCTCCACTCTGTGTACCACTGATGAAGGGTGAATCCTGCTCTTAGACCAGCCCAGCATTCCCCGAATGTGTGAGCCACCACGCAAGGGAAAGGGACTTTCACACAAGCATGAGGAGTGCGTCAGGAAACTAAGAGCATTTGAATGGGGCCTGTGTTTGTGGATCTCAATAAGGCTAGCTTCTCTCCTCGTGGTCTTCTATCATGCCTGCTCTGGCAACAGGGATTTCCTATCCTCTTGGCCTTGCAGATTCCACTCTGTCAGAGGCCATTGGCATTGGTTTTTTTTTGTTTGTTTGGTTGGTTGGTTGGTTTTGTTTTTGTGTCAGTTTGATACAATCACTAGTGATGGATGAATTTTAGCTGAGGTATGCATATGCATATGAAATATGCTGAAATCTTGGCTCTTTTGCTCCAGAAGTGACTCCAGGGATGTCAAGAATCACTTGTCTTTTGGTGAGCAATTCTTAAATGACCTCTTGGTAATTTGTCACATTCTTTCTCTCTCTTTTGCCAGAGATAACTAGCTTGTAAGAGCCGTGTCATTTATTATATATATTTCTGGTAACTTTTTTCTTCCTTGGAGGACCATTTTATAATAAGACTCATGTTTCTTTTTTTTTTTTTAAGATTTATTAATTACTATTATATATACAAGTGCTCTGCCTGCATGTACACCTTCACACCAGAAGAGGCCATCAGATCACATTATAGATGGTTGTGAGCCACCATGTGATTGCTGGGAATTGAACTCATGACCCCTGGAAGAGCAATCAGTGCTCTTACCCTCTGAGCCATCTCTCCAGCCCCTCATATTTCTATCAGCATAAATATATCTGACTAAACTAAAACATTTATGTAACAATTAAAAAAACAGTGTGTGTTTGCTTAGTAATGTCAGAGATTTTCCTAAAAAAATACCTGGTAAAATTACTTAATGTGGATGAGAAATCTATGATGTCTCTAAAAGCAGTAAGGGAAATGAAATTTTTAAAAATTACTTAATTTTAGTATCAGGACACTGTTACTGCATTTAAGGCAGAGCTTGTAAAACTCTGGGTAATATGCTGTAATTCATAAACATCAATCGTTTATGTATGTGGTCAAGTTTCAAATATGAACAGATTGCCTGCCCTACCAAGCCGGTGGCTGCCAATGTGATCACTGATACCATTGCTCTAATAGCACCAGGTTTTACCTCTCTATCCTCTTGCCTGCAGCAACTTGCTCTCTCTGTCTTCCTGTTTTCCCCTTCCTGCCACCATCTCTTCACTTTATTTCCAATAATCCCAGGTGTCTTCACTAAGGTTTCTACTGCTGAGCAGAGATACCTTGACCATGGCAATTCTTGTAAATGGAAACATTTAACTGAGGCTGACTTACAGCTCAGGGGTTTCGACTGTCTGTTCTCATCATAGTGGAAAACGTGGCAGTACCCAGGCTAACGTGGTACTGGAGAGGTTCTGGAGAGTTCTCCATCTGGATCATCAGGCAGCAGGAAGAGAGGCCACAGTGCAACTGACTTGAGCATCTGAGACCTCAAAGCCCACCCCACCCACCCCCAGTAACACTCTTCCTCCTAGAAGGCCACACATCCTAAGAGTGCCACTTCATATGAGCCTATGGGGGACATTTTTATTCAAATCACATTACATTTTAGATGAGTGGAGATAATTGCGTTCCTTTCATTCTTTCTCCCTATCCTGGGTTTCAGCCCAACAAGAGAAATATGCTATATAAGGTCACTGTCCCAATTGATCAGCCATACATCTGCAGGCTCTTATCTGATACATATGAGATAATGGAGGAACCACGTTCATCCCTAATTTCATGCTATATTCAGTCACCAGGACCCTAAAGATTCTAATATGTTAGAAGGCTTTGATGTTTATTTATTTTTATCTAAACATAGTTACCTTTCTCTCCACTTGGACTAAAAACGAAACCATTATAAAAATGCCAGAGGAAAGATAGACCAGACACTTTAACCTTCCTCTCATCCATATTGTAGTGGTCAGCTCAGGCCATAGCCAAGTATCAAAGACTGGATGGCTTGAACAGCAGAAATGCATTTCCTCATACTTGTCGAGAAGGGCAGTGTGAGATCAGGGTCCAGCAAGTTTGAGTTCCTGAAGGAAGACTCTTTTCTAGCTTGTAGATGGTCATTTCTTACTGTCCTCACATAGGCATGGTGAGTGAGAGATGGTGTCTCTTTCTTTCCTTCTTTCTTTCTTTCTTTTTTTTTTTTTTAAGACTTAAAAAAGTTTATTCTTGCCAGGTAAGATACAACACACCTATAATCCCAGCACTCAGGGAGACAGAGGCAGGCGGATCTCTGTGAGTTTGAGGCCATCCTGGTCTACATAGTGAGTCCAAGATAGCCCAGGCTACACAGAGAAACCCTGCTCCTGAAAACAAACCAAAAATTTATTCTCACAAAATGGTTGCCCTGATGAACCAACTTTTCCTTTTTGTAGAGAAAATGCTGCCCACGGTGATTTTTTAAATTTTATTTATTTATTCATTCATTCGTATTATTGGCTTAAGTAGCCTGGCGTTACGGACCTTTCTGATTTCCTTCAAAGGGCATTTGCCCAAAGATAGCTCTGAGTTGGTATGTTTGCAGTGGAAAGAGTGGCCCTGGGCTTCTGACTCCTTCATGCTGATGTCACTGTCTTTCCATGTAACAGTGTGTCTCAAGCTGAGTGGATGGAAAATCTCAGTCAGTTTCCTAGTATGGAGAGAAAGCACCAACCACGGGCCTCCTCCTCTACTCCTTTAGGACTGCCCAGAACATTAACAACTACCTCACCGACTAAAGAGTCTGTATAATCTAGCTAAGGGTCGGGAGGGTGTGGGAGAAATTAGGCAGCAGTCTGGGAAGATGATGACCATGGATCTGTAGGTGACACAGAATAGAGTGAATAGGCAAGGTCCTCAACCACCCCTGCTTTTGCTGAGGAGAGAACAAGCTGATAGATGTCCAAGAGTCTTATCTCTGCTAACTGGTGCAAAAGTAGGTCATAAAGACTGGAGAGATGCCTCTCCTTTGTCCAGAACATCAGCATGAAGCTATGACTCCGAAGAGCCAGGTAAGGAACCTTCACAGACAGAACAATCCCAATGGAGACACAGAGTAGGTTTTGTGTAAATACAGGCATTTGGGCACATTCTTGCCACCCAAGCTCCTTTAGAAACTGAGATGGGCGGAGCCCTTGAGCACAGGGGTCTGATCAGTACCCCATCTAAGAAAAATCAATCTATGTGTCCCTTTGACAAATGAGTAGATAAGAAAGGGTAGAATAGCATGCAACTTCAAAATGTTTCTTCCACATTGAAAACGTGGACGCGCTTTGAGGATGCTATGATAAGTGAGACTGATGGACCACGGGAGGACAAATAGGCGCAGTCACACATCCATAACATACCCAGTTCACAGTATGGAAGACTGAAATGATGCTTGAGGGAGAAAGTGGGAGTTAGCAGTCATGAGCATGGCGTGTCCCAAGCCCGGGGAGTCCGCTCTTACAGGCTACTGTGCGGCAGCACACCTATCATCTGCAGTCATTTCTTGCCACTTGAGAAACTTGCTAGAAGTCTAGATTTCAATTTTAGTGTGCTGAACACAATTAAGAAAAAAGCGACAGTAGAATTCTAATGTACTCTCTCTTCTTAAAGCACCATTTAATCTCCCAATTTGGGGCAATTTCTTAAATGTATTCATATGCATGGGTAGCAACAGCTCACTTATGATTTTTGAGGCCAGTTTATAATTTGCAAATATATTACAGAGAAACTCCAGTATATCTTTGTGCCGGATGCTTGAGAAAATAGGCTGATCATACCCTGGGTCTCCTTCAGTTCTGCTCTATATTTACAAAGGCATGGAGGACAATCTAATCTTCTCTCCTGTTTTTCTAGTCAGTCAACTTACCTAGAGTATTGCATGCCATCTCTTGGGGGAGTGGACAGGGATTAGCCATTGAGGCCACAAAGCAGATCAGCTTCTCCCTCAGATTAAGGAGAATTGAAGACTGAAAATATGGACAATATAGATAGGCAGTAAGAACCTCAGGGGACGCAGGGAAGGAAGAGAAGAAATGCCATCCTTTCATGGAATTCACTTTCGAGATTTCTTTTCCCTCCGCATCATTGTAGATGGTGATAGATGGATGATGACAGGACCGTGAGGCAGCAACAGGCCGCATTGAGCATGCAGCTCCCACTGGGCTATGGAAAGACTGTATGAGTGGATAAAAGCACAGTTTCCCTTTCCACTGCGTCTTGGGAGGAAACAGTGCATAGCAAAATAGATGGAAGCAAACATGATTAGTTAAAAAGAATGAATTAAATAAAAATAGATTAAGGCAGGATATGATTACAAGCGAGATGACTCACTTAACAAAACCATGAAGGAGTAAAAACCTGCTACATCTTAGATTTTCTTGATCATTTTTTCTGAGATGATTTCCCCCGTTAGTCAGAAGTTTAAGGCTACAGAATGAAATAGCTAACAAATATATCATTGCTTGAATTATAGATCCCAAACTTAATACTTCACTTAATTTAACAGACTAATGTCCTACATTCTTGCAATTATTTGAGTTGATTGTATAAATGCTCCTCTACTAACAGGAGATGGCTCAGAGACACTCCAGGTATTAACTGACATTATCAAGCAAGCATATATTTTGTGAAGAAAATAATTGTCAAAATTACCAGTAACAACATTAACGACATATAGTTTATCCACCTAAATTGATAACATAAATATAATATAAAATGTGTTCATATGTACTGAAATTTTAATAAGTATAAAAGAAGAAGATACCACGCAAACACACACACACACACACACACACACACACACACACACACACACACACACGTTTGCAATAGCCTTTAGGTCAAAGAATATGGATTAAGTATAAGTTCTATCTCACATCTACAATTTTCCAGTTTCTTTAAAGGAGAAAGAGCATGAAGATTCTTAGGAGAAAGAAACATTTCAAGACCTGATTTTCTGAACTCTCATGTGTTGAGTAAAATATAAAACCAGAACACACAAATGCTAGTGTGTATTCCAGATCTCTTAGGAATGATTTCCTGTTGTGTTTGTTTTTCTATTCTGCGTCGAGCAGAAGCTTTGCCTAGAGGGTAAGAATTACCCGCAATTTCTGTTCTTTTCACAGTCAAGGCCATGTAAGATGATGGATAAGGTGTATATAGCCACAGTCTCACCAACTGCCCTTGAAAACGCAAGCAAATGGTTGGCATCACATTTCATTACCTGGCCCTGATGAGGCTTGGCATTTATAACGGGAACAGAAATGTCAGTATAATTGAAGAGCTTTGAAACACCCCTGTAAGGCACGGTGACGAATTAACCATTGATTTAATCTCAAAAGAAGAAGATGGAGAAATAATACAGGAGGGCCTTGGTTTCACATGAAGCTCTTTCAAATAAAGGCTGTCTCCTCGCGGCTTTGAAGTGGCACTCGCATGGTTTTGTGCATGGCTTGATGCTGGTAGTTACTGCCAAATGAATACACTCAAAGGTCTTCATTGGATCCCATTACGTTCTGTAAGTGGGAGAGAAAAGAATGAGAAGATTGCAGAGAGGAGGAGACCCATGCCTGCCACTGCCTATACTCCCCCTAATTGAGAACTCCACAGACACATGATTGTCTGAGCTTTGCTCTGATGTGAGGATGCACAGTGGCATAAACCCTAAAACTAGGCGGCTTGGTTTTCTTCCTGCCTGCATGACCATTTTATCTGTCTTTTTCTTATTTTTCTCACTCACCAAATAAAGACAATGAAACCTTTTTCATAGTTTTTTTTCAAATATAAAACAAATCAATATTGCTCTCTTGAACATTTTTCTCTAGAAAATAGCTCCCCACAAATGTTAATTGTTGTGAATGCAAAATTTTCATATGAAGACTATGAATATGAAATTGCTTTATACTTATATGAATGCTGGACTTCAGAAGAAAATACAAAGAACAAAATTACCTTTCTTATATTATCCGATTTATTCTGTGCAGTCACTTTTCTCAACACTTTATCTTCATTGTGTCACTTAATTTTTTAATCAATCTCGTAAGTTAGATACAATTTTCATGTGCATTCTCACAAGAGAGAGAAACTGCTTTGAGTCTGTCTGTCCTCTGATACCTATATCCTTGAGATGTGGCATAAAATCACTCTATACATCATGTGTAATTCTTCCAAATGCCTTTCTGTACATGAAATAAAAATACTGTATAAAATTATATTATGCCACGGACCAAGGGAACAATGTTACTGACCTCTATCTATTTCACTATACCACAAAGCAAACAAAGTATTGATCTGTGATATTCGTCTGTCAGAATTCACACCCCTGGAAAGCAGCGTCTTGTATAATGTTGGTCCTAGGCATGCCTTTTCCTTTTGAATCCTGTTCATAACCTTTTGTGTTTATGTCGCATGGGGCCTTACCATGCTTGCCTTTTCATCAACCAAGTGTTTTATTGAATAGTTCTGCAAAAGGCACTATGTGAGTTATGGTGTCTCAGTGGTAAATAGTGTAACACCGTCCCTGCCTTAATGGAACTTTAAGTCTTTCAGACAAAGAAACATGTTTTAATAATCACATATGAAGGCTTGGAGGTTTAGCTCAGTGGTAGAGCATTTGCCTAGTGAACACAAGGGCCTGGGCTTAGTCCTGAAAAGGCTGTCATGTATGTGCATGTAGCAATCACTTTAAAACAGTCTTAGGCTTTATCAGGAGTCTCACAAAGCAATCGCTGTATAATGTAACTGCAGCACGAGTTACAGACAATTCTATAAACTGCGATTCCAGACAGGATGGAAAGTTGTAATTCCTGGGACTAAAGACTAAGATAAGGGAAGGGAGGGCATGAGGAAGGGAGAGACGACAGAACGGGAAAACTCCAAGAGGTTCAAAGAGAGGAAATCACATTCTGATATACACATCTTAGTATCCTCAACATTTTCATCATCTTAACTTGGAAAACAGCTTTCTCAGATACAATCCTTGTTGGCAAATAAAGTTTAGTCAGTCCATCTTCAAATTATTTTATCCAGTATAAAATCAATTGTAATTTTAGATATAATAAAATTGTATAACCAAGTTTTTAGAAAAAAATTTCTTCATCCCTCTACTCTTCTCTCTTTTCTCATTTTCCTCCTTCCTTCTATCACTCCAGGCATACCCATCAATCATACTACAAGATACCAGGAATTATGTTAATGTTTGTTTCTGATGGTGACAGTATATTCATGGTGGTGTATCTTGGGTTTTTTTCTCCCTATGTAAATTAGTCATGGTAAGTATTAGGTTTTTAGAAAAGTGAATTTTCTTAAGAAAGAGACCAAAGGGCTGGAGAGATGTCTAAATAATTAGCAGTGCTTGGGTGAGTCCTCAGTGGATAATTAAAACATTTTAATGATGGTGTGCTTGAACCAGTTCAGAGAGTCAGGTGCTAATTGTTTGGGAAATTTTTAAAGATAGTCATCGAAAAGAGCCGTCCTTTAAAAATTAAAATATAAATCTTAAAGTAATTAAAAGTAAATGAAGGGAAGTAATATTCACCCCCTCCCTAAGACAAAAACAAAAACAAAAAATCCACTCCCCCCGCAAAAAACAAACCAACCAGACAAAACTCAGCACTTCCTGCAGAGGGACCCAGGTTCAGCTTTCAGCACCCACATGGCAGATAATAACCACCTGTAACTCCAGTCAGTGTATAAGACAACCTCTTCTGACATACACGGGGACTGCACACATGCAGGTCAGTTACATACGGGTGCAACACTTGCAGGCACAATGTAAAAATCAAGTTTTTCATAACAGTAGAGATTAAGACTGAAACGAGAAGATGCATTTAAAGAGCTGTTGAAGAATTAAAATGCTACAGGTAGAATGCTTAACACAGAACCTAATACTCTAACTGGATTTTGAGTTTTCCATATGGAACAATTTGACGCGTTGGCAAGGTACGCAGAAAGAACAGACCTGCCCCCATGGAGGAATAGAAGCTACAACTAGGGACACAGTTTACAGGAGCCGTCATATGCTGGTTGTTAGTTAGCTCAAGAGGATGAAGGCAGTTGTCCATGTGACACCTGTGGTGGCTTCCTCTTGTATTTGCATGTTTCCCATGACGCAGCTGGGATAAGCCCTTCCATCTCCACCCCTCCTCTGCCTGCTGTGGATCTTTGCCCTTGGGTCTGCCAACAGGAGTCTTCACACTGCATTTCTTTGCTCATTTATCCTTTTCATTTATGCTCGCTTTCCCTGTTTCCAGGGATATTAGTTGGAGTGTAAGACTAATGACCTTTAATATGTTTTACGTCTATGGTCACGTTTTGTTCCTCTCTTTAAACCGTTCTGTCATTTAGAACCTTCCATGATGAATATACTAACACTTCCATTGAACGTTTTGTTTTCAAGTGCCCATTTATGGTCATTGGCTTCTCCCTGTTCTAAGACTGGTGTGTTGTTGTGACATCTTGTTTCTATTTTATTAAACAATATTTTAACTCCCTCATAAAATAGTCATTAGAAGAATATATAATCATATTCTTTTTTTTTTCTACCTCCACATTTTCTGTGTTTCATCTGGGGTTGTTTTATCTTGTTCAGGCTCTTCAGGATGCTATTCTTAGGCTATTTTTTTCCCCCAGCTATCTCATGAGGTACGTGGATCCTTCTGTTCAAGTTTAAGGCATGAAAAACTAGAACTATAGTGCGGAGACTGTTTTAAAGTGATCTGAACTGCGTATTTGACTAGGGAGTTATATTTTGGAAGTCGTTTTATATGGAGCTATCGTTGCTTTTTAAATATTTATTTATTTTAGCAAAGTTTTTAGTAAAATATCTTCAGATGTTTCCCATTGCAGAGAGACCTAGCCAGAGGACAGCGGCTACTTACCTCATCTTCCTGACTTGGTTACATGTGATATTTCAGAGTTCTGAGCCTTTTTGGTTGTGGCATGCTAGTCTTTCCTCTCCTCTTCCAGACACTCTGTGCTCCTTTGGTACATCTGTTGAAATCTCTCTCTCTCTCTCTCTCTTTTTTCTTTCTCTCAGGACTCTGTCCAAGTTTCTTCCTACTATCCTAGCTTTGCACTCACACCCCTGATATTTGGTGGTGTGTGAGATGGGTGAGGAATAAGTACACGAGCAGGTTGGCTGGGAGAGTAGAAGCCACTCTAGGTGTTTCCTATGGGTCAGGACCATGTGACAGAGGTAACAAGAAGTCTAGCAATGTCAAGACCTTCCTTGGAGTTAGATGATCAGGAAAGCTGCAGTTCAACAACTAGCTCAAAAGTACATTTGGATTTTTTTTCCTTAACTTTACTAGTCTCTTGCTTATACATTATGGTTTCCAATTTTGTGTTTTTATGGGTTTTTTTTTTGTGTGTGTGTGTGTATCTACATGTATATGTGTTTCTCATGGTTTTCCTTTGTGTTTTTATTTGTTCTCTTAAGAGATAGAATTGGCATGGAGTTGGAAGGGTAGAGAGGTGGGGAGGATTGGAGGAGAGGAGGAAGGGGAAACTTATCAGAATAAATTGTATGAAAAAATTATTTTCAATAAAAAAATGAAATGAAAAAAAAAGAGCAAAGATCATAAACAGCAACCACCACATAGTTCTTAGGTGCTCGAAAACCAAAATGACACATTTTTTTTTAGTAAAATACTGAGTATTCTATATTTTTGGCCCATATCATGTATACATAATTATAATGTCTTGGAAAATAATCTTTTGTTGTTGGTTGTTTATTTTTTGAGACAGGGTCTTGCTATATAGCTCAGGGTGGGATATATATATGCATACATATATGCACATACATATATACGTATATGTATACACACATTATATGTGTATGTATATGTATATGTATATGTGTATCTGTATCTATCATGATGCTTGGTGTCAGCTTCCCAAATATTGGGATTATACACCTGGCCAAGAAATGACATTTACATCGACTACATATATATATACACCAATGACAAACAGGTAGTATTTCCTATTTCGTTGAACTTTGGAGTTTCCTGCAGAAACCGGAACTAAGCCTATAAAGCAAATGCATTTTCAACATAAGGGTTTGACTTCGTGTAACTATCCAGACTTCTAGAACAGTAGGCAACTTTGATTTGTTTGTTTGTTTACTTTATAAAACTGGGCCAGAAAGTTCTCATGTTGTGTTATCATATTTTGTCTGTTTTATAGTTAATAACTTTTCAATTTTTTTATTTAGAATGTTATGAAAGAGCAGGAGATTGGCAATGTCAGCTGTCTTTTTACTGTATTTTTTTTAACAGTAAACTTGCACATTATTATGGGGGTGTTGTAACTCTTACAATCTCCCTTTTATCAGCTCCCACTTAGCTTTACTCCATAAAAGAGCTCCTTACAGAAAAACTTCCAGCAGCTTTTAGCTTTATTTCATCTCTTCTTCCCCAGGAGACAAGTTAAGAACATAGATCACAAGTTCTGGGGATATTACTTTCATTTATATCTTTATAAATTCAGATAGACAATTTTATAACAACAGTGCTAAAAATCCAAAAGAAAAGGAGCCACATGTATAAGGCATAAATAACCCTTATGGGGGTGCTATTATTTAACTCTGAAAGCATTATTTCTTTTTCTTTTTCATTATTTTGGTTTGGGAGACTGCTTTCAAAGTAACGGTTTATCACAATACAAAACAGCAGATTGAACACAAAGTACCGAGAAGTCTGGGTTTAGTGTGCTATCCATTTCTGTCCTTCTTGGGGTTTTGATGACTGCACAGGAAGGTGGGCGGGGGCGGGGCACACTACACTAAGTGCTATTCCAAATTCTCGGATCCTTTATTGCAGATTTAGAGTTCAACTAAAACTCACCTTTACAAATAGAAAGTCAGGTTTCAGGCACTGAAAAAAAAATGGCTCTGAAGATAAGATTGCTTGCCCCTTCTTCAGAGGACCCAAGTTTGGTTCCTCGCACCCACACTGAGCAACTCACAAACCACCTGTAACTCCAGCTCCGTAGGATCTGCCGCCCTCTGCTGGCCTCTGGGAGCACCTACACATGTGTCTGTGCTTGCGCAGACACACAGAAACATTAAAAATAAAAATAAATCTTTACTTTTATGAGACTCTGTCACTTGCATAAAACAAATTGCATTGTGACAATTTTCACATGTGTATATGATGTATTTTGATCGTATTTATTCTTCATTAGCCTGTTTTCTATCCCTACAGCTCTCTCTCGCTCTTGGTCCCTTTTCTCTCAGAGGTCTCTCTTTCACTTTCGTGCCACTCTTTTTAAAATTGAGTCTCCTCACATGAGCGAAAACACCTTAGCTGCCTTTCTGAAGCTGGCACATTTCACCAAGCGTGATAACCTCCAGTTCAATCTCCTCCTGAAAAGCGACACAATTTCATTCTTCTTCATGGTTGGATGACGTTCCATTGAATTTCGCCTTTTAAAATATTCCCTTTAAATATTCATTTCTGATACTCTCCTTTTCCAAAGGGCTTGATGAAATTCGGGATCACTTATCTTGTATTTCCTAAACAAAGAGGAGCCGTAGCAACAGTAACAGGAAAAGATTTCGGAGAGTCTGGTTAAGTCTCTAACTGAGAGTAAGCCAGGCTTCCGCCAACAATAGCTGACAGCAGAGGTAGGAATCCTGTATTGTATTTACATAAATTAATCATTTAGCTTACTATCTATGGAGATCTGAGCCCCGTGGAACTCCCAGTAGCAGGAAGCCAACCTAGACATACAAAATCATAGTGAGGTGATTCTCCCACCGCATGAGGGCTGTGGCTCAGCAGTGCTGGGGCGGGGGGGGGGGGGGCGTTAAGGGGGAAAACAGGAGAGGAGGCCATCAGGAAGACTGTCGGGAGTGAGTGGGGCTGTTAAGGCAGAAGGTTGATCTTTGCAGATGCTACTGTTGCCATGACTGAACACAGTGGTTCTGAACCTTGCCAGTTTTGCGAGTCCTTAATACAGCTCCTCCTGTTGTGGTGAGCCACCCTACCCCCACCCCCCAATACCATAAAGTTATTTTTATTGCTACTGCATAACTGTAATTTCGCTGTTATGAATCACAATGTAAATATCTGTGTTTTCTGGTGGTCTTAGGCGACCTCTGTGAAACGGACATTCAACCCCCCCACCCCCCGCCTCCCCCAAAGGGGTCATGACCCACAGGTTGAGAACCACTGCTTTAGTCTTCCGGGTTCACATTCTCTCCAGTGTTTCTACGTGGGAGGCATGCATGACTTTGGGTGAAGACAGATACATTCCAAGTGTTTGGACTTGGTAACTTTTCACATTTAGCCTTTGGATAGTTGCTGCATGGTTTACTTGTCTTTGTATTTTGCAATCTTTTCCCCTGCTCATCTTGCCTCAGCGTGGCTTTTGTCTCTCGTTGTCTAAATGTCTTTAAGTTTACAGTTTCTTCTGTGCAGAGACTTGGGTTCGTCACAGGCATTGAATCACATGCCTAAGTTACGGAAGAACTCCACACTTCCCTCCGCCTTAATATACGACTCAAATACCAACTCTAAAACTTTTTTTTATATGTGAGAACATTTTTCACTAGCTGGGGTTGTTAAATATTGGAATAGATTTCCTAGTAAGATAGTAAATGTTCCACTGGAAGACATCTTTAGTTAGATTACTGCTTATCTTGAAATTTTTTAATGTAGTTGAACATGGAAATGGAAAAATCATAATAATATCAACTTAGACATGTTTGTGTGCACGTGTGCGTGCGTGCACGTGTGCACATGGACATGTATGAGCATGAATACACACATACATACACATACTAGTTTGGATGTGCAAACATTGTGATTACCAAAGAAACTGTCACCAGAATGCCATGCATGATAAACAGTGAAGTGGGCACTTTATGTAAAATACGAAAGAAACTCAACCCGGAAAACCAAGGTTGGTTGCCTAAGATGCTTAATGGAGCCCAAGTCCTGGGCTCTATTATTCAAATATAGAATGATATTTTCAGTAACACAGAGTTTGGGATCAAGCAGAAAGTACATGAACAATTAGACCTCGCCTATGGTCCCTGCCTCCCACCAGAACCAGCCTATGCAGCCTCTGGTGCTAATTCACTTGCCAGGGAGGTCCACTGAGCACAAGCTCACTGATGACCATGCTTGGAGGTGCTTTGGACCGATTGCTTGTAACTTTGTTTCTGTTTTCCCTCTCTAATGAGACTCTCCGGTTTACACCACAGCCTACCAGCCACTTTAAAGATGCTATCAATATGGACCAGTCACTTTAAAGATGCTGTCAATACAGACCAGTTTTGTCTGAGTCTGAGCTGAGACAGATAGTGCTGAAATGAGCTTCTTCAAGGGAGACCTAATGTCTTCAGTACAATGAAGAAAGCAGGTGATTTTTTTCATGCGTAAATTGGAATTTTTATGAGATTTTTTTAAAAATGTGATTGTTACTGGGTCTTCTGCTTAGATGAGACAAAAGGCAGTGTTCAGGTACTAACAGTTATGATGTTACAGTCTCATGAGGAAAACAGTGACACAGCCAGCTTCATGTCGCGTCTGTTCACTGTTGCACAGTTATCTCCTTTTTTTTCCTCCTTGCCCTGATCTCCCCTCTCACCTTTGACTCTGTGAGGTTGTTGCTGTTGATACGTGTTTCTTAGGCTTTTCTTTCTTTGACTATTTCTGTTCCTAAGTGGTTTTTAACATCTTTGTATTACCACCTATCCCTGGTTCCTTCATCCTATGATGTCCAGGCAGATTATAACCCAGACATTAACAGCACAGGCTCTTACACTCCAGACACCTGGCTTTGAACCCTGACTTGGCCTCTTACTAATTGGGGTACCTTTGGGCAAGTTCCTAAACTTTATTCTCTTAAGACTTTCTGTCTGAGTAAAAAATAATTTCAGTGGACTATTTATCACAGCAATAAAGTGAGATAATACATAAAACAGTTTCCCTAACACACACACACACACACACACACACACACACACACACACACACACACACACACACTCTTGCACATTAATGATCATGCTAGGGCATACATTTCACATTGAAGACTTTATCTCCCCTCTATAATGTTAAGTGCATAACTTAAATCATTTAATGATAATAAATAGAAGAGTTGGTTGTTTGAAACAAATTTTCATAATTATTTATTTAGCTTAAAAAAAAAAAACCTCTGAGTAAATCAACCACAGAGAGTGCCTAACCCTTACAGAAAATTAGCCAGCCCAGCTCTTCCTTCTTACTTCTATGAGCCCAGGCATCTGGGTAAGCTTGTCATTTTTTTTTTTCTGAAAGTCTGGAAATTTAATGAGGCAGGAGAGAGAAGAAATATGCCTGTGTGCCAACAGAGACTTCATTTGTCAACAAGCAAGGTGTGTGTGTGTGTGTGTGTGTGTGTGTGTGTGTGTGTGTGTGTGTGTGTGGTCACATTATTATTTTTCTTTACATAACTAATTTATCTTAACAAATAGTCACAATTTACCATTTATGATGCAGTATACCACAATCAAGATAAGGAAAAAGACATGTAGTCTGGTCCCAGCCCTCAAGAAGCTGCCAGTGCCCACCTGCTCAGCTGTGTGCAGTTTGGAGCAGGTGGCCATGCTTGCTGATGCCATTGATCTTCATGATGTACCAGCAGCTGAACCTTCTTCCAGTGTTTGTTAATGACCTCACAGCTGTTATTGTCTTTTATTATTTGTTCCATTGTTTCTTACTGTCTGTGAAAAGTGCAGCTGTCTGGACACTTCACGATCAGAAATAAACTTTGGAACTTCCTGGGTGATTTTAGACAGTCACACTGATTCCATCTCCTGATTTTTTTTTTTTTGTCAGTTTGTTTCCTGTAGACAGAAATTGCTAGGTAAGAGAGCACATGCTTGTTTCTAGACAGCATATAAAATGAAAGCATATAGGCATCCTTAGCTTTTAATTAAACTACTTGCAAAGTAACCATTAAATCTATGTGTCACATTAGGATGTCAAGGGTCTCCTGTTGCCTGAAAGAATTATCTCTGCTTTGATTTATATATAACTTGTCCTAGTGAGGGGTGACAGGAGTAAACACTTGGTTTTTGTTTGTTTGGTTGGTCGGTTGTTTTTCACCAAAAGAAACTGAGAGTCTGGACAATAGTGTAATAAAACTGGTGCACAGCCTTAATTATATTATAAGCTCACAGACATCAAGCAACCCTTAGGAATATTGACAATGATTTTACTCACAACCCACCAAGGTGTGGATCCCAACAACACTGTGAGCGGCAGGAGCTCCTGTAAGAGCTGGCAGCACTGTACATGAATATGAGATAGTGAGGCTCTTGTACATTTGCATCTCACTCAGCTGAAATAACTTAAATATTGGCTTGATAGGGAGCAGAGCTCTTTTTTTCCTTAGCAGAGTTATAAAAGAATACCATTTTATCTAATTATTGGATACTTAAGAAGGCAGTGCCTCCCTCCCCTTTTAAAATAGTGCTGGCTGTGTATATTTTTTAGTAAGTGGAACAAGTGTATAAATTTGGTGTAACAAAATAGTTAATATATACAAATTTGCTAATGTAATGAGTGGCTAAAAACAATTTATGTAGTAAAAAAAATCATTATATGGTGACATTAACATTTCCTGATTACTTGTTTATGTGTATGTACACAGACACACACACACACACATATACACACACACACACACACACACATGTCTACTACCAATTATGTGTGTTGCTCATAGTTGGTCATTGTGCTGTAAAATGCCCATGCCAAGAATGCATATTCTTAGAGATAGAGAGCTAATTCTCTAGACTATTTAGCTCTGGGTGATAGTGGACCATGAACAAACAGAAAGTAACTCATATGCTGGAGTGACATGAGCAAAATACAGACCATAGGGTTTCCTAACTCTTAGCAAATATCATTCTACACCCAAACTTGACTTCTCACCTCAACAGTGGACCCATTATAAAGGATAATAGTGGAAAAATAAGAGAAAAAATTGTAATGCCTCAGTCCAGCCATAGAAAGGCCATTTGTAGCTTATGTCAGGCTTGTAATATGCCAGCCTCTGTGCCTTTCTATATAGTGACACACCATATAAAAAAGAGATATTGCTTTTCCCGTTTTCCTTTCTTTTGCTATAGAAATGCTGAAAGCATTTTAGCTACTTATTTTCCTTTTGTTTTTCATTATTTATTTACTTTACATACTGACTGCAACTTCCCCTCCCTCCTCTCCTCCCAGTCCCTCCCACTCACCTCATCTCCCCGTAGGCCTCCTTTCCTTTCTCCTCAGAGAAGAGGAGAGACCTCCTGTGGATATCAACCCACCTTGGCATATCTAGTTGTAGTAGGACTGGGAGCATCATCTTCTATTGAGGCTAGAAAAGACCCTCCAGTTAGGGGAAAGGCTTCCAAAGGCAGGCGACAGAATCAGAGGCAGCCCCTGCTCCTGCTGTAAGAGGTCCCACATGAAGACTAAGCCACACATGCATCTGTTATATATGTGTAGGGTGACTAGGTCCATCCCATGCATGTTCTCTGGTTGGTGGTTCAGCCTCTGTGAATACCTATGGGTCCATGTTAGTTGATTCTGTAGGCTTTCTTGTGGTGTTCTTGACCTCACTAGCTCTTTCAATCCTCCCTCCACCTCTTCCATAAGATTGCTCAAGCTCCGCCTAATGTTTGGCGGTGGGTCTCTGCATCTGTTTTCATCAACTGCTGGGTGAAGTCACTCAGATGACAGTTATGTTAGCCTCCTCTCTGCGAGTATAGCACAATAGTATTAATAGTGTCAGGGATGGGATCTCTTATGGCATGGGACTCAAGTTGGGTCAGACATTTGGCCATTCCCTCACTTTCTGCTCCCTCTTTATCCCTGCACTTATTATAGGCAGGAAAAATTGGGGGTGGGAGGTTTTGTGGTTGGGTTGGTATCCCCATCCATCCATTGGAAGTCTTGCCTGGTTATAGGAGGTGGCTGTTTCATGTTCCATATCCTGTATTGCTAAGTTTTAGCCAGGGTCACCTTCATAGATTCCTGGGAGTTTCCACTGCCCTAAGTCTCTAGCTTGACTTAGAGATGCCCCTACTGATTGCAGTTTTCTCTTCCTCCATCCTCAGCACACTTGGTGCCTCCTGTTCCCCTTCCCACCCTGTCTCCCTCCCAGGTCCCTCCCTCCAGCTTCCTCAGATATATATTTTATTTTCCTTTTTCAGTGTGATTCAAGTCCCCTCCCTTGTTGTTATTTTGCTTCTTTGGGACTGTAGATTGTAGTGTGATTATCCTGTACTTCATGACTAATATCCACTTATACGTGAGTACATACCATGTTTGTCTTTCTGAGTCTGGGTTACCTCACTCAGGATGATCTTTTCTAGTTCTATCCTTTTGCCTGCAAATTTCATGTCCTTGTTTTTAATAGCTGAGTGGTATTCGGTCTTGTAAATGTACCAGAGTTTCATTATCCATTCTTCAGTTGAGGGACATCCAGGTTATTTTCTGTTTCTGGCTATTACAAATAAAGCAGCTATGAACATAGTTGAGCAAATATCCTTGTTACCTTGTTACAAAAGATGGTAGAGCATCTTTCCAGTATATGCCCAGGAGTGGTATAGCTGGATATTGAAGTAAAACTATTCCCAAGTTTCTGAGAATCCAACAAATTGATTTTCAAAGTGGTTGTACAAGTTTGCACTCCCAGCAGCAATGGAGGAGTGTTCCCTTTCCTCTACATCCTCTCCAGCATGTGCTGTCACTTGGATTTTTGATCTTAGCCATTCTTTAATGTGTAAGATGGAATCGCAGAGTTGTTTGATTTGCATTTCCCTGATGACTAAGGACAATGAGCATTTCTTTAAGTGCTTCTCAGCCATTAGAAATTCTTCTGTGGAGAGTTCTCTGTTTAGCTCTATATCCCATTTTTTAATTACTCAATTTGGTTTGTTGCTGTCTTATTTCTGGTTTTCATTATGTATTTGGGGTAACAGCCCTCTGTTGGATGTTGGGTTGATGGATATATTTTTCCAGTCTATATAGGCTGCTTCTTTTGTAGTAAGTTAAGTCATTATTTTAGAAAATAGCAAAAGGATATTTTTCTTGGAAGCTACTAAAGCCTTGGCTTGTGGCCAATGGAGCCTACAGACAGATAAATCCATCCAGGATACTTTGTGTTTGTAAATGTTAATGTATTTCTTCTCAGAAAACAAAATTGAGAAGACTGAAAAGGGGACATTTCCAGTTTGATAAATAGGGTGGATGGGAATTTCAAAGCCTATTTCTAAACAAATGATAAAAATACATCACATTATAATCAGATTTTATTTTGATACAAATTGTGTTAAAGAATGTTAAGTGGGGAAGCTTGGACAGTCATCCTGCTGTCACAGGCTGTTTATTTGTCTTTGTCTAAAGAGAATGAGAGGAACCTAAGGACATTAGCACAAGTTCCTAACAGTGGCTGTTACAATTTAGCCATTAAGGTAAAGGCTTTACCTTTTCTTTTTCTTTAAACTTCTTTTCCACATGATATATATTACTCATATTTTGTCCTCCCCAACTCCTCCCATCTCTTCCCTACATGCCTAACCACGCAACTTTATGGTTTTTTCTAACTCTCTCAAAAAGAAGGAAAGAAAAAAAGTGAACAAACAGTAATCCTTGTAAGCCAAGAAGAAGGAAAATGAGAAGAGGAAGAAGAAGGAGGCAAAGGAGAAGAGAAGGAAAAGAAAGAGGAGGAAGGGAAAGAGGAAGAGGAGGAGGAGGAAGAAGAGAAGGAGGGGGAGGAAGAGGTGGAGAAGGAGAGGGAGGAAGAGGTAGAGGAGGAGAGGGAGCAAGAAGTGGAGGAGGAGAGGGAGGAAGAGGTGGAGGGAGAGAAGGAGGAGGAAGAGAAGAAGGAGGAAGGGGAGGAAGATGAGGAGGAAGAAGAAGAGAAGGAGGAGGAGGAAGAGGAAAATGGAGGAAGAGGAAGAGGAGAAGGAAGAAGAAGAGGAGGAGGAGGAGCAAATGAAACAAACAAACAAACAAACAAAAACATCTCCCCCCCTTCCACTAATTATACCTGAGCATGGATCCTGTCCTGGACTGTGGCTGATAAACCCAGAGACACTTCATTGGACAAACTGAGTTTTTCTCTCCCAGAGGTATCAATTACTAACAACTACTTGGTTAGGAGTGAGACTTTGTTTTTATTTTCCCTTCTCAGTGCTGGGATTTTTGTTTGCTCAACCTTGTGCTGGTTTTGTGTATGCTAAGGCCTTACCTTCTGATAAGACTAAAAACCACCTTAAAGTCAAAAAGTTATGAATTGATATTTGATGTAGATTAAAGTATGAGAGCACATGAATCGAAGACCACAATCATATCTCTGTGCGTGTATCTAGACAAGTGGGGAGATATAGGTCAAAAGGTAAAAAACAAAAATAGCAGTCAAATAGGATCTAGGGATCAAATGTACAATGCATAGCATACGAACTATACTCAACAATGCTGTATTGTATTCAGGGATTTTCCTCATCTGGTAAACTGTAGCTTGACTTGCCATAAGGAGAAAATGGCTATGTGAAATGTGACATATTTTCAGTTATATCACTGGAATCTCAATGTCATTAATATAGTGGATTTATGTAGAAATAAGACTTATAACATCATGCTGTGTACCTGAAATGTACCCAATGAGATTTATTTTTATATAAATAGGAACATATTTAAATAACTAAACAGAAGTAGAAATGCATACAGAACATGAATTTCCTGCTTAAAAACCATGGCTGATCAAACCGTAGGAAACCTTCTCTGATGGTTCTGCAGGGATGTCTTCTTCTCTTTTTTTTTTTTTTTTTTTACGTTTATTATTATTTTTTAATATAGTTTATCAATTTATTCACATTACATCTCAATTGTTATCCCATCCCTTGTATCTTCCCATTCCTCCCTCCCAGACATTCTCCACAGTTGAGTGGAGAGTGGGGTCTGACTTTCACACAAACTCTGGTGCCCCATATCTGACCATGTCCCCTGGGTGGGGAGGCCTGGTGGCACTTAGAGGAAGGATAGCAGGCTACCAAGAAGAGACTTGATACCCTATAAGCATATACAGGGGGAGGAAGTCCTCCTCAGTCATAGTCACAGGGTGTCTTCTTAGAACCTAAGCCTCCATTTTGTTATTCCAAAACCAAAGTCTTACCTCTCAGTACACAAACCCCTAAATCTAATGAGATAGACACATGATCCATGTATTTGGTACATCACTTTGATATATTTCAGAATTCAAACTCCAATTTTTTTAAACATAAAGTATCATTTTCTATTGACCCCAAAGCATGTGTAAGACTAATAAATATATAGTCATCTTAACATCTTTCAGTATATTTTAAAATCACTTTTAAAGTTAAAAAAAAAGTCATAATAAAGTTGATGGCCTGTGTTCTATATTTAAGACCAAGTTCTGATTTCTTCAATGATTAATTAATATAAATTAATCAGAGTCCTGTGCTTTTATGACATAATTAATTAAATGTTTTTAGAATAATTTGTTATTCCTGGCCTTAAGAACCTCTATTAAGGCAGCAAGCAGCGCCTTCTTGCTTGCCTTGAATTTTCACTGATATGACTCAGTGATTGGCACATAAATATTTATAGGATCGGAGACTGGGTAAGGCAGTGGAGCATGTGATTCCAAACCAAAATGGGTAATTTATAAATATCAGTGAGAATTGATTATAGTAAATGAAATAATCCTTAACTGACGCTGAAACCGATAAGAACATGCATGAACCTTAAAGAGATTGCCCAGTCCTAACGCCAACAGAATAAAGATAAGGATGATCATCCATTCACTTCACTGAGATGCTGTGGAAATGGTTCGGGAAGAAACCTTCAAGTGGCTTTGTAGGTCTACGCTTTGTGTACCTCCTAAAGGTAAAATTACAGGCATTCATCTCTTTAACACATTCTTTTTTTTTTCCTTTGTATATAATCTTTGCTGATTGCCCAAACTTTAAGATTTTAATTAGTAGCTTATTATCTTTCTGCTTGAACCCACCAAGTAGTGTTATTCATTTACATTTTGCCTTGGCTTCATTCTGTTAACAGAAAGCCATATGACCCTCCTGTTTGAATTAGTAAGCATGGAGTTAATTGATGCAAGTATTGTTCTTCTGATCTCTGAGAACATGCCATAGTGGGAACCACTCTTGCCACCAGACATGACGGTACCCTGTACTATAAGAATAAATACGTATAAATAGTATTCATTGAGATTTGTATCTTTTTCTTGTGTCTCTACTGCCCCTGCCAAGAGCATGAATGAGATCCCACGACCATTTATAAACAAGCACGAGTTGACCCGAGTCAACTGCAGAACTTAAAGTGTCCAAGGCTTCATTTCATGGATTTAACTCTCTCCCAGAAACAGATGAACCAGGCCTGAGTGACTGTGAAAGTATGCTGGGAACAGAGGGCTTCCGTTGGGCCCTTGGGAGGACGGTGCTCACATTTTGGTAGAATTTACATTTTGAATTAACTCTCAGGGTATAAAGGAGATTCAGATGTTGTCATTCTCTCTTAAATACACTCATGGTGACTTTGAGTGAATTATTAGATAAATAATCAGTGTAAACTTAATCATTTTATCAGCCATCCTGGCTCAGTTCATGTGGTTCAATCTGATAATGGAAAGGCTCACAAAATAAACATTTTTTTAAATCTAAGAACTACCACATATCAGGGGACTGCACCTTGCCAAAAAAAAAAAAAAAAAAAAAAAAAAGAAGAAGAAGAAGAAAGAAAAAAGAAAAAAGAAAACAACCCTTGATCCTCAGAGTAACTTGAGCACTGGTTTCCTATTCTAATGTGTGCTGTGGGTGGACAAGTGCATGTGCCTCAGCTGGTGTGTATTATAGGTGTGTACAAGTGTGTGTACCTCAGCTTCAGGACCCTTCCTACTTGATCTTGTCTTCACAAACTAGTGGAGATGTTTTAAATTATTTGTATTAGATTATCTTGCAACTGATTTTGTATATTTTTTTCAGAAACCTAAGTATAAAAGCATTCCTGTTGCATGTGGCTACAATAGTCACATGAACTTGTTGTTTGAAGCTGGTCAGTCATTGTTTTATATTCAGTGTCTAACTCCTGTGTGCTTAAACAAAACTGTGAAAAGCACATTTAGCTTATCTTGTTGTATACCTTGTAGATTCATAGTTTGAATCTCCTGGGAACATTTCAGTGGTAGAAGGGTCAGTGGTAGGGATGTTAGCTGGTCAAAAGTTTTCTTGTGCTAAGCCCTGAGCTTATATCAGATTCTTAAGAGGGTCCCACATGGTATCTCTCACACTGATTGCAGTAGTGCTATTTGAGTCAAGTGCATGAGCCCTAGGCCTTCTTCCAAGAGCTCATTTAATCATGAGATATAATAATGGAAACCTCTCATTTTGGAAGCCAGGGTGGCTTCACCTTGACCTCCATCACCGAGGATAAGTCAAATGCAATGTTTTCAAAATGTTGTTTAGACTGGTTTTATGTGCCTTCTATTCCTGTGGATTACATCATGGGTTATATCAGATTTTAAGTCAGATGAGCTAAAACCTGATGGCAGGAACAGGGAGTTTATGACCACAGGGCTTGGCTCTTGGTTTTCAGGTGCCTTGCAATGTGATGTTAACACTGGCAAGTTAGAAAACAGAACAGTTAATAACCCCACCCCTCAGGAGATGAAAGTAGGGAATAATGAGATGAAAGTAAGGAGTAAGTGCCATAATTTATGTGAAATAATTAACAGAGTGACTGCCTTGGTAAGATAATTCCAAGGCTGATCAGTTTCTGAGACAATGGACAGCACTGCCTTGATAATTACTTTGCTGGGAAAAGTGAGCAACTCTTTTAATCCAACTGAAGGATAGTTTTCAGCTAAGACACCAAAAGGAATGTGTCCAGAGTCCAGTCAAATGGGTTGTTTCCCTGAGGATATATTTTTACACATAAATATTATTCATATTTATGGGCACATTGTGTAAAGAGAGACATTTAATAAAGGTAAACAGAACAGTGTAATGCATAACATAGTCATGATAGATAGTATTGTAAGTTTTTAATTGAATGATTAATATTGAATAATTTAACTGATTGATGGTCTCCCAAAAAATGTCCCTGTCCTGCTTCCTAGAACATGAATATGTAAACTTATATGGGCACTATAGTT
Organism: Acomys russatus; assembly: GCF_903995435.1. NCBI lineage: Eukaryota > Metazoa > Chordata > Mammalia > Rodentia > Muridae > Acomys > Acomys russatus. The sequence continues at coordinate 10,125,813 of NC_067166.1, read as the reverse complement.
TGGATGAGCATCTCTCACTGTCTGAATAGTTAAGGTTTGATACCCAAAATGGTACTGCTGGAAGATGGTGCAAACCTCAAGAGCTGGAACCTAGTGAGAGACTTGTCAGGCGTTGGGGATATGCCCCAGAAGGGGGAGTAAAATTCCAGTTTCTTTTTGTTTGTTCGTTTGTTTTGTTTTTTGTCTCTCATGCTCTAGCTATAAGATGAGTTGTTTGTGCTTCTTCTACCATCCTATCCTGGCTGACTGAAAACCCAAATATAACAGGACAATAGATTATTGAGAGAAGCCTCCAAAACTGCTCCCCTGGAGGATACCTGTTCAGTCCCGGGCACCATGTCAGAAAGCTAACAACTGCTTCCTCCAGCTCTAGAGGACTCTGGTCCCTCCCTGTGGAGATTCTGTGGTTAGCTACGCTCATGTACACAAGCACATACCTTAAAATTTATATTAAAAAATAATTCAAAAAAAGAAAAGGGTTCCGAAGTTCCTTTAAAACTTTGTGGTCCTTCTCTTCCTTAACAAATGAAAAGAACTCTGCTCACAGCAAGATTTTTTTATAGCTCATCCAAGAACCGTACCTTAAAAAATGCTTTTATTGGGGAAAAGAAAAACACAACTAGGAGCAAATTCCATTTCTGCCCCCACATGCCTGTGGCCAAGTTCTTCTCTGTGCTGTGCCTTTGCCAAACCGAACTAGAATGCATGATGAAAAGGACAGCCAAATATTAGGTGGAGCTCGGGGAAGCCCGAGGAAGAGAGGATGGAAGAATTGTGGGAAGCTGGGGTTACCAGAAGAACATGACCCAGAGATTCAACTAAGCAGGGCTCATAGGGGCTCACAGAGGGTAACGCGACAACCATGGAGCCGGCATGGGTCTGCACTAGGTCCTTTAAATATATTTTTGGGTGTTTAGCTTGGGGCTTTTGTGGCACTCCTAACAGTAGGAGTACGGCTATCACGGACTCTTTTGTTTGGGCTTTGTACCCTTTTCCTCCTACTGTGCTGCCTTATCTAGCTCTGATATTAAGGTCTATGCCTGGTCTTTCTTTTTTTTAATTTTTTAAAAGTGTTTACGTATACATTTATATTATTACACGTATGCAAAATAAGCTACATACAACAAGAAGAACCACAAAACAATCAGAAATTATATAAATGTTACATTCATAGTGTTTTGGCTATTTGTATTTGGCAACCTTGAAGAAAATATCTTTCCTATCTTGGAGCATCTAAAATTCTGAATGTAAACCAATATCTATCATATCTCATCTCTATCAACTTAAAACATCTATCTAGACCTAAAAACATCTTAACCCCTAAACAACTAAGCTTAATTGTAAAACTAAACTGTCTGGTCTTCAACCCCATCAGAGACTTGAGAAGGAATAAAACTTAATTACTTGAGTAAACATGGAGTGCAGGTTAGCAGCTTCCAAAGTGGAAAAAAGGACAGAGACAGTTTGTTGCCTGAAAAATCACCCAAAACTCTCAATAACATTGGAGCATCATGTTCAGCCTTCTAGCCCAATATATCTGATAGACATATTTGTGAGGCAGGAACTACTGAGGACTTGCTCACCCTGTCTTGCAAGAGTTTCTGTGCCTGGTCTTATTGCATCTTGTTATGCTGTGTGTGGTGATATCCCTGGAAGGCCTGCTCTTTTCTGAAGAGAAACAGAATAGTGGATCTGGGGGAAAGAGGAGGTGAGGGGAGGAACTTGGAGGAGTGGAAGGAAGGGAGCCTGCGATCAGGTGGTATTGTAAGAGAGAAGAATTTTTTTTTAATTTTTTTAAAGGAAAGGAAAAAAGAAACCATGATGAAAGTTCTTTTAATTCTTTGACTTGTCCATATGGTGTCACAATACTTCTCCCTCCAGAATGTCTCCAGCAGTCCTTAACATGCTATTCACAGAAGAGCTGAGTTACCACAGTGTCGTCAAGAGTGAGGAGTACACGAAGTCAATTAACTAATACTGCGGTTAACAGTGGAGGTTAATGGCTATGCCTGACATTTGGCACTAAAATCACAGAGGTAACTAGTGCCACTCAGGCGGCGCTTTTTGGATATGATAAAGATGCACACGTTGAGAGTCACTTCTCCAGGATGTCTGCTTTGACCTCCTCAAGTGAGGAGGTGGTGGGATAAACACACATCTCCCTTCTTCGGGAACTATCAACAGTGGCTTTTGGAGAGAAGGCTGGATTTTCTTCTCCATGAAATTCCCTTTCAGTGCTCTTCAAATTAAAAGAGATCATCTATGAGGTAGTCATAAGAAATGAATTGCTCGAGAAATTTACATGTTGTTTCTCATCCTACAACTAAAAGTTGACCACACCTGCCTATTAAATTGATGCTTTAATTATTAAAAAGAACCAAACCGATAGACAGAGAGTAGAGATACAGATATAGATTTACTGGAGTGGTTTTTGCAGAAGGCATGCAGGGAACTGATGCTGCCTTTGCCTTAGACCCCTCTATAACAGGACTACCTGCAGAGTGGTCCACTCATTCTCAGAGAAGGCCATCTCCTCACTGCCAATACTTCTAGAAATGTCTTCACAGACCTACCCAAAGGAATGCCTCTTAGTTGATTCCAGAGTCAATTTAGTTGGCCATCAGGATTAGATATCACCATCTGGAAGTTGATTTTATTCCTGAGTGGCTCTTCAGGAGAGCCAGTTGCTAGTGCAATGGCATTTTGATGTATTGCAATGATATTTGATATATAATGCACTGGTATTTGATATATTGTGTAGTCAGGTGTAGCTGACCACACAATAAGACTACATTGTTTTGTCTTTTGATACATTTCTTACTTTAATTTTAAATTAAATTAGATTTTTATATAGGGTTTTAAATTAGTTTTGTGTATGATATCCATCTTACTGTCATCTTTCTATTCAAGTGCTATCAGCTTTTACCTACTCCTATTTATATTTGTTTATAACTGATAACCAGACACCCAATAATATTTAAAACATAACCAGTAGTGGCTAAATTGAGCTTAGCATATTTATTTCATATATTTATCATTTATTTTTAGCTAAGACTTTTCAAAATCCCTTCTTTTAGCTTTCTGAAGTATAGATTACATAATTTTTTTTTTAAATCTACACCCACAATCCTGCAAGAGCACTTTAGCATTTTCACCACAACTTAATTGCAGCTTAGATCAATGCAGTGTTTCCACCATCTCTGTCTCGCCCTCCATCTGGTAGCCACCATTTTGTTCACAATTTTGACAAGATCAACGGTTTTAGATTGAAAATGTAAGTTAAGTTTATGAAGCTCTTGCCTTTCTCGGCTAGCTTTCACTTAACATAATGATCTCCAGTTTTGACCATGTTGTTACAAGTAACAGGATTTTGGTTTTTATTTAATGACTAAATAGTATCCTGTTGAGAATGTACACCAAAATTATTTTTTTTTTATGAGATTCAGTTCATGGACAACTAAGTCATTTCATTTCCTGGCTTCTATGGAAGGTGCTGGATGAACTAAGGAATGCTCACGTTGCTTTGGAGCACTGGTGTCGATCCCTTTGGGAATGCACATTATAGGAGAATCACAAGATCATTCGGGAGCTCTGCTTTTACATTGAAAATTAGTTCCCATCCAGGCTGAGGCCATGTCTCATTTGGTAGGAAGCCTACTGCACAAACATGAGACCCTGAGTCTGAAAGCCCAGAAGTGGTGAATACATCTAACCGTATCTGTGGGGAGTGGTAACAGTGACCGATAGATCCCAGGGGTTCATTGTCCAGCACATCTGCCAAATCAATGGGTGTCAGGTTCACTGAGGAACCCAATCTCAAACAAATGAATAAAGGTGAAGAGACCCCGAGGAAAGGCACCTGAATCCAACTGCTGTCCTCCACAGATATGTGCAAGTGCACACAGGTAGGCTAACAAATATATACACCCACCATACACACAGAGTAAGATTTAGTGTCTGTTAACTATACCACATTACGAGTTTCCTCATGATAGTGTCACACACAAATGTACTTTGATCATATTACCCTCTCTTGTCCCTCCACAAACTGGTCTCTTTCCGTTTTTAATGTTTTTAAGAAACTGTTGGGGTTGGGGATTTAGCTCAGTGGTAGAGCACTTGCCTAGCAAGTGCAAGGAACTGGGGTTCAGTCCTTAGCTCTGCAGGGGGGGGGGACTGCTATGTCAACTTCCATTGCAATACTTATTTATGGTTCCAGTGGTGTGCAACAATTCTCTGTTCCCACATCTCCAGAGCCCTTTATAACATGACTCTCCTTGAGACCTACTCATTCCTCTTTGGCTGAGCTGTTATGATTTTAATTCTATTCCTAGATGATTGGTGCTGTTGAGTTTTGTTTGTTACTGGCCATTTGTGGGTTTTTTTTTTTTTTTTTTTTTTTTTTTTTTTTTTTTTGACAATTGTTTACTGAGATCTGTAGCCCTGTTTTTAATTGGGCCATTTGCTGTTTTGATATTAAATTTTGAGAATTTTTCATATATTCTGATATCAATGCTGCTTCTCTCACACAAATATTTGGCATATCTGTGTCATATATGTCTGCAGGTACATAAATGTATACATAAATATGCGTGTACTTATACGTATAGCTATACATATCTGTAAATATGTATGTATTTATATAAAACAAGGGTTTTCTTTTAAAGAACTGTGGTTCTTCAACATGTGTGATAGGTTGTGTTGCACTGAGTAATTCTCAGGAGTTATGACTAGAAACAGAGTTTCCCAAGTGCGTCCAACATCTCTGCTGGGCAACATTATCTCTTCATCTAAAAGGATGCTGGCCAAGTGACAGGAGGGAAGAGAGCATGTGCTCTTAGCCACCACTCTGCAGAAAGGACAATGACAATTTTTGTACATATATCATCTCATTGAACTCTCACAACTCTCCTACCCGGTAAATTGTGCCATGTTTGTAAGCTATCAGCTCAGGCCGACTGAGTAACATTCCTGGAAGAAACGAGATTTGGATACAGGATCTATACCACCGTGATGTGCTTGACATGACGTTAAACAATGTGTCCCACAAATGAGTGGAGTTGGTCTAAACTTTTACCTTGATTAGTTCTAGACTGGCTCAGAAGACAGTGTGTTGAGATCACCAGAGAAGTTGAACAAATAGTGCTTTAAACCTAGAGATGAGAGCACAAGGGAAGAGAAATTGTTAGCAATTTCATCAAAGTAAAAAGCATGAATTATTCAGTATGACTCTAGATATTGATGAAGTTAAATGAACAAATGCCAGCCTACCAGACTGTGAAGATAATGAGATTCATATATTCTTCAGTAAGTCATTAATTATATTTCTTACCATCTCCATTCTTCTTAGGCATAGCCTAATCTATACTAAGGCTTTGTTGCATTTTCATGAGTAAATCCTGTATTTCAAAACTCTATTAAAATTATCGTTTACAGCGCTGCACTAACTGTTCAATAATGAAGTGGTTCCTTACAGCCCATCAGGATAATAGGTAGAGAGTAATAGTAAGTTCTTGATATGCTCATAATTTTCATCAAACTCACTAGTAGTATGCTTTATAATATTTCTTATCACCAGCCTTGACCATTTTCTCAATAGCCTGATATTTTATCATGTTAAACTATAATTAATATGGTATGACGTCATATATCTTTCCTTCATATTATTTGCTTAATACCAATAAGTACTTCAGTGGTTGACTGCTCAGAAATGTCTCACGGTCTCTAAATGTGTGATCGCAGTAAAACATTCGCTGATTTAGCAGTTACTAAGTAAAAATTGATTTAAATGCTACATGTAAATACTTTATTTTCTAGAAGAAGCATTCCTTTATGGGAATCCACTTTGCTTTTTATTCAGACTCAGGTCTCAGGGAGCATGTATGTATGAGTTATGGCTGGATGTCACATGCTGTTGATATGAATTCTGCAGCAGCATGCAGGCTTGCACTGAGGATCTAGCCTCTTTATTTTTTGGCCCAGCATTTTCCTGGCTCTTGTTTTGATTTATTCTACAATAGCAGGATATGCTGGGAACCGACGTGATGACGAAAACAAAAGAAGGCTAATAGCCTCTGTTGTCTTTGATTTTCTTTAAAATCTACTTGCCACATGAAAGACCTTAAATGTTTTTTAATAATTATTAATGCTTATTAAATCAAAAGGCTCCTTCCAATATCCAAATGATAAAGCAGAGACCCTTCAAAGATGGCTGGTCAGTTCTCTTTAACCCTCCACCTAGATAAATTTCATAGAGATGCTGGAACTGCCAAGGAGGATGCCTGTCAGAGAATGAAGGAAGCGTCCTCTTCAGAAGTAAGATAAGGGTTCTGAGCTGTGCACTGCATTTATGTGTTCTCTGTAGTCTTATAACCATTCTCCCCCAAAGTACTGCCTATTGGAATGAAACGTTATAAGGAGTGGCATATGGAGTGTATGGGTTTTTAAAATCACATGGCTGTTTAACATTTGATTTATAAGTATTTACAAAGATGACGGTATAATTTTAATCCCAGCATAAGAATGAAATCTAATGTATGGTTCTTTAGTCTACCAGCCTTAGATATTAACCCACACTTTCAGCAAGATGCAAGTTGTGGTTATTGGGGAGGGGGAGGGAATCTGTTTATCTGGGATTTGTGGGCATAGAAATTGATTAAATCAATTGCTCCAGACTCTTTTTCCAAGAGCTTCTGGCACCAGTGAGTGATGGTCAGAGGGATTCTGGAGACTGGGAGGTATGAGATTATTGGGGATATACCTAGACTGAGTTGGGATTTGGGGTTTTTCTAAATTGGAAACAGTAGTGCAGATATGAGAGACAACTGTGCCGGTAAAGACTGTTGAGACTTATATGTCACAACAGCCACATACAAAACTTATCTGTCTACCACTTCATTCCCTTCCAAAGAAAACCCACACATCTTCATCCTGGCAACAGCAAGCAACTGTGATGGAAGGCTTTTTTGTTCGTTTGTTTGTTTTTGTGTTTAGATGCATGGTCTTGCCATGTATCCTACGGTGTTTTCCAACTTTCGATCCTTCTGCCTCTGCCTTGGCTGTGTACATGCCTCACCATGCCAGACTCTGTAAGAATTGTTGAGCAGTTAACAATAATCCTGGCAATAAAGGAATTTTCAGTTGAACACAGGAAGTCCTTAAAGCCAATCATGAAATGGTTGGTTACTGCCATGATATTTGTACCCCTATTGTACCAATGGCTATGTCTTGGCTGAACAGACATTACTATAGCTTGCAGAGTTCACAGATGAGTAGAACTTATCATTCAATTTGTCTGCTTGTGGTATGCATAGTACTTTCTAGCACTATACAAGCTAGTCATTGAGGATGGAGATTGCAGGTGAATACCAGCTTGATTCCTATGTCTTCTATGATCCAACTGTGAGGTATCTTCAGCAGCAGGGTCTTCCTCTCAAGTTCTGGAGGGTAACCAATAACATTGGCAAGAGCCTGTGCTCTGTTACTTCTCTGTTGCTATGATAATATGCCCATGACCAATGAAACATATAGAAGAAAGAGTTTACTTGGGGCCTTATGGTTTCAGAGAATTAAATGCTTGACACTATTCCAAATACTAAGGATATGGCTGTGACTGGAACTAACTAAGCCATTCATGAAGCATACAGGCTAGTGGGAGGAATATGGTAGACAAGTAATACGTGAGTGATACCTCAGAAAATAAGTGTAACAAGGGAAGAGAACCCTGAGGTAATGCTCTGAGAGGAATGGGAAATGAGGTGGTGGATCAGAGAAGCCTCCTCAGAAAGCAGCATGCTGGTTGAGATGAGCCCTTGATAAAGAGAGAGTAGTTGTGTAAAGAGTTGAGCAATGACTCATTTGAGCAGGAAAACAGTACATATGTAAAGGCATTTAGGACTGAGGAAAGTGGTATGGGGAACAGAAGAAGGCCGAGGGAGCATAGGACAGAATGAAATTGAAGCTGTTGATAGGGGCCTGGCCAGACAATGTAAGGAATGGGTTTTACATTATAGTCTACAGCAAATCTTTCAAGGTTTTAAGCAAGATTAAATGACCCAATTTAGGTTTTTAAGTGATTTCCTCTTCCTGTTGTGTAGGAGGTAGATTGCGTGGAGACAAGAATAAAACTTGGAAAAGAGCAGAAGGCGTCTTGTAGCCGTTGAGAGGATGAGCCAAGTTGGACCCATGATGGTGTTCACTGAGGTTTTCACTTTCCTGTGTCACTGACTGCATTAATCATAGACCAACAGTACATTATGATCATATCCCTAACCATGTACTTCTGTGTCCTGAATAGATTTTATTCTTAAAGGTCAAATTAACAAACTGGTCAAAAGGAAGTGTCCATTTGACACCTCAGTCCTGGAAAGCAGAAAAGTTGGACGTTTAGGACTATAATCAGTAACGTAGTGAGTTTTCCGCTAGCCTGGTCTACATGGGACCTTCCCTCAAAACATAAAATGTTTTAAAAGATGATGATATATGTGGTGACTAGCATTCCAGGAGAAGGCCCGAGTCACAGCTGCTAAGGTGTCACCATGGTGTCAGGCATCTCCTTCCTGCCAACTCCCTGGTATACTCATCTACTTTTTAACATTTAACCAGAAGGTTCTCGGACATACCAGTTAGATTTTTGTTGTTGTTGCTGCTGCTGCTGCTGTTATTTAACTGATCACACAGAAATATTCAGGAAGGACATTTTCTATTCTTTTTATTAATATACAGTAATTATACAAATAGGGGTTTCGTGATGAGATTTCCACAGTGCACAAACTGTGCTTGATCAGTTCATCTCTGTGCCCCCGCCTCCTCCTTTCCTTTTCCTACTCCCTTCCACAGCCCCAGAATTCCCCATCTCAGTTTCATGCCCGTCCTTTTCCTCTTTATCTTTTCAATACAGAAAATGCACATTTTTTGTTCTCTGGGTAGCATGGTAACCTTGTCGCCTGTTAGCATGCCTCATATTCACATTTGATAGCTCAATTTAGTACTTGAATTTCCATTTCCTTTTATGATTTTTGCCACCCTGTATAAAAACTATCACCACAAGCAGTAATAGGATCATTCTGGGGGGAAATCTTCTAAGTGAACAACTCCAATCTGTTACAACTATAAACAAATAAATTAACTCATAATAACTAGGATTTGTCTTTGACTTTATAATAATGTCTGTGAGTGATATGAAAATAATCTATTTTATGGTTGGAATAGAAAACAATGACTATAAGTTCATTTAAAAACTACGAATCTATACATAATCTAGTATCATTTAAAATTTTCATATCTAATATTATCTAAAATAAGGAGTATTAAAAATACTATGTGACTTTCTTTTTATATCTTCTTATTAGTTTTATTTTTATGATATAATTATATCGCTTATCCCTTCCCTTTCCTCCTTCCAAAGCTTCGCTTATATTCCTTCCCATACTCCTTCAAATTCACAATCTTTTTTCACATTAATTGTTATTACATGGAGATATATATATTCCTAAATATAAACTGCTCAGTTCATATAATGTTACTTGTTTGAATATTTTGGGGGCTTAGCTCACCACTTGGTACAAACAACCAACTGAATTGGTGTGTTCAGATATTTGCATTTCATTGTAAATGTTGAAAAAAATTTTTTTAATCTCTTTGGATCAGACCCTTAGGAGATGTAAACTCCTTTGGAATGAGTCAGTGTCCCTTTATTCAGTTAAATTCCCAGGATCTCATGTAGTGCTTGGTCTCAAAAGAAGCTTAGCCAGATTAACAGATGAGTGAACAAAACCACTCGTCACTGTTACAGTGAGGACATTGTGTTTTCGAAGCACACTGATGCTCCTAAGGGTTTGCTTAGCATAGACTTGAATTCATCCCGTTTTCTTGTTCATAGTATGATAGCTGAAGTGCTAATAATTGTCATTTTTTTCCAATGCTAAGTATATGGGAAAACAGCAACAACAACAACAAAAAAAATCCATCTAGCCAAGTGGTTTTATAAATGTAGCTAACTTATTTTTTTTTAAGTGCCTCTTTTTTTATCCTAATATCATGTAAAATCAGATTGTCTTACTTTTTATCACTATACAAAAATATTTGTTCCGTCTCAGCTGCTTCTTCCCGGATTGGAATCCACCTGGTGGAGCCACCACTGCCTGGCACAGCACTGTCCTTCTCTTGGGAGTACGTTTTCTTTTCGTGGGGCTTCTGAAGCTAACCTTGGTGATGCGTCAAGAGCATGTTTTAAAGTAATTTCGAGTATACTTTTGAAGCATTGCTTATAGGAAAAATTTCACTCTCACCTTTCTCTTTAAACTGTTTTCAAAAAATTTAAATCCATTTCAGTGAGATGGATTGTGGGGCTATCAGACAGACTTTTTTTCTTTCAACAGACGTCAAGTGAGGCTCGCCTTCTTTCACAGAGATTACAAAGTTACATGTTAAGTGGTCATCAGAATGCACTTGGCATGTTTGTTACCAAACTTCACTGTTCATTTCATTTGGGGACTGAGCCATGATAGACAGAATCCATCTGATCTGTTGCATGTTTCAAGGTTATTGGGGAATTTTATTTTGAATTCTTTCTACCTACAAGCTTTTGCCCTAAGCATGCAAATTTTGTACCCTGACATCAGTACTTCTAATTGAAATTATAATTTTAATTATGTGCACTTAGAAGCACTAAACAGCTAGTGATACCTAGTTCTCTGACGTCAGACTCTCTAGAAGTCTATCTTCACCCTGGCTCTAACAGCTAATAAAGGTTCCCAGGCCTGGTGGCACACTCCTTTAATCCCAGCATTTGGGAGGCAGAGGCAGGTGGATCACTGTGATTTTGAGGCCAGCCTGCTCTACAAAGTGAGTCCAGGACAATCAGGGCTACGCAGAGAACTGTGTCTCAAAAAACCAAAAACAAACAAACAAAACAACAACAAACCCAGATAATGCGGTTAAGCATGCTTTCAAGTAGGTGGTAGGAAATTAAACACATTTGTGAGAGGCAATAGTTATCAATTGGGAGTGTATTTAGTAAACAGTGAGATTAAAAATTCCAGCTTTTAAGAAAACCAATTAGTTTGTGGGGAAATAGATTCGTTTATAAAAAATGTATTCTTAGTTTCAAAAGACCATTTCCTAGAAGACCCAGTCCTATATCTGGAACTGTTGATGGTGTTCGTGGTCCAGGCAGTGCATATGTCAACTTTCATTTGACGGTAGTCATGGTGACACTTGGTTCCCACCAATCTTAAGGTACCACATGTCCTCATCTTTAGCACATGTGGATAACTTCTGCTAATATAATTTTTAAAATAGTAATTGGTGCCCTAGAATAGCTTGACTTTGCTTCTAAGGGCGTTGTAGCTAATCCACAGAGTACTCACACGCCTCTTGCTAACCCTAAAGATGAAGATGTGCTTTGTACACTGAGCATCTTTACCATCCACACATTGTGAGAAACATGGAAACTCAATTTGAGAGTGAGTGGAAAGATAAGACTCAGAGGAGGAGAGGGAGAATTCTGCAGCGTAAGAAGATGAGGCGAATGCGTGATGATGAGGGCATAACAGGTAGGAAAATCCAAGTCCAAGTTGATAGACAGTGGGAAAATGTAGAAGGGTAAAAACAGAACTAGCCATTTGGAGCTGATGTCTCAGAAGTTATGAGCTTGTAGACTACTGCTGAAATTTCCAGGAGTTGTATCAGGCAGATATGATCAGGTACCACAGAAAATATAAAACCACTCTTTCAAAAGATGATTGGCATTGTGGTAAGAAAGAAACAACACAGATATTTGAGAATATGGAGAAATTAAGAAAACTGTTGAAATAGGAAAAGAACTTGAGGAGAGCAAGCCATAGTAATAGCTGTAAACATTTTCAGTACTTATTACTCAGTCTGTGGCATCATAGCACTTTAGCTGATATAATCTCCATAAAATGCCCATTGAATGTCCTGCAATTGTCATCTGTATTTGCATATGGAAATCAAGCTGTTGAGAGCTTCTACAGACAGTGCTATCAAGATGTAAAACATAAGCTTCAAGAAGATACACATCTAACCATCCTGTGATGCTCCTTGCATCACAGAGAAAGGGGCATTCAGCAGAGCATTGACATGCCAGATCCACTCCCAGGCAGGGCTGGGATTGTATATGTGCTGAGGAATCAGCATCCGAAGAAGAAAGGGGAAAGAATGCAGGACAACTCAGTGTGTAACTTAGAAGGAGGATTAAACTGTGATGCTTTCTACTTGGTACAGAAAGAAATGCCTTTCTAGTTAGGGAACCGGGAAAACAAAACACGAGCATCAAGAGGATAGCGTGAATCTGAGTGATGGCTGCAGTGTGTGCTAGGAGTCTGCGAAGATGAAAATAAGTAATTACCCAATAGCAGTTGGTGGCTGATACAGGATGACACTTACAGTAGGGGTCTCCTGCTTCTCAGCTCAGCTTGGCATCTGGGTCACAGGCTGAGCAGGCAATGCTGGGATAGAAGATGAGCTGTGATTGCTTAGCCAGGGCGATTGGATGCTCATGGGAGCCTCACTTCTATCTCTGCAATCGAAAGAGGTAAGAGCAGCAGAAAGTTACAGTAAAATTGGTCTGTGTAATTTTTATTGGCTTATGATTAAAGGGAAAGCATTTTAAGATCTTGTCTAAAAGATTGTAAATTTTTTTTGAGTTTAAGCACACTCCATATCTTCAATTTTCCCCCACTTCTCCCACTGAAATATATTTCATTTTATAGGAATTCAATAAATCCTGTGACTTTATTGTTATCAAAGGGATTATAAGGGACTTCAGAAGTTGGTAGGGATGACAGAGGTATCTATCAGGAAAAACTTTTTATGTTGCTTTCAAAGTTAACTCTTTTCAAGGAGAATGAAATTGCTCAAATCGCTTCTATGCCTTTCTATCCTGATCCTAGACGTCTAAGGTAGATATCTTGGCAGAAGTACAGCTGGAAGTTTGCTGATCCTAGGCACTTCAGTGTGAGTCCTTAACAAATACAAATACAATTCCATGAGGAAAGGTGAGGAACTACGGGTCCTAATTATACATATAAAGTTCCATGGGTAGGCTACGTTGTAGAGGGGGAGTACCCTTCTTGTCTCTTTGCCTTAGACTATGAGATAAAAGCATATGGCAGTCTATTTAGTATTCCTGTTCCTCCATTATAGAAGATCCATATAACTGAGTGACAACTTGACTTCAGCTCTTCACTCATTTTCCTAATGAGGGTAATATGTTTGTACTCCTTGCATAAGCAAGTAATCACACGCCCTCATTTATGTTATTTTTCTATAGACAGGTGAACCACATGCTCCCAAGGACAGCATGTTCTAATTTTGAGCAGCACTGCACAGGGCTGCAGGCCCAGTTTTATGGTCTGCCGTGTGTTATAATGCTGCCTGCACTCAGAGCCTCAGATACCTGCAGCACGACATTTTTCAGAAGCAGTGATAGGCAGTGTTTAATTGGCTCCGTTATTCTGGGATTCTCAAAGGCTTTCACAGGGGTGCCCATTCACAAACAGTGACTGCTCTCTTGGGGTGTGACGCTTTGTCCAATTACTGTCCTGCATGGCATCCAGTGCCTGGGCAACACCTGCAGCAGTCCTCTTTGCATTCCAATGACTCCATCTCTGAATTTACTGTGACTCGGGGCCTCAAAGGGCCAGTGGGGTTTTGTGTAGAAGAGACCAAACTTTGCTCTACTTGTAGAATACCTTTGCTTTCGCTTTCTTTCCTGGCTTTTTGTTTTGTTTTGGGTTTTGTTGTTAGAGCTGGGTGGTTTTCTTCTTCCTTCCTTCCTTCCTTCCTTCCTTCCTTCATTCATTCATTCCTTTCTTTTTTTAAATGAATTCATAAATGTGTGGCAAAGTTGTAAAACAACCACATAGATGTATCTGATAAAAGTCCACACATGATCACAATGAGCCCAAATAACTGATTTTATTAAAATTGACACTTCGTTAATTGAAGTGCCAAACATTCACAGTTAGCAGCTCACCTTTGCCTCTCCTGAACTAAACCACTAAAAATAACTTAAGTTCATCACTGGAGTGGGAAAGAACAGACAGAAAAACAGAGCTTCACTTCTTAGTGGTCTGCCACAGTTTTCGAACCTACTGGCTTTTAAAGAGCAAGGATTCGTTTCTTATTTTCACAATTTGTTGGGCTAAATCAGGGTCTGCCCCCTTTAGACCATTTGCTTCAGGTGGTCTCAGTTTAGTGGCATTCAGCTGGCTGTTGATTTGAGCTGAAATAGTCAAGAATTCTTTACTTCTATGTACTAACATTTTCTTACATGTTCCTCAGTGTTCTGATTTGTGATCATTGTGCTTTTTCTGTGCCAGTAACTGTTCTCTTGAAGACTACACCCAATAACACGAGGCACATGCATGTCTTCACATTGGGTGGATATGACAGCTTAAGTCTCATGACCATCTGCGGACAGAATTCTTTATTCCTCTGGGGAGTTTAGGTTTTGTTTTTGTTTTCGTTTTTGTTTTTTTGTAAGGCCTCTATTATTTAATGTAAAGTATTCACATGGTGGGATTAAGGCAACTGATGGAATCTTAGCCTCATCTAAAAAATACGCCCACAGCAACATCCAGATTTATTTGACCAAATATATGGATGCTCTGTTATAGATTGACACACAGAATTAACTATGATATGCTTATGTGGATTCTCACATCTAGTTGTTTAGTCAAAGCTTCTCTATAGGGTGGCAGCTCATTTACTAGATAGAAGTGACACCTTGGGCCAGAGGCTCCAGGACATCATTACTGCTGCATCTACTGGTCAGAACAAGTCACCAGCACACTTCACAGTAAACAGGTGTAGACTAGAAGCCATCACACTCTTCCCTCTAGTCCTAGTGAGTCATGTCCCTCCCCAGAGAGTGTGATCAGGTTATAACTACTAAACTCATGTTCAAAGCTTTTGAGACAGTAAGTTTTGATATGGCTTTCCCAAAAGCCTTTAGTGATATTTCCCCCTCCCCACCTCATCCTCTACACATCTCCCTGGCAAGATACACTCATAGATACAATAGTGACATCGATTTTATAAGGGCGAGGAACAGCTTTCTGATTGGATTTAAGACCCACTTGGCAGGAGATAACACATGCCTGGTTTGGTAAATCTGTCCAGAGTCCATGGTTGGGGAGCTCAGAAACTCCTATCATTTTGCTGAATGGTCATGATATCAAACTCCCCTCTTAAATCCCTTCTCTATGATCATAGATAATTGCCTCTTTCAGACCCCATCAGAAACACACAGATATTTCTACCCCTTGTCAAATCTCCACTAGCTTTTATTTCGTCATTGTGCTATGGATTGTAATTTATGCAAAACAGCCACAAAATGGTCAAAGGGCAGTGGATTAAGTGTGAAATGTTGAGTGCTCAGTCACAAACGGGAGACCCATATCATCCCTCACAAGATTCGAGTATTACAAGGCAAGAGGAAGCAAAAAGCTTGTTAGATCTGTTAGGTGGAGGAGAGCCAGTAGGAGGCAGCATCTTCAGGCCATGACAGGGCTGCTGCATTCATGCATTTGTGGCAGCTGTGCTTGGCTGCACAAAACCTGCACAAGATCAAACCCAGTGACTTTTGCTGGGAGGTAAGTCAGCTATCCTTCTGTGTGTGTCTCCTGGTAGATCCATTGGACTTACACCAGAGAATGGCCCAACACCTATGACTATATGGATAGCACAACTTGGACTCAGTGGGTTATAAAAAAGAATAAAAGATGATGCAAAGTTGGAAAGCAATGAGGAGTGAATCTTTGGCGGGGGGGAGTTAGTGCGAGAGAAACAGGAGTTATTATCAATATATGTTCCATGAACATATGAAATTCTCAAAGAATTAAAAAATATATCTTTTTTAAAGACAGATGTTTTTTTCTATTTTAGTCTGAGAGTTATGATGTTATTGACGAACATCTTTAAGATTGTTGACAGGTCTTATCTTCTAGGTGAAAGGGTCTAAAGATTTGCAGAGATTATCCACTGCCATCTTATGGGTTGAGAGCAGCCTCAAAGCCTTATTTACTAGTATTGCCTTTGACTTGGTCAGAGACCATTTCTTGCTCTGCAAAGCTTTCTCTATCTGGAAAGGTTGAAAATGAGAATTTTATTTTCTAAGCTATTAAATCCTGACTTGGACTTCATGGCTTCTTATTTCTGATCAACAAGACTTGTTGAATAAGTCTTTGCCTACTTATTCAAGGTAGTATTGAATACAAAACTCAGCTGGCTACATTTGGATAGTAATGGATCGAGAATGAAGGCACAAAACAAAAACAACACAACAACAAAAAAGAAAGAATAATAAGAAAAAAACAACCAAACAAAAGATTTTCACTGAAGTACCTGGCACCTCTTAGAGTCTCCATATCTACTGCATCGGTAATCAGGGTCTGGCTTATAGCATGACATATTCAGCCTGCTCAGATTTTATATAGTGGCCTAGCTAATATATGTGCTTATCAAGCCTGTGTTTGCATCATAAATTATAGTGTAAATATGAAACAATTTGCATGAGAAGGACTTAAAGAAGAGTAAGAATGTCAACAGATGTTCTCCATTGAGGATCTCCTGTAGCAATC
This sequence comes from Acomys russatus, assembly GCF_903995435.1. Classification (NCBI taxonomy): domain Eukaryota; kingdom Metazoa; phylum Chordata; class Mammalia; order Rodentia; family Muridae; genus Acomys; species Acomys russatus. The sequence continues at coordinate 10,109,206 of NC_067166.1, read as the reverse complement.
TTTCACAGAGAATGGTGTTAGAGTCAAACTCGTCTGGGTTTATTGAGTTGCGCCTTTTATTATTGACGTTATTTAATATAAGTGACTATGAAATGGAGCTTCTGGTTTGTGTCTCATAAAATAGCAACTATATCTTAGCACTACTGGACCTGGAGCATCCAACATCCTCTGCACCAAAAACGGCTATGATATGTTAATGGTATGTATGACAGATTACCAGTTTTCAGTGAGACAGCGAAAGAATCATTGTTGTTCACCATATCAGGGTCAGGTCATAATCAGAGATTAGTGGTTACTGAAGTCAAGATTATTTAAGGTAAAATGGCAAGGCCCTGAAAAAGTGTAGAGGAGATTAACCATTAGCCAGAAAGCTCTTGGACTTGGTACAAGTGGCGATTTGAGATCATGGATCACAGTAGGAGCATGCAGTGATGAGGAAGATAGGATTCACAGGGTAGGTCAAGATCTTATGTGTTTAAAAAAAATCAAGAAACTCCTGAATGTTGAAATCAAATATAGAAGCTTGGAGGGTCCTTCATTCAGAATCATGATCTAGGCAACAAATCCAAGCAATTAAGATCTGTATCTTGTTTTATATTTAGAGAAGTGATATGTGTCCTAGATGGAAGAGAGAAATTTAATAGCTTACAAAGATTTCCAAGTTATACTCTAAAGGCTGTTACAAACAGTAATGTAAATTGATCTTAATATGTGGCCATGGGTTGGAAAGGACACCTGGCTAAACTGGGTAGAACTTCACACAGCTCTTGATGTCCACTGAAGCTTTTGTTTTCATAGGATGGTAATTATCTTCTCAGTCATTTTCATAGTTTCATCTTCATTTTGTGGGGTATATGCTGTCTTGGCTTGGATCCCGGCAGAGAATGTCTGTGGCATCTGTGGTTTCTTATTCTCTTTGGTCAGGTTAGTCATCTTCCTTGAGTGTGCTCCTATGAAGCAGGAAACTGGAACCACTGATGTCCTCGTCTGCAAATCTGTTATACAACTGACAATTTTCCTGTATCTGTCTTAAAATCTTATCTTTTCTCACACTGATTATTATTCTAGTCTGAAAGCTAATACTATCTTCTAAAGCCGCGCTGTACTTTCATTTTTCATCGAAATATTCTGAATAGAATAAAATAGAATCGCTGAAAGCCATGTTTAGGAAAAGGTATGGTTTCCCGATTCAAAAAGAAGAAAGAAAATAAGGAAGGAAAAAGGTAGATGCAGTCATTTGTGCTGTTCTTATTAGAGAAGCTAGTTTCTTTTCTCATGGCACAGGTCCATTAAAAATTCAGTTAGTTTCGTTAAAGACTGCCATTAGAAATTCATCTTGTGTATGGCTAGAAGTATGTTTTTAATATCATTTTTTAGATACTTTGTCTTCTACTTTTATGTGTTTTCTGAGAGCTTGTGGTGTTAGAAGTTCATCTGCCCACACATGTTGCTACACCTTGTCAATTCTATTGGTCTTCCACTGGTGCCCCACTATTCTAGTCATGACTTGCTTAGTGAGCCTAGGTATGCTTAACTTACACATCTACAGCATATAAAACGTAAGGTGAGACTGTGATGTCTATTGAAGGCATTTTGCCATTACCCAGTTTCTTCTTAGACCCTACATTTGAGGAGATAGAAAATGTGGATCAGCATAATTGTCTATTTTGATATTGTGATTAGTGTTTTTGGTGATTGGGTCATCAGTTAGGAAACCAGCTCTCCACGCTCTGTTCTGTTGCTATTTTATGTCCTTGGCCAGGAGTCAGAAAATGTGCCCTGTGAAGGGCCTGAGAGTACCTGTCTCCAGATTTGCAGGCCAAGCATCAAGGTTAGAAACAGCAAGCTGGTATTAAGTCCACTTCCAGCAAGTTCTGTTGCCCTGTAGCTTCGTATCCTAACAACGCCTTCTGATCCAAAGTTTTGCTTCTCTAAGCTTCAGTTGAAAGAATCAACTGGTCTGTAAATATTAAATGAAAATTACTCTACAAATAAGCATGTTGTAAGTTTTAAATAATTTTGATTACCACATTTTGTTATACCTGTTCTAATAGGTTGCCTTTGTTGTTAACATCTATTGTATCCAATTAAGAAATTACACTTTTATCACAGAGTTGTTCATGTAGGGAAAAAAACTGTCTCTTTTGATACTATCTGTAGTTTCAGGCATCAAACAGTAATCTAGTCAAAATGCAGTTCCTCTAGACCAAAAGGGATGGCTAGGCCATTGTCTGATTATTAAAAGAGACAATGCCTTGGCATGATATAGTCTCTTCAGTACAAAATCAAGACAGAGACAGGAGGAAATGTTGTTACTAAAATGTTTAGAGGTCTTGTCCTTTTTCCTGTCTCCCTCCTGAATATATCCACTTTGAAACAGGGCTCTCTGCTCTCAGCAAGTATTATGTGTCTTTATATAGTCTTAGCCTAGGATAGGTATCAGCAAACTGCCTTTCACTTTTTTTTTCCATCTCATGACATGCATGTATTCTAAAGGTGCTTCCCATCCCTTGCTGGCATGCACAGCAACAGAACAAACCCTTTGTACACCTGCATTGCTCTCTTATGCTGGGGCTGGCCTGTTAGGACTTGCTAGCTCCCATTGTGCGTCTTGAATCCCCAATGAAAGGTGGCATCCTCTTTGAGGTGACTGGTCAAGCTAATGGAGCCTTTTGTGTTTGCAGCCCTGTCTTCCTCAGTGAAGCTAACAGGGGCTGGTCAGATAGCAGAATCACAATCTTGTCCTCATTAGCTCTGAGCTTGTGCCCATCCACTCCTGGAAAACAGTGCAGGCTGGATAAATTTCTCCTGGGAAATGATGCAATTCGGCTAGCGGCAGCTGTTCCACTTATAATGACCTCTGTGTCATGCGGCACGTACTTCTCTCTGCTGTTGCTGCAACTGGGGTGCTTCTAGAAAGCTTTAGCTTGAAATTATTGTATACACTATTAATAATCGCGTGGCTCAGCAGTGACTATAAGGATGGACTGACAAAGTGTCACTGCCTAGAAAAACGGAATAAAACAAAATATTTCAGAATGAAAAAAAAAACTCATTTTTCTTACATTAGTTAGTTGAACTGTGCTTTACAAAATCTCAATCCATATCACAATATTTAAGTAGAATGTACTATTTCAACATATTTTTTACAAACACATGATGCCAAATGAGAAAAGTTAAGGATGCTTACCATATGGCAACATTTTTGTTATGTCAAATCTGTTTTTGTGCAAATAAAGTTTTAGAAATGGAAAATTATGAGTTTTGGGGTTTGCTTACTCCCTGGTAGTTTGGTATTTCCAGTTCAAATAATTTAACCAACATTTAATCATAATTTATAAATATCCGTCAGCTTAAGACATAGCGACTGGGGTGCCTGCCTATTAGTTGCAGCAGTGAATAGAGTTCCTATAACTTATAACAGTGAACACATTTAGAAGGATGAATTTAATGCTCTAAATTGAAGACTATTTCAATGTGCTTCTGTCTTTGAGCTTAAGGGTAAGGATTCAGGGCTGTGAAAATTTACCCATATTGCCCTACTGAAATTCTTGTTGCAGTTAAAGTATAGAGTATAAAATGGCAGGCAAAGGCCCTTGCCATCCAAGCCTGATGACCTGCGTTTGAACCCCCAAACCCATGATGGGAAGAGATGATTCACTCCCGAGTGCTGCCCTCTTACGGCCACACAGGCACCACAACTAAACTCATACATGCACACAGAAAAGAAGTGAAATTAAGGAAGCGAAGAAATCCCTGCCTCCAGAACCTGAAATAAATGAACGGCATAGAAGGCAATTTTAGATACGATTACTAGAGAAAGCTAAAGAGACTGAAAACTATGTGTGCCAAGCGATGCAACATACTTTCCCAACATAACATACGTAACTCAACCAAGAGGATGAAAATCTACATGGCAAATAGACGGTACGCACAAGACTGCATGCCACAGCAGAGGACTGCTCGGCTTTCACAGTGTTTCCACTTGAAATCCCTCACACGGGAAAGAATTATAACCTGAGGGCGATCGAATATTAGCCCAGAACGGAAGTGATTGTGTTACCCTAGCGTTAGCACTGAGTTTGCCAGTTCTCAATGAATTTATTTCCACTATAGAAACATGTAGCAAGACGTGGTACTTTCCTTTGTTTTTTGGCTCTGTGGCAAAGCCCCGTGTGAACCTCAGTTCGTTGAGACTTCACAGCCGCTGCCTGACAGGAAATTATTACCTGGCTCATGTCTCTGTGGGAACCTGTGACTAATAGCTTGCCTAAGTCTTTGAAGAGGTATATAACGGGACACTGGAGACAAGACTTCGCGATAGCAAGTTTTAAAGACAAAGAAAGTAAATGCTCCTGTTATAGCCTAACAAACTGGAACATTAAGCTTGTTTTCACCAGTAGTTTTTGAGAGGCTGCTCATAGGAGTCTGTCTGCAGGTACTCTAGTCTCTAGACCTCTTGTTTTACTTGTCTGTGGAGGTCACAGTGCAGACAGTCTGCCCAGAACCTGGTAGCCAAAATTTAAGGTATCTCAATTTCTCTCAAGTTCTAAGTCTGACAGTGATTCACACGAAAGGTAAAGTTTTTGTTCTCGTTAGCTTGATTTAAGGGATTTAAAGAATTAACTCTGAGGGAGAAAATCAGCTTGCCCTAAAACAATGTAAGTATCTCTGTGCTAAACAAAAAATATGATTTTATTGTAAGCCATAAAAAGGAAGATCAATGTAGTTCCATTCCTGTGAATAAACAGGGTTTCTGATCAGTTTAGGCTTGTAGTCTCTGAGTTACGGACCCTTCTTTAGTATAAGGACTAAATATTTATCATTTTTATAACTTGATATTATTTTATTCGTGACATTTTCTATGTACATACCTCTGTTATTTTTATCCTGAATACTTGACACTGTTCAGTGTTCTGTAATGTCCACTTACTTCTACCATTTATTTTCCATTTAACGTCTATATTGGCATCCTATGAAAACAGGCAGGCTAGTTATCCACTGATATATTCAGTGTTTAACACAGGTGTTTAATAAATAAATGTTGAGTAGATAAATAAGTCAGTACTTTAATCTTAGGTGCAGTCTTTTGTTCAAGAAATCTTTTATTTATATATAAGATATGAAGGAAAATTGCACTATGCCATAGTATTAAGTAATTATTACCATCCTAAATTAGAATAAAGAAGCACACTAGAAGGAAGAAAACCACAGACAGTGCAATTTGAAAATTGAATTAATTTCTTTCATTGAATAGTACTTTGCTCTTCTAGCTATTATTTTTAAATATCTGCACGGCCCATGAAGCGTCTCATGCTTCTATTGTGTCTGTAAAATAGTTTCATTATATGATCTCTTCTAGTTTCATTCATTTTCCTTGATACAGGTTTAAAATGAGTCCTGATAAAACACTTTGAGCCTGCAGAAAACCAAGTGGTAACCGTCTGGGATAACTCATATGGAAGCATGTCAGGTTGAATTGGCTGTTGTTCCCTGAAGGAGCAGCATATCAGATATCTCTACCATCTGTCTACATTTCAGCAAGTGATTGATAAAGTGTTCTCTGTGGAATGTGTGGCTAAGATGAAAGTGGGTACAGCACTTACTGCTCTTGCAAGGGTCCTAGGTTCACTTCCCAGAATCCACATGGTGGTTCCTAGCTACCCAGTACCAGAGGACTTAATGCTCTTTTCTGGTTTCTATGGATTCCTACATGCTTGTAGGTCTATAAACGTATGCAAGCACATACAACACATATAAATATACAATAGAGACTTTCTTTTAAAGATGCAGAGAGATGAGTTCATGAATAAATGGCTGTTCATGGCTGTTCATGGGTAGTGCATCATAATGAACTAAGACATTTGATGTGTCACCATGTTTGTCAATAAATACATAAAAAGCGATAGACACACGAGAGGCTAATTTACGTATGATGTGAACATGGGAGGAACAGCTAATATAACATTATTGTAACATTATATGACAAAAATTTAACATATAGTTATATATAACATATATAGTTATTATAACATTAATAAAATGAATATATAGATGACATGACAGCTTGAAGGGGAAACAACAATAGTAGTGCAAAAAAATTAGAAGTAACAATAAAAATTTTCACTGCATGTTGTGACACACACCTTTAATCCCAGCACTTGGGAGGCAGAGGCAGGTGGATCAAAGTGAGTTCAAGGCCATCTGGTCTACAAAGCAAGTCCAGGACAGCCAAGGCTAAACAGAGAGACCCTGTCTCAAAAAGCAAACAAACAACAAACAACAAAAACAAAAATACCAAACATCAAGGGGAGAAGAACTGACTCATGTTGAGAGAGGAGACAGGGCAGTGCTAAGAACTATTTTAACAGTAATTGGAGGTCTGGATGTCTTTAAAAGAAGCAGGAAACAATACTGTGACATCAGACCTCAGTACCAAATATCTAGTCATCTTTGGATTTCAGAAAGGGAAGTAATAACACTCAAAATTAATTAATTTTGACTGAATGATTAAATTTTAAATACATTTTAATGGTAATACCCAAAGGGTATTAACTGAACTCTGCACTGTTTTGTTCTTCATACCTACTATTGTGATTGCAATCTATGTAGCACAAGTGTTGCTGTTGAAGACAACACACACTTAAGACAAAGGACTCAGATGATTCTTGCTGGATCTGACCCGAAATCCTCTTTACTGCAGTCTAGCTCCCATGGTTCCAGAAATACCATACAAGCTATCAAGGGAAGGAAACGGTCAGACAGTCCCAACCAGCTGCAATGCCTACGAGCCATCACAATTACCAGCATGGCAAATTATGCATACGGTGAAGGTGCAGTAAGTGGCGCTCATATGTTGGTGGCAATCAACAGCTGTCTTGTTGGAATTTAGGCCCACTTAGCAGAGGGGATGCCATGCCTGGTACTGGAAACTAGCCAGTTCCAGGTACTAATGATCCTTAGGAAATAATGTGCTACTTCAAGTTTACTAGCTCGGAATAATTCCTTACTACATCTTAAACATTATTCTTACACCCACAGGTAAGTGTAGCTACCACCCCTCCTCATCAAGGAAGCCTTTCTCTACAGCAAATGAAGATCATCACAGAAAACCACAATAGACAGAATGCAGAAATCAGTGGAGTGTAGTAGCCCACCCCCTGATGAGTTCTACATACTGACTTCTACGTCTATGGCTCACGAAGTATCATGAAAGGAGAGGCAGGAGGATTGTAAGCGCCAGAACACTAGGCTAGCCTTTCACAGCAATGGCTGCATAAAGACAGAAACAAGGACAGTATCAGTGTACATGGGGTAACATGCATACCATAGAGCTTCATGGGGTCTTACCCCTAGACAAAGAACTATAGGCAACAGATGACTAATGGAAAAATCACACTCAAAAAATAAAATAAAATAAATTTAAAAAATTTTTTAAAAGAGTGTATTGAAGTAGGACAGTGTAACCACAAATTACAATTATTACCAAGGTCTGAACTATACCAAATGAAGAACAGCACTGAAGTATCAAGCTTGGGTGGTGTGAGGTGTGCTTCAGGTGACCCATTTATAGAGTTTTCAATTTTTGAATTGTCAGCAGAAGTTTCCAGATTCATAGATGTTCCATTATAGTCTTTTGTTGAACTTTTAGTTTTGTGTGGACACCAGCCTTGGAGACCTCATGGTTCAGTTGTTCCCTTCAGCAGACTTTACACATTTACTTCATATTCCTTGGACATGCAGGGGTTTGAGTGCCTTGTACATGACTGAAAGGACTAGAAAAAGGGAGCTGGTGAGATTGCCCAGTAGTTAAAGAAAACTTGTTGCTTTTTCACAGGGACCCAGGTTCAGATTCCATCATCCACATCGACGAGCTCACAACTACCTGTAACTTCAGTTCCAAGTGCTCTGGCAATATGATGTCCTCTTCTGCCCTCTGCCGACACACGGGGCACATACATCAGACAGACAGACACACACACACACACACATGCACACATGCATGCATACATGCATGCACACACACACATAGATGAACCAGTTAGTCATAAAAAGAACTTTCAAATGCATGCTTAGCTGGGGCAGAAGTAGGACAAATATATTCATGAACAAAGCATTTAGACATGACGTGGCTGCTCCCCGAAATCTAAAGCCAGATGGATAGGAGAGCACAACTGAATTATGTATTAGGGTAAATTCTCATGGTGACTTGGAAAGTTTCTGTGTGGTACTCCGTATCTACTTCTGAGGCGGAACCAGTGTAGTGGGCTGTGTTTCAAGAGCCGATGGAATATAAGTTCTGGGTCTTTGTCTTTTTGTTTGCTGCTGTACTTAGACCCCAAAGTCAATGCCTGCTGCATTATAGATGCCCATTAAATATAGTCGGGTTTTATGACTGATGATACTCAAATACACAATGAATTATGGTCTGCTTGACAGCACTATAGTGAAAATTCATTAGCTGCGTAAGTGGAGAGTGATGAGACAAGGTGAATACATTAAAGTCATTACCAACCCTGAAAGGAATTTTTTTTTTTTTTTGGCAAGTGATATAGAATGAAAGTGTATCATATCAAATTGTAAATAAAACACAATGAAAGTTGTGTGTGTGTGTGAGAGAGAATGAGAAGTAAAATACATTGCCAAGTTGTTGTGTTATAACTGTGGACACTGATTCCTGGGTTTTAACACTTAATAGCCAATTGCTTAAGTTACAGTTATTGATGGTTAGTTTACATCCTTTATTCATATTGACTTCTGTGATTTTTAACTTTTCAGCTGTGTTGTGCCAGCTATGAAATGGTTAATTTCTTTCTGCTCATGGTGGTGCATGCCTGTAATCCCAGCACTGCAGGGAGGCAGAGGCAGGCAGATCTCTGTGAGTTCAAGGCCAGCTTAATCTACAAAGGGAGTCCAGGACAGCCAAGGCTACACAGAGAAACCCTATCTCAAAAACAAACAAACAAACAAATAAATAAAAAAGAAATAATCATTTCTTTGCAACAGAGAATATTTCATCCTCTGATATCTGTAATATAACATAAAATTCTTGTTGCCTTGAGGTTTGGAGTGATTTGTTATTCTATCCTTCAAGGAAACCCATGGCAACAAATCAAACCATTGGGAACTGACTTCAATTTGTTTCATTGTTAGTGGTAGTAACTCAAAAGCAACGTTTTGAAAAATCATCTCATAAGTAACTTAGACAATATTATTCAGAGGCCGGAACATGGCAGAGAAATACAGCTAAGTTTTTAGTTTTTAGGTGCTTATAAAAAATTATAGGTACTTTTTATTAGAATATTCTAACTCTTTGAATATTCTAAATTTTTCCTTATAACCTTGAAGCAAAGAAAAGTTGAAAGCCTTGATTTAGAATGTCATGGATTAATGCATTCAAAGCACAGTACTGGAAGGGGGGTAGGGGCTGAAGCTAACCATGGAAAACAGTAACATATTGATTTCTTTGAGTCTTTCAGATTATTTGAAGCAGATACAATAATTGACTGGGTTTGGGCTTTTGGGGTTTTGTTTTGTTTCTCTCTCTCTCTCTCTCTCTCTCTCTCTCTCTCTCTCTCTCTCTCTCTCTCTCTCTCTCTGTGTGTGTGTGTGTGTGTGTGTGTGTGTGTGTGTGTGTGTGCACGCGTGTGTTTTGTTTTGTTTTTTTGCTAATATATATATATATATATATATATATATATGATAACATATTCTTCTGAGTATCTGGTCTCAGGACCCAAATGAACAGAGGTATCTAATTGTAATCAGGGTGGTCACTGCTTCTTGGTAGAGTTAAGCCTGTCTTCGGTTAACAGTTATCAATGGAGAAATTTCTGTCCAGAAAAGGTACCATATAGGCCTAGGTTCCTGTCACTTTGATAATATGCACAGCTTCCCTGTCTGAGGTATGTTCAGCAATTTATAGGGTTTTTTTAAAATTAATTTTCAAAGCTCATAGGTCACCATTAACAGAACTTTAGCCCTAGTTTTTAGATTTAGTCCTGGGAAAAACAGTATTGAAAATACTTTCAATTAAGTGACTTTTGCTTGCTACAAATCCCCCTCCTTGCATAGCATTTTTTTCTCCTTCTTTTATTTAAAAGAGAAAGCATTCATAAATTTTTTCTTACATATGAAACTATGGGAAATGCAATAATAGACCCTGCAGACTCGTTGTCTAGTTTCAGCAATCCTAATTCTTCAACCTTCTGTGTCCCTCACTGTCACCACACTTCCCTCCAGTAGGATTCAAGTATAGTCAATAGAATATTCCTTCATATGAATTTCAGAGTATATATAATAGCATGTTTAATCACATTTAAATTAAAATACTTATAAATGTATCTAATTTCTTGATTTCTTAATGTCAATTTTCTCTGCTTTCTAAAATGTTTGCAGATTAAACCACCTACCTTTTACTTCTCTTTGAGACCATTAAGTTCCCATTTATGTCCTTTCTCTGTAAAAGTTTTGTTGAAAATGTCTGGGTCATATATCCAGAGAAGTTTTCATTAATAAGATTTTTTTGATTACTACATGAGTGTCTGGCTGAATTTTCTAGCAGTGCTCACTACATTAAAAGTGTAATAACTTTTACATTTTGAATATCAAATGGCTGAGAAACACTTAAAGAAATGTTCAACATCTTTAGTCATCAGAAAAATGCAAATCAAAATGACTCTGAGATTCCATCTTACACCCATCAGAATGGCTAAGATCAAAAACTCAAGTGACACTACATACTGGTGAGGATGTGGAAAAAGCAGAACACTCCTTCATTGCTGATGGGAATGCAAACTTGTACAACCACTTTGGAAATCTATCTGGCACTTTCTCAGAAAACTGGGAATAGGGCTTCCTTAAGACCCAGCTACTCTACTCCTTGGAATATCTCCAGAATATGCTCAACCACACAACAAGGACATATGCTCAACCATGTTCATAGCAGCCTTATTCATAGTAGCCAGAACCTGGAAACAGCCTAAATGTCCCTCAGTTGAATGGATAAAGAAACTGTGATACATTTACACCATGGAATCCTACTCAGCTATTAAAAACAAGGAAATCCCAAAACTTGTAGACAAATGGATGGAACTAGAAATGATCACACTGAGTCAGTTAACCCAGAAGCAGAAAGATTCACATGGTATATACTCACTTATAATTGGACACTAGTCCAAAAGGCATGTCCCATGGAAGTCTTCACTTACCAGGAGATTGGGATAGATGTGAAGACAGCCTATTGGGACACTAGGTGAGAGATATGTAGGAGAATGGGGAAATAGAAGGATCCAGAGGGTCCTATAAATGTAGAAGAAGAACATCATGACAGACGGATCTGGGTCCGGGGGGGTTGCTCAAACTACTCCACCAACCAAGGACAATACAAGCAGTAAACATCGAACCCCTACTCTGATCTAGCCAGTGGACAGGACATCCTCCACAGTTGTGTGGAGAGCGGGGACTGACTCAGACATGAACTCTGGTGCCCCATATTTGACCACTTCCCCCTTGATGGGGAGGATGGGTGGCACTCAGAGAAAGAATAGGCAGGCTACCAAGATTAGACTTGATAGGCTATGACCATATAGTGGGGGAGGAGGCCCCCTTGGTCAAAGACCTAGGGGAGGGGAATAGGGTGAAAGTGGAAGGGAGGGAGGAACAGGAGGATACAAGTGATGGGATAACAATTGAGTTGTAATCTGAATAAATTAAATTATCAAAAAAACAAAGAATGAGAATATCTCATTGTATGTTTGCCTTTATTATGATATCGCTGAAAAATAGACATATACATACACATGAATTTAAGGTACAATTACTCTATAAGATGACTGAGCTTATAAGATGATCCCCAATTTTTCCTGTTAAAATAGAGTTTGAAATATACTCACCGTATAAGACTACCCCTCTTCCAACGAACACACTGCTCAGCAGACTAGGGCATGCGTCTATTTGCAGGCAAGGTACAGACAGACAGGCACTTTATTGAATGCTGGAAGACAGCCAGGGCCAATCCCACACTGCCCTTTTAAGTCATGATCCACACTCAATCCAAAGAGCATCCCTCTCAGTTGAATGGGTGGGTTCTGTTGGAGAGCCAATCCATACTCACATTCTCCTTGAAGTATAGAAAGATTTGTGCAGCTTTCTCCTCCTGCTTTGTATTCCCAGCACAGAGGGGGGAGTTGGCCATATGTGCAAGACATACAAAGCAAGGGTAAGCAAGCTGTAGGTAAGTACCCAGCATATCAGATGACCCCCTATTTTGGCATGGATTTTTCAGGTGTTAAAAAGTCATTTTATATGCTGGAAAATACAGGTAAATGATTTGATATATGTATACATTATGTAATAGTCATCACAGTAAAATTAACCAACATACGTACCTCCACCTAAGGACTTTTCAGTGTGTGTTTTTGTGTGTGTGCTTGTATATGTGGGATATGGGGACATTTGACACCATTTTAAGCAATTTTCAAGGAAACAGTGTAATATCATTAACTATGTTATACGTTATCTGTAGGCTTAGATTTTTTTTACACCTACTTGATTTAGGGTTCTTAAACACCTCAGCCTTGCTTCTAACCCACCAACAGGAGGAAGAGGAGAAACAATGGTAATAGGAAAAAAGAGGGTTTTGAACCTGTTTAGATGTAGTTTCTTGGGCCAATACAACTCTGTGTTGTCAAAATACCTGCAGTCCAGTCCAATAGTCAACACCAAACAGTCACACAAATGCATAGCAGTGGCACAATCCAGAAGAAACCACAAGGTTCTGCTGAATCAGCTTGAGTCAGTGAAAGTGGCCAGAATCAGGCAGAGTACCATGAGAGGTTTTCTGACACACGTCTTTCTGTGAAGTGAAGACCAGCAAAGACCAGGGTAGACCAGCGAAGCATTGCACAGCAGGGTAGCAATACAGAAGCCCTCTCCCACTGTCTGTAACATTCTATTTATACCCTTCCAAACATTGCATGTCTGTTCTTAGCAAAACATCAGGTGGCTTTCTCACAAGATTTCTTCCAGCAAAACATTATGTGACACAACTGAGTCTTCAAAGAAACCAGAAGCATTCACTTCAATTATCCCTAAAACTTAGGGATCTTAAAACAAAAAGTTCATGTTCTTGGATGAGTCTTACCCAATTTCCTCCACACTACCCACCTGAAGACCCACCATTATGCTATTTGATTCTATAGCCTTAGGTTCCATATGTAAACACAGTTGTATAGCATTTGGTTATTTCACTTAGCTGTGTGTCCCCCTGGAGCATCAATGGAAGGATTTGTTTGCCTTTCTTGGCTGAATAACATACTATTTTCCAGACACATTATATTTTACTTATGCATTTACCTGAGCATGGACCTTTAGATTGTGTCTATATTATTGTCCTTGTGATTAATGCCATAGCGATTTTGAAGGGTGCAATGCTGCCTTCCTTGGAGTTCATACAAGGGTGTGAAGGGTTTTTCTTTTCTTCTATATCATCAGTATTTGTTGCAGCTATTGTAATACATGCAAGATAATGTCATTAATGTGCAATTATCTGTTGTTGAGAGATGTTGAACACCTCATATATGTGCTTGCCATTTGTATATCTTTCTTTACGGAAGTGTTTAGGCCTTTTCTCATTTTAAATTTTTATCTTGTTTTATTTTTGGCTAAGTATAATTTTTAATTTTAGTAAGTATATTTTTTGTATTTAAAAATAACAATTTTAGTTGTCCTGGGAGTCAAGCACCTCATGGTTGCTAGCCCCACGCTCTACCAGCTGAGTCATATTCTCAGTCTGGTAGACTTTTTAGAAAGCAAATCATTTATAATGCCCCCCAAAAAGCAGGGTTATCTTCAAGTATGAAGTTAATATAAATGTTATAGGGGAGCCACACACATTTTCTTTGTAATACTCCAATTGCTCTTTGAGTATAGATTACCTAAAGTACAAAAGGAACATCTAGTGAGCCATTTATTAATTATAGTTGACACTATGTACCTGACACTATACACATGGCTTGTTGGTATTATGTGACTATGACAATCTGGTACAGTATGAATGGGGTTTATTTTTAGCTCTGGGAAACCTAAGGTCTAGAGGCCAAGGAATATGCTATGGCTCAGCCATTAAATGAAAGTCATTTTAAGCCAAGTTATTGATTCTGCTTTTTAAGTTCCTTGAATGTTTTGATATAGATAACCCTGTTTCTGTTAAATAGTTTGAAAACATTTTTAGTTTCTCATAGGTAGAAAAATTTTTTCCCACTTATTGTTTCCTCTCAGTGAGGTTGCTCTTAGCTTGAGAATAACCCTGACTCACCTCTGTCCTTTAGTTTTATTGCCAGTGTTTTTAGAGGTGCAGCTAATAAATCACTGACAAGGCCAGTAAAGAGTTTTTCTCCCGATTTTTTTTTTTCTTTTAGGAACTTTATGTTTTCAAGTATTTAATTATTTTAAGAGCTAATTTTTGTATGTGAGGTGAGGTGAGGCTCCTGTTTCAATTTTTTTGTCTTGTGGAAGCCTAGTTTTACCAGGACAACTTATTGGTGAGAATACCCTTCTATCAGAGAACATTCTTGAAGCATTTGTTAAAATTAGTTGCGAGGCGTAGTTTATTTCTGGGCTCTCATCTTTTTTCTGTTAGCCTATGTTTTGTGTCTATGTGATTATTATATTAATTTGGGCTACTATTGCTTTGAAATTTAGTTTGAAGTAAAGCAGTGTGATACCTCCACTTCTGACTCTCATGTTCATGATTGTGTTGACTAGTCGAGTGTCCTGTGGCTCTGTAAAACTTTTAGACTTTATTCCATTTTTGTGAAAATGCCACTGAAATTTGATAAAAGTTCTATTGAATCTATAGTTCAACCTGGACACTATAGACATTTTTAGAATAATAATTGTTCCAATGCTTTATCATGTAAGAGCTTTCCACGTGTTTGCTTCTCTAACTTGCTCCATCAATGTTTCCTAGCTGTAAGTTTTTAGAGTTCTAACACCTGTCACATTTCCTTAGTTACATTTATCCCTAAGTGTTTTGATTCATTTTTATGGTATTTTAAGTGGGATTTAAAAATTTTTGATTTTTCAAAGCTTGCTGTATACGTATACATTCTCAGTCAAATGTCCATGTTAATTTTACACCATAGACTTTACTGAATTTATCATATGTATTGATAGCAGGTGTTTAGTGGGGTCTTTAGGATTTATATGTTATAAGTAAGATATGATCCTGATGTAATGACATGTCTGTAAGATCATGCCACCTGCAAGCAGACTGTGTAGTTTTTTCCTTTTTGGCTTGCATATCTTAATTTATTTTCCTTATATAATTGCTCTGGGTAGGACTCTCATGACTGAAGCCCAACAGAAATGATGGGACTAAGAATCAATAATGTGTTCAGATTTTAAGAAGGGAGGGGTATGATGTTACATTTAGGCTTGTCAAAATCAATTTCCGTTATGTTGAACAGCATTTTAACTATCTTAGATTATTGCATTTTGACCATAAAGGGACAGTTATATAATTACAGATGTTGTGAGTTTATGATTGTAATAGTCAAGTCATGTCAAAAGATATTTCACCATTCTTTTCTACCCTCTAGCTCTTCCATCCTCTCCGCATTCTTTTCTGTTGTTGATGTTGGTTCTCCTTTCCCCACCACCATATCCTTTTGCACTGTTTTCCCTGAGGCTTAATCTCTAAGTGTTAGCACTTTGGAGAATTATTCATTTCTCCATTGACAGCTGCCTTCCGCAAACAGAAGCTTCTCTGACCAAGGCTGAGAACCACTCAGGTCTATGAATGTCCACATAAATATTTACAAGGCACCTTGAAAGCATGAGCAGACCCCTTAGCAAAAATAACGATAGGTGTGGTTACCTATCCAAGTCCCACAACAAATTAAGCCACCCAAATCCTGTACGGTAGATGATTTCCAGGCCCCACCCTGTACTGAGACGCTATTGGCAATAAATTGTTACAAGGGTGTGTGTCAGAATTGTTCTTATTTGAAGATTTAGCTTTTAGTATGTTTCTGCTCCATTAGGCCACCACAAACCTGGGCATGTACAGTCATTATTAACTGGACTTAGTGGGTTACCCCCAGCCCCCGCCCCCAGCAAAAAAGTGACATTAAGTTGGAATGAGAGCATGTTAAAGAAGAAAATGGGAGGATGTTGAATTGATTTGGTGGGGGATGTATATGATCATATTTCAGCATATATGTATATATATATATATATATATAATTCTTAAAGAAATGATGCTTAAATTTGTTACATGTTTTGATACATATATTGAAATGAACCCAAAATCATATAACTTTCTTCCCTATCATTTCACTATGGAATGTAGACTATACTCTAAGGGTGAGTGTAAGCCCCTTGAGGTGGGAGTTGCCCGGTCCCACCCTATAGACCATTCTCAGGGCCAGACAACCCCTGGAGATGCAGGCAGCCAAGTTCTGCCCTACAGAGGAAACATAGCCCAAGATCAGGCCACAAAATACCACCAAACCCCCAGATTGTCCCAAGATGAGAATGCAAATTGCCTCCAATCTCAGGCCACCCTGGAGAGCCCTGCCTCCCAAGAAACCCTCCATGAAGCCTGCCTCCTATTCAGTTCTTTGCTGATTTTCTCCGAAGCAGAAGCACACACATTTCTGTGTTTTCCCAATAGATCTCTTGGGTGAGGTTGGTTGTGCTGTGTGACTTTGTGGTATTCCTTGGCTCCGGACTGCCAGGGTGCCTTTCCCAACAGAGCTGTAACACTTCCATTGAGCACATCATCTCTAGGAAGTGGTGCTATCTTAAGAGGCTGTGAAACCTTTCGGAAGTGGAACCTAAGTGGTAGAGACAGATCACTAGGACAACATGCATAAGTTGCATCCATCTCTGGTGTTGGTTCTTGGTCTAGCTGCCCTGTGAGGTCCTCTGTCACATGCTGTCATATCCTTGGAATCACCTCATCATATTTCTTCCTTTTGATAGATTGAAATCCCACTAAAATCTTGATACAAAATATATTCTCCTCTCTAACATTGTTTCTATCAGGCATTTTGTCACAGTAACTAAATATATTCTGTCATTATAGTGTCTCACATTTACTGGTTTGAATATGCTGAACCTCACTTAAATTCTCAGGAGTAGTCCCACTCGAGGGTGGTGAACGGCTCTTTACATGTACTGGAGTCTTTCATTAAAGATTTTGGTATGTAGGTCTGGCATTTTGCATGTTTATCACCATGTTTGTAAATGGGCGTGGCTCCTTCTAATGTCTTACGGCCCATGATGCATCACCAGATGGACCACAGACAGAAACATTTGGTACCGGAAAACCAGAACTGAGTCAGATCAGAACTCACATCTGAGACCAAGGCCTGAAGACCAAGACTTGCTGTCCCACTCAGGGTCTTTAAATTCCGTTCTTCACAAAGTATTACAATGTTGGTCAAAGCTCTTTAAAAAAACAAAAACAAAAAAAAAACAAAAACAAAAAAACCAATTACACCATAGCATTTTAATTAAAAACCACCCCCGCTTTGAGATGTGTAAACCTAGTTTCAAAACTAGGATTTGTCTCTTGCAAATAGTGTCACTCTGAAAAGCATAACTTTTCTCTGTACCTTATTTTCTAGATCTGAAAAACAGTAAAATGCTAGTATTTCATGCAGTTTTTTTTTTTCCTGGGGATCAAGCAGCTGTCTGCATATGGGATATACCACAGCAAATACAATTTTTCTAATGAAGGGATTAACTATCTCACATTAATATCGAAGTTCTAACACTAATAAGTATGGCCGTGGGTTTAATATAAATACTTTTCGATCCTTAATTTATCATTGAGACATTTACATTGGTCTGAACACTTAAGCTAGGAGAAGAAATCTCATTTTGGCTCCCTGAGTAAACAGGGATTGTATTTCCGCTGTTTCCTCTTCTCATTTTCATACTCCAACTTTTATTACTTTATTTTAGATTTGTGTAGACCTGGCTTGTTATTACAAATATTTTCTTATCAAGATGATGAGTTCAATTGTTTTTAATTTCACACTTATAATAATAATTTACAGGCATTTTTTAAACTTAAAAAGAAACAACAGATTCTTTATATTCCTGTTAAGATTGTACCTTGACACCTTGTTCCTCAGGACACAGATTTTAGTTTCCCTCAAAACACCAAGAGCATAAGCTGGCAGGGTGTTAGCCGAGTTTTCTTGGAAGACATGACTTTTAAGGACTAAATCTTTAAAAAAAAAAAACCTACAACAATGTTAGCATCTTTCCTACAGGTGTGATTCTATTACTCTATGCCATTGTATAGCAAATAATTGGCAGAACTCATATCTTTCTTTCAATGTTTTCCCTTCTATGAACAAAATAAAATCAACTTCATTTTTTAGTGTCAGACAGTAAAGTGCAATGCTATTTACAGAAGGTTAATTGAATCCGAAAGTTACAGATAGACCGTATTATTGATGAGAGTATTACTGAATGAGAAATATGTTTTATTCCTATTAGAATTTGTTTTAAGTTTTGAAGAATTACAGGAAATGAATTTAGAAAATGCCAGTGTTTCTGTCTCTCCTAACCAGTATGGAATCGCAGTCTATATTGGACTTTGGCTCTGTGGATGTTTGAGAGCTACCCTCTCCCCTTTTTATTAGACTTAGATGCAAAGTTTCATTATTCACAAAGAATCCATGCTACAAGTGCATTTTCTATGTCAGTATGCAAATATTCATTTGAAAATGGATCATGCTAATTCAACACAATGTCCTTTTCAATAGAAAAAAAACTTTAGGGAAGTGGTTCTCAACCTTCCTAAGGTCCTGACCCTTTAATACAGCTCCTCATGTTGTGGGGACCCCAACCATAAAGTTATTTCATTGCTACCTCACAACTGTAATTTTGCTATGGTTATGTAAGTATCTGATATGCAGGATATTTGATATTCATTCCCCGAAGAGGTCACAACCCACAGATTGAGAACCACTGCTTTAGCTATTTATATCTATTGTTTTGACTTGTCACCTTTCTGTGGAGTTATTTGGGCAATATTAGTATTAGAAGAGGAGATGAAGGCAATTCTGTGTTGCCATCCTTTATGCAGATTCCAGGTATGATTTTTAGTTCAGTTATACTGACTTGTTAAGTTGGATCCTAATCCTTAAGGAATTGGTTTAAGTTTTGAATCATCTTATTTACTCTATAAATTGAGATTCAAGCAAATCTTCCTCCTGAAGACCCTGTCGTGCAGTAAATGAATTTGACAGGACGAAGGGAAGGTAGTGTTGGAAGTGAGTAAAAGCCAGTTCTCATCTTACGCTGACCTTCTGAAAGCTTGCCCATTGCTCTAACACACCAGCCTCCTCAAAGCGGCAGTGGGAGTGCTCCAGGAGTGCTCAGGCCTGAAGTTTTTCATTCTTATTTTATAATTAGGGTAGAAACAGTCATCATTATGTCCATTCACAGTTGTCTTTCACATCCACAGATAGTTGGTTTCAGGGCCCCTCGGAGATGCCAAAATCTGCAGGTGCTTAAATCCCATACTTAAGGTTGCTTAGCAGGGAACTGGAGAGATGGCTCTGTGGTTGAGAGTTCTTACAGCTTGCCCAGAAGGCTCAAGGTCAATTCCCAGAATTAACCTTGGGTGGCACCCAATTACCTGTAACTACCACAAGCACATATAAACATAGCGATCTCTCTCTCTCTCTCTCTCTCTCTCTCTCTCTCTCTCTCTCTCTCTCTCTCTCACAAAATCTCTATCTCTCTCAAAATATCTCTCTCAATGTCTCTCTCTTGCAATCTCTCTCTCTCACACACACACACACCACACACACACACACACACACACACACACACACACACATCACACAAATATATGAACATGCCAAAGTGTAAGAGGGAAAGACCATGAGGTCTGAACCCTACAGGCAATTAAGGAATGCTGAAAGTGGGAGAAATAGTCTTCCACAGGAAAGAGTACACCAGCTAGTTATTCAATACTAAGTGGCCATCCCTGAAAATATGAAGACATGTAGCATATACAGAGTGATCAGGTTATATTTAGAAATGTGTGTCCGTGTGTCTGTGTGTGTGTGTGTGTGCATATAATGACAATTAATAAAAAAAGAAGTAACGAATATGAAAGAGAGAAAAATGACTAGTATATGGGAGGGTTTAGAGGAAAACACAGAAATGGGGCCTTATACACAGTTTTCTGTGCCATGCTCTTGAAACTGTAATATATCCTCAGCTACAAATCCTTGGTATGTAACGCAATACTCTTTGACTTGCCTGTACACATCTTCACAGGAGTGTAGAGTGTGGCCTACCTGCATGCTTGTAAAGAAACACTGACAATGTGCAGAAAGTGACTTTGGAGATCTCAGCCCTAAATGAGATTTCATCAAAACCCCTGTCCTCAAGGGTTCCTATTGCTGTGATGAAACACCGTGACCAAAAACAAGATGTAAAAAGGGTTTATTTAGCTTGTATTTATACATTATAGTCCATCAGCAAAGGAAGTCAGGACAGGAACTCAAGGAGGGCGGGAACGTGGACTCAGGATCTAATGCCGCGGCCATGGAGGGGTGCTGCTACCTGGCTTGCTCCCATGGCTTGCTCAGTCTGCTTTCCCACGCACAAGGGGCTGCACCTTCCACCCATCAATCACTAATTAAGAAAATGCCCTACAGGCTGCCTACAGCCTTGTCTTCTCGAGGCATTTTCTCAGCCGATGTTCCTTCCTCTCAGATGACTCCAGCTTGTATCACGTTGACATAAAACTAGCCAGGGCAGCTCATCGCTTATCGACTTGCCACTTAAATGAACCACTGTTGAGGTATAACTTTCCCTTTCTTGTCCATCTTCACAATCACACATGAATAAACATATCACAATATAAAACATTTTACAGACTTAAAGTTGTACAGCCTTACAAATTAAAACACCTTAAAAATTATCTTTGTTAAAATATCCAGTCTCCAACTCAAGTTAAGATAAAACTAGTCATCACAGATTGAAAAAAAGGAAACATCCACACAACACTAACTCATAGTTGTGTGTGTGTGTGTGTGTGTGTGTGTGTGTGTGTGTGACTGTTTAACTTTCTTTCCTGTTTAAAAATGCTCAGGAAAACTTCTTTCGCAGGGAATGTGGCTCCTGATTTCAAAGGTGTAGTTCATGGTTAACTCATTCCACTGCTACTGGCCTTTGGTGAATCTGAGCAGAACAATGCCGATTGTGTGTGGCGAAAGTGACTGTTAACCTCAGGACACCCAGGAAACCAAACATCAACAGAAAGGAAGACGGGATAAGATGCACCTTCATAGGGTATCAAGTCTCTTCTTGGTAGCCTGCTATACAGGGGGAAGAGGTCCCCCTCAGTCACAGTCAGAGGGAAAGGGAGTAAGGGGAAAATGGGAGGGAGGGAAGAATGGGAGGATACAAGGGATGGGATAACATTTGGGATGAATATGAATAAATTAATAAACTATAAAAAAAAGAACACACACACAAAAAGAAATGTGATAACTATTTTTTCTAGGTAAAAGTATTGATAGTGAATAAATATTATCCTTTAAGAACAAAAAAAAAAAAATCAAGTTAAGTGTATCACAACGTTTCTTTAAAAAAAAAAAAAAATAGATGCACCTTCCAAGGCACATCACCTCCAGGGAACCACTTTCTTCCAGCAGACCTCACCTCCTAAGAGGCAACTCAATATGACTCATCAACAGATTAATCCATTTAGAAACGTAGGAGTTATATTCCAGTTGCTTCCATACTGCCACTGGCTGGAAACCACACTTCCCAGACATGAGTGGGGGTTTTGTGTGCGTCTGATAGGCAGTGCACTCATATGCAAAGCACAATATTTGAAGGAAGGTTTTCCACAGAAAATTTCCCTTATATGTAAGCATATAAAATAAATCTTCAAGATTATTATATTATCAGCAGCTCTGAAATTATTTATCACTTATATACACATTATATTTATATCATGTATATGTACATATTTGTGATAAATACAAGTGGTTTGCTCATATTTTTAAAGAAAAATACAACAAACACATTGAAAGTGAAAGCATTCTAAGATGGAAATAATGATGAGAAATAGTACATTTAACACTAACCCACTCTAAGTAGCAAATATTACAGAATTGTTTCAAGTATAACTTTTAGAAACATGTTTATTATCACACAAACAGCATTGCATTAAAAACACTTGTCTGCCAGCTATACCATGGAAGTCACTCAATGCTCTGTGGTTGGGCAGATATGCGACAGGTCCCAAATGTTTGCACACACCCTCTGTGGTCTAAACACAGGGGCTTAAGCAATGACGTTTGAAGAAGTGATGGCGTGGGAACACTGGGAATCCCATCTTCCCCCACCTTACAACGTGTCTTTTCTCCCATAATAAGATCCATATGTATTTGGTAGTTAGA
This sequence comes from Acomys russatus, assembly GCF_903995435.1. Lineage (NCBI taxonomy): Eukaryota > Metazoa > Chordata > Mammalia > Rodentia > Muridae > Acomys > Acomys russatus. The sequence goes on along the minus strand of NC_067166.1, from coordinate 10,086,752 downwards.
TTTCTATTTCTTTCCATAATAGGAGTATTGAGCTTCCTACCTTGCGATTAATAAATTTTTTCTATATACTTCCAAAGCATAATTGATATACATAAATCGTGTTTCAAGTGGGAAATAAGATGCTGACATCAATATCAACTGGTTTGTTACTTTCAGCGTAGAGGTAAAACATATCAGGGCTTACACTGACAGCATGTGGGCATAATCGTGAAGTTTACTTTTAATGGATATTATCCTCTAAGAAGAAGTTACCCCTTGAGATTTTGAAGCATTGTCATCCTTTCAAGCGTCGAATTATTTAAAGTCATGTTCTCACTGTAGTGCTACTGCCTACAGTGGGCACTCTCAATAAAACATTAGCTTCCGTCAGTGATACTCAGTGTGACCAAGGATACATTGGGTCCTTTCTTTCTTCTTCCTGTGTTAATTCTGAACAAAGGTAGATATGCATGCCATTCTGAATTGTGACTTATCAGCTATGTTAGAGTGTTGGTCAAATTGGCAGCTTTGTCCCACGATGATATTTGCCAATACCTAGGCCTTGGTTCTCCTGTGTGAATACCAACATGTTACACCTGTGCCCTCTCTTCCTCCTCCCCACCCCCAGTCTTGTGTTTTCTTTATCTTCATCCCATTAAACATTGGCTTTCCCATGACTTGTTTAAAAAAAAAATCACAATAGTTTGGACCTGAAACTTCTCTTAAAGTTTACTTTGTGCAAGCTCTTGAGTTATGTTTAAGACAAGAACTCCGAAAGTTTTAGTGGCTTTTTAAACCCCATGTGTCATCAGTGGCTCAGTGAGACTTAGATTTTCCATCTCCTGATTTAATCGTAGGGTATCATTAATTTCAGTTGTTTGTAGGATGGTTCTGAGCTCAATTCTGTTCACTTTTTAAAATGAATGTGAAGTTTATGAAGCTGTGATCAGCTCGTGTTTTTTTTTTTTTTTTTTTTTTTTTTCCTAGCTGTGTACACCACACCAGGAACTGTGTCTATTAAGATAGGGTTACATAGTGGTTTTTAGTATCATACTTAATTAAAAGACCTTTTTGGTTGTATTCTCACTTTTAGCATGATCACTCAATCTGGTTTGTTTGGGATTGTGGTATTTCTCTGTATAAGAAATTCAAAGTCCTATAGTTAAAATATTTAAGTGATGTAAAGCAGCTTGGACTTTACCTTCTCATGAGGCTGTTTGTACAGTGTATGAATGTGTGTGTGTGTGTGTGTGTGTGTGTGTGTGTGTGTGTATACATATACACATGTATACACATATGCATAATGCATAAACAGACAAAAACAAGAGGGCTCTCTCAGGATTTTAACACAAATTAATGGAAGCTTTATAAAACATAGCACCACTTAATAAATACTCAATAAACGTAGGTTTGGCATTGTTGTTGACATTGTCTTATAATGACAGTATATTCCTCAAAGAACAGACTCCCAACATATAAATCTGTAGATGTAGGGTTTGGAATGAAATGGACTTTTTGTTTTAGTTTTGGCTTCTAGTTTACTTTTTGAAGGTCCTTCTGTTATTCCATTTGTCACAAAAGTTAGACAGTGCAGCTCAGGGCTAAATAGAACCTGTTGCTGTAAATCATTCCCACTTTTTGAGAGAGACATCAGGAAGAGATAAAATATTTTTGCTTGGAAATCAACAGGGAAATAAGCATCAGAGGCAACATAATGCTATAAATATAACATAGGGGGTTTGCTTACATTCTAATGGTGACACCTGCACAAACGTCACCAGATGTTAATGCTTTACATACTTCATATCTGGGACAGACCATGATCCTGAGAAGTAAATATTATTATTTCAGTTTCAGAAGGAATAATCTCAAAATTTTTTATAGAAGTATCAGTTAAGTGGTTCAAATACACTAGTGTGATAAGGGGCGAAACAAAGATTCTAAACTTATTCTGGATAGTCCAAAGTTGCTGTGGTCTGGATTTACAACAAAAATGCTAATGTTTTTGGAAGGCTGCTTAGCTTCGTAGGTGAGTGTCTACTTGTAACACTCAAAAGAAAGGAATAGCCATTTGTGATTGCTTACCACACTGCAGGCAGTGAGCTCTAAATATGCTAACAAGCATGATCTTGTTTGACTCTTATAAGCAAACATAGGTACTATTTTTTTTTTAATCAACTGCTTCCTAAGAAAAAGGTTAAATTACTCTCAAAGAACGCAAGTAATGAGGAAATGCAAGGATTCAAAACTCACTTCTCTATTGAAGCATATTGCAATATAAGATGTCTTCATGACTTTGAGTAGGTAGATAAAATAAAGGATACTAGAGCAGACGTTTCAATTACTTAGAACTAGTTGTTGCTCTCATGGTATATGGCCTCTCAACTATAATGAAAATGTTCACTTTTCTATCTTATAATAGACCTGGTTTGTCTTTGCATGACAAACTTTCAAAATTTGGGGTGTAGTTTAAATTCCGTTGATTGCTCAGATTTTCTTTTATGCCTTTAAAATCTCATCCTCACAAAGTCTCATTTTATCACTTGGCAACAACTCCGAAAATGTGCCTTAGAGATGTAGTCCCACCTAGGAAATAAAAAGTAAGAGTCATAAACTTGCCAAGGTGCCACATGTTATTATCCCAAACGGCGGTGGAGAAGGATCACAATTAAGTGTCATCCTCCTTTGACTGTATAGAAGTGCACAAATCACAGAAAGGATTGAGGAAGAAACCAGGAAAACAACACCTTTCACAGTAGCCTCAAATTATATAAAATATCTTCAGGAGCTCTCTAACCAAGCAAGTGAAAGACTTATATAATAAAAATATCTTTTCAAGAAAGCAACTGAAGAAGATATCAGAAGATGTAAAGTTCTCCCATGCTCATGAATCTGTAGGATTAATATAGTAAAAATGGCCATCCTACCAAAAGCAATCTATAGATTCAAGGCAATCCCCATCAACATTCCAACACAAATCTTTACAGATCTTGAAGGGACAATTTTCAGCTTCATGTGGAAACTACAATAAAAATAAAAGGAAAGCAAAAACAAACACCAGAATAACTACAACAATTCTGCACAATAAAAGAACTGCTGGAGTAATCAGTAATCCTCAATATCCAACTGTACTACAGAGCTATAGTAATAATGCAGTATGGTGTTGGCACAAAACAGACGCACCAGTCATAATCAATCTACACACCTACTATGGACACCTGATTTTCTTTTGTAAAGAAGGCAGATATTCACACTGGAAAAAAGACAGCATCTTCAACAGATGTTTCTGGACCAGCTGGATGGCTGCATGGATAAGAATCCAAATAGACTCATACTTATCTCCCTGCATAAAATTCAAGTCCAAGTAGATCAGAGACCTCAACATAAACCCAGACACACTGACCTGATAAAAGAGGAAGTGGAGAATAGTCTTGAACATATTGGCACAGGAAAAACTTTCTGAACAGGAAACTGCAGCATCAGCTCTAAGATCAGAAATTAATAAATGGGATCTCATGAAACTACAAAGTTTCTGCACAACAAAGGACATCCTCACTCAGACAAAGTGGCAGCCTACAGAATGGAAAAAGACTTTCTGCCAACTATATACCTCATAGAGGGTTAAGATCCATAACATATAAAGTACTCAAGAAACTAGATATCAAGAGGACAAATAACCCAATTAAAATGGGGATATAAATATGAATAGAAACTTCCCCAAATAGCAAACTCAAATGGCTGAGACACACTTGCATGTTCAACATCTTTGGTTATCAGAGAAATGTAAATTAAAACTACTTTGAGATTTCATCTTATACCTATCATAGTGGATAAAATCATCAAAACAAGTGACACGTCATGGTGGGGAGGATATGGACTCAGGGCAATGCTCATCTATTGTTTGTGGGAGTGCAAACTTCTAAAGCCACTGTGGAAATCAGTGTGGTGGCTCCTCAGAAAGATGGGATTCTATCTGCCTCAACCTCTAGCTATGCTACTCTTGAGCGCATGCCCATAGAATGCTTCATCCTACTACAGAGACACTTGCTCAACCGTGCTCTTTGCTGCTTTATTCATAATATGCAGAAATTGGAAACAACCTACATGTCTCTCAGCCTCAACTAATGAATCAAGAAAATACAGTAAATTTACATAGGGGAATGTTATTCAACTGTTAAAAAGATGACATCATGAAATTTTCAGGTAAATGAATGGAACTGAAAAAAAAAAAAAAAAAAAAAAAAGAAATCGTGAGGGAGGTAAACCAGACCCAGGGAGACAAATATGGAAATATGGTATATATTCGCTATTAAATCAATTAGCTATTAAATCAATGATAACCAAGCTACAACCCATAGAACTAAAGATGCTAAAACCTTTGGTACAGGAAGGTTCTCTGCATGCTAGCAACAAGGAAATATAATCATCAAACTAGCCACAAACTCTTTAATCTACAATGGTGTCCTGCCTGCAATTTACGCTAGTGCCATGGCAGCACAAAATGTATGAGAGTAACCAACCAATATCTGATTTGAACTAAGGCCCACTCCACAAAATGGAACCCATACCTGAAACTGCTTGGATGACCAAAAACATGAGACTAGATAGTCCAAGGACCCACGATAAAACCAATACTACTGTTCTAAAAACATACAAACAATCGAACAAACAAAAAAAACAAAAATAATAAACTAACTCCTGATGACAATCTGTGATAGTTACAGATCACTGTCTTGCTCAGCCTTCATCAGAGAAATAAAGACAGACCCTCAGGCGAACATGGAGAGAGTGAGAGACCTTGGAACAGTTGACCCTAAGTAGTTTATCTCCATCAAACCTCTCCCCTTGGGGGTCAGAGAGTCCTGCAGAAACAGAGGAGGACAGAGTGTCAGAGACAGAAAGGATGAGACACACCAGGAAAACACAACCCACTAAATCCACTCAAACAAAGCGCATACTATCTCTCAGACATGGAGACAGCATGCACAGAGCCTGAGTGGGTCTGTACCAGATGTGGTCCTAGAGGTAAAAGAAGTGGACACATGCCAGCATCCCTAACACAGAGGCTATCACCGACTGATAACCCCTTGCAAATGAAATTTTAGTTTTCTCCAAGTGAATATCCTGGGGGAACAACTACTCTTTAGGGCAGGCTGCATGCCCAGCAGTAGCTGCCAACAGAAAATGAACTAAGTGGCATCTTTGGACATTCCTTGTCTTGTAATGTTCTTAGCAGGGCTTTTTCTTCTCTTTCTTTAAAAAAATTTCTTTTTTATACTTTATTTTGTATACATACACACACACAGATATATATATATATATACAATTTCTGTTTACCCATAATACCCTTTGTGTCTATGCTATGGCTTCCAATTTTGTGTTTTTATTAGGGATGTATCTGGATGAGAAGGAAAATGGGGGTGAACTGGAAGGAGTAGAGGGGGAAAACATAAGCAGGATATATTATATAAGAAAGAATCTGTTTTCAATAAAAGGATTTAAAATCCATGTTTTGTTTTATTTTATTTTTTTTTAACGTGTGCCACCATTCAGGGGCCATTCTTAAAAGTAGGTCTTTTGAGTTTGGTTTCTGCCCTACCTTCCACCTTGCAGTTTGATTCAATAGCCTTCAAAGTGGCTTTCTTATAACCATGTGTCTTAGGGAATTAGGGTATTGTGCAGTGTTGATTTATTTCAAACTGGGTGCAGCTACTTCCTGTAGGTTCTTTAGTGGAAATCATAGCTTTGGGCACAAGTTATACTGTATCGGAGAGAGAAGCCTGCGGTCCTGGCATATTTTCAAGAGTGGGAACACTGGTGATTTGAGTAGGTGTAGTGTAGACAGCCGACTGTGACAGTTACACCCTCCATGGCTACTCCCACTGTGAGGCATGCCCTGTGTCAGCTGATGGCAGCTTTGACAGGGACTGTTAATATTCTTTCCCTTACTTAAAGGTGACTGGTTTGTTGTCATTGTTTCTTTGATTGTGTGTGTGTGTGTGTGTGTGTGTGTGTGTGTGTGTGTGTTTCATGCTTGTGGATATTCAGGTGTGTCTCCCTGTGTACAAGCATGTGGAGGCCAAAGCAGGATATCAGTTGGTTTCCTTGTACTCTCTGCCTTGCTGCCTTGAGACAGGGTCTTTCACTGAACCAGAAGCTTACCATTTCAGCTAGTCTGGCTGGTGTCTGAACTCTTAGGATCTGCCTGTTTCCACCCCCCAACAATTGGATTCCAGCCTGAATTTGTTTTTTAGTTATTTATTATAAAGAACTGTCTTTTTAAAAAATTATTTATTATAATTTATTCATACATTACATCCCAGTTGTTATCCCCTTACTTGTACCTTCCCGTTCCCACCCACTCTCCTTCTCCTCCTTCTTCTGCCCTATTCCCCTACCTAGACCTCTGATGGGCAGGGGCGCACAGAGCGGGGTGGGGGCAGCTCCTCCCCCCCTGTCTGACCACAGTCAATCAGGTCTCATGCAGATAGCAGGCATCCCCTTCCTCTGTGTGCCTATATGTTCTCCCCACCACACCACCAGTATTTATGGTCTCCTTCTGGGGTTCCTCAAGACAGGCATGGCATATACTTGTAAGTGGTTATTAGCCCAACATAGATGTCCACTGAATGACTTCACCCAGCACGAGATCCAGAAGATTCTGGGACTCACTGCTGGACTGAGTGCTAAGAGTACTATAGACGAATAAAGGGACAAAAGGACCCAGAAGGTTCCAGAACCCCAGCCTGGCTTTTTTATGCAGTTGCTAGATATTTAATCTTAGGTCCTCCTGTTTGCACGCAAGTGCTCCTATGCACTGTGCCATCTCCCCAGCGATACTGGCACTGGCTGCTGCAGTCTCCATGAACTGGGGCTTTTGTCTCTTGACTGGATTCTGGTGTAGACCCAAGTGCTTACTGGGAAGGGGCCAGGACTGCAATCTCGGCTCCCACTCTGTGACATGTACATCTAGGCTCCTTGGCAGTCCCCAGCCTTGACAACGTGCAGTGTGTGGCTGCAGAGGCCACACACAAATGTTGTCTTGACAAATGCTGTCCTTTTTCCTTTCCAGCTTGTAAAGGACCCATTGGTTGAATTACTCTATTCACTGCTCTCAGATCCATTATCATCCTCCATTTTCCCGATTTCTTTTTTTACAAGAAACACAGGGGAATTCCAAGGGCTGATAGACTCTTCTATATGCTGAGCCTCCAACTGCTCTTGTACTAAATGGTGAAGTGCCTGAAATTTTTCTTTTGTTATGGGCCACTGCTCTTGCCACACAGGTCTGTTTGAAAACCATTTTAGGGGCAAGGGTTTTGGTATATCAGCAGTGGCCCCTCTTATAAATTTGGAAACTCAATACCTAAGTTCTGTGTTTGAACAATGGGCATAGCTTGTTGTTGCTTGTGATTACTTTTCCCCAGAAACATGTACCATTTCATGTCTATCTTCAACATTGTTTATCTCTATAATTACAGGAATATATATCTGAGTACCCAATTGTCATAAGAGAACCCTTCCTCATAGATTTATGGGTATGTCAGCCACATAAGGTCTCAGCTACTCTCTCTCTCTCTCTGCTTTTCTGGTCCCACACACTTAAACCACTGTACACTTCCTTTTATTTGAGATAATTTACCAATTCCTATCATTTCTGTATAAACCTTAGAGAGTGGCCAATCTGGATTCTAATGCCTGTTGGAAAGAATCATGACACTGGCAGCAGTGTCTACCAGACCTTCTATTTCAACACCATTCATTTGTATTATTAATTTAGGTCTCTGATCATTAACCATTGTTTGCCAGAACACATGTTTTCCTGTACTCCTAAATGCACCTGTTCTTTCTGCTGGAGTGGCTTTGCCATTAATGTAAGGAAATAGTAACCACTGAGCAATTCTATCCCCTGCATTAATTTGCATCTCCTTTACATATGCCATGATTTTAATTTTCTTCCTTATAATCCCCATCTATAATACTGGGATACACAATAAGACCTTGAGAAGTTAATTCCCTTCTTCCCAGAATTATTCCCACTGACCCTGAAGACAAAGGGCCATAAACACCAATGCTAATTTTGTAACATTCAACCTGTGGAGATAGTGTAAGGGACATATCTTAGGCCAGATCAAAGGTTGCACTGCCTTTAGTAGCATGTATTAGGTCATTGATATCCAATCCTCATTTTCCTGCAAGTCTGTTACTTCTGGACTGGCCAGAGAAATCTGACTTGTATTGTTGGTGGGGCCCTGAGCCAATGGGCCCCTCCTGCCATTTCCCATCAGCAAGATATTACCTTGCACATCTCTTGTAGATTGACAATCCCTAGACCAATGTTTTCCTTTTCCCCCAGGGGCTTCAGTACCCTGGAAGCCTTGGCACCTCGTTACCATCATGGCCAGAAGCTCCTTCTTCTCTCCTATGAGTTATATTATCTTCCGAGTTATTGTGCTGGTTATTTTGGAGTCTGGAACCTTTACCTCTACAGTTTCTTTGCACATGACCTATTTTAGCACAAATAAAGTACTGGATGTTATAATATCTGAGACCTCTGGCTATACCTTGTCCTCTAACATTGTCTTGATGGTCCTGAGAGTTAATATTAGCCATCTATCTTGCCCATTCATCTAACGGAGCTCCTCTTTCCTTTAATGGCCTAATTGCCCTCTCACACTCAGTATTTGCATTCTCAAATGCCATGTTCAGTGCCTGTTTGGTGTAAGAATCTGGTATGGCTCTATCTAGAACTGTACCGAATCTCTGCAAAAATTCTGTGAAGGCTTCCCCAGACCCTTGTAAGACCTTAGTAAATGGAGTGGTTATCTTACCAGGTTCCTCTACCATGTCCCAAGTTCTTAAGGCTGCAACACGACATTGTTCAATGACTCTATCATCAAATCGAACTTGTTCTCTTAAGTTGGCTTATCGCCCTTCACCAAGCAATTGGTCTTTATCAGCATTTATCCCCTTTGTCATATTTTCTCGTTCTATTTTCTCAGCCTCACTTTGCCACCACAATAACCATTGTAATTGTTGTGCTGCTTCCTTTCCTATCTTATCATCCTTTCTTCTAATCCTTCTAAGAATGAAATACAATAAAAAGACAAAGAAAAAACAGAAAATTTCCAAGTGTAAAGTAAGAGAGAATTTTACAACAGCAGTTCCGATCTTGCTGATCCCCTGAAACAGCATTTCTATGTCCTCGAAATTTGAATCTTCCCTTATACCATTAGAAATTACAGAACCCATTGGGTCCCATGTCAAGCGCGACTTGTTGGTCTCGATTCCTTAACAATTCTACTTTATTAGGAATTTATTCAAGGCATGTACCTCCCTTACAACCCGGTTACCCTAAATAGGAAGGAAAGGAGATTAAGGAAAACAAGAAGAAATCTTCTGGTTATCAGTTCCGCAGGGCAATTGCCCTGGCGTAATTCTCAGGAGTCTAGCAGTTCATCTATCTGACAGAAGAAGCTGCACCATCCAAGGACCAAACTTGAAGATATAGAGACCTCCAACTCTCCCATGCCCTCAGGCAGGAATCTCTCTCTCTCTCTCTCTCTCTCTCTCTCTCTCTCTCTCTCTCTCTCTCTCTCTCTCTCTCTCTCTCTCTGGTTGGTGGTGTGGTGTGTGTGGTTGTGTGGTGTGTGTCGGGCTCTTTTTCTTCTGTCTCGCTCCTCTCTCTGCTCTCTCTGTCTCTCTCTCTCTCCCTCCTCCTCTCCCTCTCTCTCGATCTCTCTCTCTGTCTCTCTGTCTCTCCTCTCTCTCAGGTCCCCTGCTCCCATCAATGGAATACAATAGCCCACCCACCAGGCCCCTGTCTTTTGTCTTGGGCTGATGCTTGGTGTTCATCAATTTCTAGAGACAAAGGTTCAGTGGGGTGTCATCCCAAGACTGTTTTCACCTCAGGCCCAGACAAAGGCAAGATCACATTCTCTTCACATGTAATAAAATGGGTTTATTGCTATTCATGACACAGAAGGTAGAAAAATATTTGGTTCATGATTAATTTTATAAAATTCACACACAATGTTAGTAAATTCTAAGACTGCTAGGAATACCAATTGTTACAACCAAACCTACATAAAAAGCAAACCTTCATATTAGCTATGAATTACAAACTTTTCAGCAGATACTGTTATGCTAATGTTGTTTATTCCCAATTTGTGTGTGTGTGTGTGTGTGTGTGTGTGTGTGTGTGTGTGTGTGTATAAGCTGCACTTAATTTTCCCCCAAGGACATACGTCGCTACATGACACATACTGGGACTTTTACTAATTCTGTGAACTTTCTTGCCTTAGGCCTCTGAGGAAACACTACATTCCAGTAATGAGGAAGAGGATCCTTTCCGTGGAATGGAGCCCTATCTTGTACGGAGACTGTCATCCCGCAGCATCCAGCTTCCTCCTCTTGCCTTCAGACAGTTGGAACAAATGGACTTGAGAAGCGAATCAGAGAGCATCCCGCGTCCAACCAGCCTCCCCTTGAAAATCCTGCCTCTGATTGCTATCACATCTGCAGACTCAAGTGGGTGAGTGCCATTGGTGTCTTTGCCACATTATACATTTTCAGTGGTGATTTTTATGCTTTATGTTTTGGGGTTTGCTTTTTTGGCACATTGTTTAATTTGAGGAGGACAATGCGCTTTTGAATAAAAAAACAATGGAAAGGTTTCTTTGGTAACACCTGTCTCTGTAAGATGAGACATCTTAGCTGAACTGTTTCACACAAAAGTGTTGATAGGTATTTGGCTACTGCTCATAAGCATCCAGGAAAAGGAAATTGTACCAGGAAAGCTTACACTGGACATAAGTGGTTTTTAAAGTTCTTAACCAATGATAACTAATGGATTAATTATCATGTAGGCAGACATGTGCAGAAACAGTGGGTGATAATTCGTTGAGGCAAAATGAATCTGGAATTAAAGCTAGACTACTGTAATTAGAATAAAAGAAGATATGCAGTTATATTCATGAGCCTGGTAATTTGGCCTATGACACTGTAAGATATTGCCTGAATGCTATTTTAGTACTTACTAGTATTTATATTAATAAATGACTTTCATTTAGCCTTGGTGGGTGGGAGTCAAGGAAAGTCTCTCTCCTCTGTATAGCTTCCTACTTTGCAAAATAGTTTTTACATTTTCGTTTTGCTTAGCAGTGGATATTTTACTCTTTAATAGTAACACTGCCCCATAAAACAGAGTGAAATGAGGCTAGTGGGCACACCCACTGCCTGCTCACGTGGCTAGCTACATCTTAAGGGAGTTTGGATGGAAAAGAAAGAGAATAAGACCAAAAGCCCATATGTACACAGAGTCTCAAGAATTTCCTAAGAGATGCCAGAAAAATCACTTATGCTACATAAAGGACTCTTGTTCAATCTCTACAAGGTGAAGGGAGTTTCTAGGAAAAAACACTTTCTAGATTTACCCTCCAAAAAAGTGCTCAAAAGAAATTTGTCCAGTAATTCAACTCTAAAAATATTGAATTTAGCTCTCTAAATTGTTAGTTACCAGTCCTTAAGCCCCATACGATTTTAAAAAGAAGCTGAAACAATTGCTACTAATTAAGAAGATAATGAATTCTCACTTGAATAAAATGGAAAGAGAAAATATGCATTATTGGTTTTCTTTGCTTGGTCAAGTATAAGAAGGAAAATGTGTAAATGCTGAGCAGTTTTATATGATGACTGGTAGGAATTGAGTATGGCAACCTGACCTGAAGAGGTTTTGAAAAAGTTTAATCTAAGTCAATATCACTGCTATTAGTTGATATAGAGCGGAGGATTCAGACACCAGGACATCAGACATTCCCAAGGCCACCCCTTTGATGATCTTCTTGGAAAGCTCCCTGAAGACATTACTTATTCTTACAGTTATGATTTATTATAATGGTCAGTTTTTAAAGAAAAGTCAACCACACAGATACCTGGTCAGATGCAACCTTCCAGAAGTCCCTTTCAAAGTGGAGTAAAACAGGTGCGACTCCTCCATACATGAGGAGTTGCAATGACACATTTGTAGTGTCATCGGGGATGCCCTGTACCAAGGGATCCTGTCAAGAACTCAGTGTCTAGACGTTCCACTGTGAATAACCATCCTCTCCTCCACTTAGGATGTACCAGTCTGGACTTCTGGGAAGAAAGTCAGTGGGAGGCAGAAGCTACCCGTGTCTGTATAAACAGTCTGGGCATGAGGGAGCCATACCTACTGACTGTATAGGGGATGGTGAGAAAGAAGCCTCTAGAAACAAGTTCCCAAACACCAGCTCAGGACCCTTCTTTCAAATTGACCTTTTAAAATTCAACAGCCATATCCCTGATTAACTCTTCTCTGTACACAAGGTACATCTTAGAATAATTGGCTTGCTTTCTCCACAGTTGAGGGAGAAGGCTTTCTAATTAAATTTCAAAAGACTAATTTAAGTTCCTAATATACTCCATTAATACTGGCATCTGAAAAGTTTGGTGGCTAAACATGATTTCTCACTTCAAGTGTACTTAATATCATCTCTGTGTGGTTTGATAATGTGTATAATTAAAAGCCTTAGGTAAGAGCTAAACTTATTTAATTAAATTTGAATGTGTTGCTCAAAACAAACAAACAATCCTCAAGTGCCAAGGAACTTCAGGATTTAGGATCCTAGAACTTTTGTTGTTTCAAAATTTCTTTTTCTCTTGATGAAATTCCAGACAATTAAGTTTCAGTGGTGTGTTTATTATTTGTATGTTTATGCAGCATGATGAAGAAATTAATTTGTCTTTACAAAGAGACAAAGGTGATTTTTTTTTGTTCCTAAAAGCAGCCAAGAGAAGCCACAAAGACTAACCAGTCAGTTTCACACAAACTCTGGTGCCCTATATTTGACCATGTCCCCTTGATGGGGCGGCCTGGTGGCACTCAGAGGAAGGATAGCAGGCTACCAAGAAGAGATTTGATACCCTATGAGCATATACAGGGGGAGGAGGTGCTCCTCAGTCATAGATATAGGGGAAGGGAGTAGGGGCAAAGCAGGAGGGAGGGAGGAATGGGAGGATACAAGGGATGGGCTAGCAATTGAGATGTAATATGAATAAATTAATAAAAAGAAAAGGAAAAAAAAAAAAGAATAGCCAGTCAGCAGGAACCTGAGACAAAGGAGTTACTGAAGGGACGGCTATAGCCTAAGGAAGCAAAAATAAGTTTTGAGTTAACTATTAAGTGTCAGGAAATTAAGGAATTTGAAATTCAGAAAATAGGAGGTAAAGTTATGAATGTTTCTCTGTGGCCATTTCATTTAACTAGAACATTAGATTCCTTCCAAACCACCTGCAAAGGGACAGGGGAGGTTCATGTTACTTTGGGTAAGTTGATGGCAGCCTAGCTACCCTTTAGGAAAGGCCATTGTGCCCCTCTGGTTCCCTTGTCAATTTGTTGTGAGGCCTTAGCAATTGTCTATGTTTTGATGGGAAAGGAAACTTGCATGCCTTTTGGATTTATTTTCCTTTCTTTCTTAGCATAATAGCTTTTTTTTTCTTTTCATTTTTAAAACAATTTTAATAAAAAATGATTCCATATTCTCCCCATCCATTTCTTCCCTCTGATCCCTCTTCTGTCTCCCTCCTCTAATCCTTTCCATGGCTAAATCCCTTCCAAGCTCATGACCTCTTCTTCTTTGGTTATTATTGTTACATATCTATATAAACATATAACTATGATCTATTGAGTCCATTTGGTGTTGCTCATATATATGCGATTTCAGATCTGATGGTTTGTCATTATTCTTTAATATATTACGGCTTCTGTCAATTTTCAGGCAGTGGTGAGTCTAGACGTATGTACTTCTCCTGTAGGGAACCAGGCTGTAACCCTGGGAGCAACTGATCTATGTATAGGGACCTTAGATTATAACAATGTGACTGTAGGTGACAGGAGTCTCTTCATGAAGCACTTGGGTCAGAGAGACTGAAAAGCGGAGAGCTTTCAATTGCTAAGGCTCGCACAATTCCTTTTTGAAGGGTTTTCTTTCTTCCTAGTAAGAACGTGATTCTCATTTTCAGTTTCTGAATTATTATTATTGTCAGGATTGTTTTACAGTCTCACGTATGTGTAAAATGAATACTGACCACTCTGATCCCCATATCCATACCATCTCTATCCACCAATACCAAAAATCTCTCTCCCTTGTTAAATTCGATTCTTTTTGTTTTGTGATCCTCTAGATTAACTAGGGCCGTGCATAAGACCATGCCTTTGAAACTATCTATTAAAGTCTGATGGTTTAGGTAGAGAGTATGTAACAGAGGACAGACTCTATAGATAGCCAATAGTTCATAGGTAAAAAGTATTGTCCCATAAGCTCCTCCCATTTCCTTGATGATTGTTAATAAGGCCAGTCTTGTGTGGACACTACAGTTGGTATGAATTAATGACTACAAGTGTTACATGGAATCTAGAGAGTAGCTATGTTATAAGCAATGTAAGTGTGTTCTTTAACCATTGCCTAAAACTACGCCTAATCTGCTAGGTTGTGTGTGTGTGTGTGTGTGTGTGTGTGTGTGTGTGTGTTGTGATCACAAAGTAGAATTGTTAAGACTGGACATCCATTGACCCTCTCTGAAATAAGAGGGACAGCTTAAAATCTTATTAAGTTAGCGATGAGGTAACCTAAAGTGCCTTGGTTTTCCATATACCCATTAGTGTTTCCAAATCCTATCAGGGCATAAAGTACACACAGTAAAGTATGTAAATCTTGAGCCTGCCCATCTTTTCCAACTTTCACTCAATAAAGACTAGTGTGGCCTGTCCTTGGGCTTCACAGAGATCAGACCATATTGCTGCATTCCTTGTGTTGGGCTTCTGTGCTCAAAATGTGTTCTGTTTTTAATTTGTTAATGTTGGGGAAAATATCAGTGGTTTGTTATGTTGTTAAGATATGCTGTTCATTTTGTAAACTTGCCATAATTTATTTTCCACATCTCCTTCCTGATTGATAGGCACTTGGGTTGTTTCTGGCTTGGTTGATATCATGACTACAGCAGCTGTGAACATTCTTGAGCGAGTCTTTTTTTTTTTTTATAGACACGTGGGTTAATTCCCTTCAGTTACAGCCCTGGGAATGGAATTTCTAGGCAAATGTGCATGGTCTCCTTTTTAAATTTTTCTTCCTGCTTTGAGATAATATTTCACTGCTACATCCTATGCGGCTTGGTACTGTAAACCTGACAGTGACAATGTAGGAATTAGGAAAAGACAGACACTGAAGAAAGGACAGAAACACAGACAGAAGAGATGGGATCGAGAGGGCTGTGCTCTATCTGATGGAGGGCACCGCTATGCAATGCTAAAACTCGGTGTGTTTGTATGTCCCGCAAGAGCAGGGGCGGTCTCTCTAGTGGAGCAGTCTGGGCTTGCAGCCATCCTGGAGGAGGCAACCAGTTGCTAGGTTTTTCACTGACTGGTCAGTCATTTGTAAGCACTTGGACCAGAGCCATTTCTCTGAGCCTCAGAGGGAGGAGGCTTTGTCATCCCCATGAGTCTCAGGCACTGGGATTCTTGACATGGCTGTGCCCATGCCAGCAACACACAGTCATTTCATCTGCTCGAACAATTTCATCCAACAGCTACCAACATACAGGAATTAGTTATTCTCTTTTCTAACCCCTTGATGTTTTTAATCTTTTTGAGTTTGCTTATGCTGGTGAATAGGTATCTTAAATATGGTTTTAGTTTATTTTTCCGATGAATACTGATATTGATTACATTTTAATATGTTTGTTGAGTGTTTGGATACTTTTGTTGTATGTTCACCTGAACATGTTTTCTAATTTTTTTTTCTTGTTAATTTTGAAGGGTCCTTTAGACAGTCTAGACCTAAGAGTTGTATTAGATAATGCGCTATGCTCAAACAGATGCAGTTTGAGTTTCTATTTCCTGTTTGTTTTGGTTTTTTTTTTTTTTTTTCAATGTGGTGGGCCCTCAAAAGTGTGAGCATTTGCATTTGAGAGGGGAAAAAATGTTACCATGGAATATAAGGGAAATGAAGGTATAAGAGAGCTGGTGAAGTCATGGCAGAAGGGTAGGAGGAAAGAAAAGGGAGGAAAAACAGCAAGGGGAAAAATGGCACCGAGAAAAAGGGAGAGAATCCCATGTGTAGGTTCTGAAGACGGGAAGTAGACCCTACTTAAGGAACTAGCAGCTAGCACACACCCTACTAACTCTCGGGGCAATTTCCTCTAAAGAGAACGATTGTCGGCTCCTCAGATCGTGTTTGGCGGCAGATGGGATATGCAGGCAGTAGAGATACAGGTAGCAGAGTGTTGAGAATGAAATTAATCCATGCTTTTGGTGGTTGGGCAGTCATTGGCCAAGAATTGAGGTTCTGGATTAAGGAACTTGGCTATGAGTCCCGTCTTGTCCTTCACTAGTGTTGCATCTTGGGAAGTGACAGCAAGTCCCTGCTTTTGTAAGGTTAATGTAGGAACCTTAATGTAGCTGCAAAGGCAAAACAGCAGTGTTTGGGTTTTGACAATTTGTGTGTCCTTGATGTGCAGCAAGCGCTTCTAGTGCTATCCTCTTTGGGAAGAGTGTTGGGGGAAAAAATCAAATTCGTTGTACATGTTGTTAGCTCCCTTGCAAAAGCTGGCTTTGAAGATCCTCTACAAGTAACCTTTGGGGTAGAGATGGAAAGTTCTAGCAGACATGAGAAGGAGGCCGATTTATGTCCTTGATTCAGAAAGTCACCATTACTATGGGACTTGTTATATGTCTGTCAATAAGTCTTCATCTTGCTTTTAACTTCATTGGCAAATGACAGTCCTAAGTTAAGTGCTATTCAACTGTGTTTGAAGTGGCAGGCTGTCCTTCTAGCTTCCTTCTGAAATAAAACACTGACTTCCCAACTGACTGTCAAAGCTCCCAGAAGTTCCATCTGGGCCCCAGCTCAGGACCTATGTTCCCTGGGTGGCTCATGTACCCCCAGATGCTCTCAGGAGAGTTTAGCTTGCCACACACAAGACTGGAGTGCAGCGGAAGAGGAGGGGAGGTGGTGCTACATCTCTCTAGTCATGCCTTGCCACTGCGTTGGCTATAATAAAAGATGAGCCAAGGAGCAAGTTGTTCCCTTGTGATGGGATGACACAGCTCTGGATGGATGCACACCCAGGCCTGTATGTGGGTGGAGAATATTACGAGTGCGTCCTCATCACTGGTGTCTTATTACCTGTCTGGAGGAGTACAGTGCGTACATTGACATCACTACATCCTATGTTAAAAATGAAAAGAATTTAAGGGAAGAAATGGTCCCTTCTGGGGATTAAATAAAGAGTTCATGGAAGAATTAGTTAGTCATATAAAATTCATTTTACAAGGCTATTGCAAACTTATTTCCCTGAGTTGTGTGTCAGTCACATAGGGGGTGGTCCCAGATGCCATTTAGATGACAAAGTCTTTGATCAAGCACTCACTGCCTAATCTTCTTGAGTACAAAGAGTACACCAGAGTACATACCCCCACACACACAAACACACATACACACACACACACAAATAAAAATAATAAAACTTTTAAGCATTTTGTGACTAAACTGAAATCCAAACAAAAGATGAAAAGTAGAAAACCAGAAATATGATTGGAACAGATGCCTCTTTTTTTTTTTTCTCATGTGTGCCTCTATCTTTAAGGGCTGTTAGTTAGCAGTGGGCATGTTGTCTTTGAGGCATTTCAGTTATAAAGATTTATGAAGCCAGAGGGCTGAATGCCACAGCCTCCCTGTTGAGCCGCCACCTTCATATTGACTATGTGCTCATGTATCGGGAGATTCATTTGCTAGGCTCCACTGAACATTATAGAGAACATCTATAATCTACTGGGCACAGCGGCCTAGGGCTGGTGAGGGACACATAACTGTGATCATGAGAGATTTAGTAGCAATACGCTATACATGAGCTGTATGTGGTTTTAAAACGAGCAACTGCAAAGCCATGAGAAGCAATATGCCTAACCGTGTCGAACACACAAGCTACGTAAAAGAAACTTGATTCTTTTTGTCTCTGACTCATTTAAATTCAACTTATTTACATAATGTTCTTCTCCAACAAAATTAAAGATAATAACCAAACATCGCTGGCTCTTTGTTTAAATAAGTCTAGTCTATTTTGGCTTGAAAATTTGTGACTTTTTTTTTCAAGACTAAAATTAGTGTCAGATTAATGGAGTACTTTCTCCTTACTATGTTTAGTGACAGCATTTTATTTCTATAATCAGTAGCAATTTGTGTTTCTAATCTAAAATAAACAAAAGAAATCGCTGACTGCTTTTCTTCATAGACCATGGACTCTCTGAAGGTGTCACATTACCAGCCATGCTCATGATTTACAAAGCAGTAGCATAGGTATCAAACCCCAATGTCCTTTCTTCAGAGTATGATTTCTTTTTATTCTTGCAGAACTCCTGGTGTCTGCAGTAAGGATTCCCTGGTGGTGTGATACACCATGATATACTTTACATATGCATAATGTAGTGCTTTGTAGCAGGAAACAGACTTTATTTATAAATCGAGATGTTATATTTCATGGTCTCCAAAACACTAAAAAGGGCAGAGGATATGAATAATCACATTCTAGTATCTGGCACCAATTGCTAATCATTTCTCGTGCCAACCTGTCTTATTTAAGTCTTGGAAGTTGTTTTGGAGTCAAATGCTTTCTAACAGTGAACCCACTGAACCGTGTGCTTCACTGTGAGAAGGAAGAGGAAACAGTAATAAATAAAGTCCATTGCCGGCCTGTGACTCTTACCTTAACATTGAAATTACTGTGGATAATGACAGACACTCAGGAGGTCAAGGTGCTGAGAAGATAGGCAGTGGTAAGAGAAGGTGTCAATAATCCAGAGACAAACCCCCCATTAGCATAAATGTCAAAAGAAAGATTCAGTCAAAAGAGGGGAGAAGTAATTGTCAGTATATACACATGGGTTACCAGGTTTATACTCAAAAGAAGCTCAGCTTGGAGAAATCAGAGGCACCTTCCCTCAGTGTGTCACAGGAAAGTGGCACCCTCAGCAGACACCTCGTTGAGGGAGAGATTGTAAAGTGAGCTGGCTTTTCAGTAGAAAGGCTAGAAATGAAGGAAGTCCCTTTACCATGGGGAGAAGACAATTCTGCAGAACTTCAGAGAACATGGGGTCAATGAGAGGAAGATGTAAACAGGGGAGAGAAACAACAGAACAAGGGCAGGAAGAGACATTGAAGGAATACACACAGAGAGGAAAAACCCCTTTGGGAGTAGAATGGCCCTTTCATAGTGGCTGAATATCAGCTGTCTTGCACATCGGATAGTTACATTATGATTCGCAACAGTAGCAAAATTACACTTACGAAGTAGCAACAAAATCATTTTATGGTTGGAGGGTCACCACAACATGAGGACCTGTACCAAATGGTCACAGCACAAAGAAAGGTGAGAACCACTGCTTTAGAGACAAGTGTTTGTGGGTGGAAATAATTGGAATTTAGCAGAATGAAGGCCCTGTTTTGTCTGGATGAACAGGAGAGCGTGTTCAACCTTCCACTAGCAAGGCTGTGTGACAGGCGTTTGTTGATTGCTGTCTGGCAGTTAGAACAAGGCTCCATCCCTCTGTGTTGTCAGGCTGACCTACAAAATTGTAAGAAACTCCGTTGACAGGAAAAGATGATGGCATTGTATTTGCAGCTCCCGATGGTGTGCCAACAGTATGCACCATGCTGTTGACCAACAAGATTCTGAGTAAGGTACAAACTATTGAGCCCCTGGCTGCTTGTTAGCTTTGCTTCGCCCTGCTCAGCTCTGGTTCATCAAACTCCCTGTCCATTCTGAATACTATTCTGTATTCTTTTGGTAAATTTCTATTGTTTTTGCCTTGGTGGTGATTTCTGTTGTTTGCGACTCAGAACCCTGACAAGCACAAGAGTCCTAGAATTTATTGTAAAATGTATCAAGTACAAACAGAAATCACCGTGCAGGAAGTGCTCAGTGGCTTCTGGACTTTAATTATCCTATCAGTTGCAAACTTAGTTGGAGGAAGTTTCATTTCAGTGCTTTCTATATATACAAAAGGGCAACAGAATGCCAGTGGTGGGGCGAGGAGTCTCTTGAGATGCCCATAGTAAACTTTACAAAGCTCTCAATATAGAGATAAAGACAGGGCCTCCATGTAATTATTCCCCTTTGACTGTTCAAGCTGGTAGGCTTAAAATGGATTCCTAAAGAGAGTGGTTTGCATTGCAATTAATTAAGAGCATGAAATTGAAAACTGAATGTCCTTTCCCTCTGGAGAATATTCTTTATAACTGTGTCTTTAACTTCTCTGTCTCAGTATGAACTCTCTCCCTCCCTCTGTCTCTGTTTCCTTCTCCTCTCCCTCTACTCTTTTTCTTCCTCCACTGCAGGAGAATTGACTCTGACCCCCCCAATAGCACGTTTCTATTCTATCCTTAATTTTCAAACTTCAGTTATAACCCCATGCTTCAGCATTGTTTTTTTTTTTTTTTTTAATTCTGTCTTCTTGGTTGATAAAGTTATCCACTCTTTATGGGGTGCTTTCTAGTAGAATAGAAAGCATCTAGGAGGGCTGTGCATTGGAAGGTATGTAGTGAGTGCCCCAGGATTAGTCTGAGTGTGATGAGAAAAAAAAAAATGGGCACAGACACAGATTCTAAAAGTCCTCACGGTGTTAGCTGCATGTGGAGGATGATTTCATAAGACGTCAGCAAATCTGATAATTCGCTAAAACAAAAAAATGTGAATTAGGAATAGCCAACAAGGAGATTTGGCAGTAATATGAATGTTGAGAAAACTACATATGACAACATGATGCCTGTATGTGTGCTTATAAATATGCATGCGTGTGTATGTGTGTGTGTGTGTGTGTGTGTGTGTGTGTAAATTCTTGGAACCACAAAACAGGGTAATAGTTCTCATTGCCTTTCACCCCCCATATCTTGTAAAAGTTGACAAGTGAAGAAAAATGGATTGGCACGTACTTTGTGCTGATCCTGGGCAGCCTTATGTATGCACCACTATTTTCACTTCACAGGTAGGAAAATTGGACCATGAAGAGGTGAAATAATTTCCTCAGAGTTAAAGAAAACTAAGTCGTAAACCAAGATATAAAAGTCTCCCGCTCTAACCTGTGTACACCAACTTATCCGGCTCTGGTTTGAATATAAGTTTTAGCTCTGTTGCAATTTACACAGCTGCTAAGGATATGGAACAAACCCCTGCCCCGCCCCACCTGCACCTGTAATTCTCCTGTAGAATGCACAGGCATTTTCTGGGATTTGCCTTAATACACCCATTTTCTCCCAAAGAAGTTCCTATTCACGCCCGGGTTCTCAGAGAGTGGTATGAGCTAAGTGTTGTTAGGCCAGCATAGTTCCCATGGGCTATGACAGAGTATGGTGATGACTGGGTTCCTGGAACATTTAAGGTCCTGGGAAAAAAAATCTCCAGGTCAAGATGGAAGGGGAGGTGAGAAGGAACTCGGAGGAGCGAGGGACGGGAACTGTAATTGGGATCTAGTATATAAAAAATGATTTTTAATAAAAGGGGAGTAGGTAGAATTCTCAAGGTCAGTTCTCCTTAAAGATCCCTAATCCTAGAGTCAGGCTTAACAATTAGGAAATTGTATTGCAAGGATCATAAGTCTTTGACATACTGACTTAAAAGAGTTAACAATGCAAAAGAGTTTTGTAGAACTGTATTAAACACCATAAAAAGAAAGCCCACCTTCACAGACGTCCATAAAGCTGGATTTTACTGCCATTAATTTGCACTATTAAGTAAAAAATTTCCAATCAGAACAGCATGTCATGTTATAATACCGAGATCTGTGGTTATACTGCCACTGATTATTGTTTAAGCAGTGTAAAAATTAGTTTTTGGAAAACAGCCTTATAGCATTGCTACAAGTTCTGTTTACAGATGAGGGAAACAAGAACAGAGGACATTTTCAAAACAAAATTGGCACCAGTTGAAAGATCTAAGCCAATTCTCACATTTTTGGTTTTTTCCTTTGTTTTGTTTTTTATCCTGAAAAAAAAAAAAAAAAAAAAAAAGACTGAGTAGCATAACAATACAGCAAAAGAATAATATTTTGGATGGCTACTATTTTCCATTTAAATTATTCCCATGGCAGTATGGTTGTAAACATAAACAAACAAAAGATTGCTTTGATTGACAAAGGCCTGTACACCTGAGAACTATATTAACCATAAAAATATGAAACACTTCTAAAAAGGCATTACATGAATCTGTGTAATGCTGGTTATAGAATTTATTTTTCTAATAATCCATCTGAAAAGGAAAGGTTCTAGTCTACTCTCCCTGGGAGAGCCATGGAATAGGATATAGTGGCTTGGAAACCACTTAGAAGTGAAAATAATGGAAATTTCCAAGTCAAGAGATCTTGCTGTTGTTTTTATTGTAATTTTTATTAAACTTGTTCTTTGAGGATTTCATAGACGTGCATAGTGAACTCTGATCACTCTCACTTCTTATCCTCCCCTCTTCCTCTTCCACCACTGACACGTCTCCTCTCCCCGACCCCTTTTCTCATAGTCATGTGTTTTGTCCTGTGGTGTAATCAACTGACTGTAACTAGGGCCAGATGCCTGTGTGACCATGGGTTTAGAACTATCCTTTTGAAAATGGTGGATTCCCATTGGCCGCTCAACCGATGCCAATGCCTGTCTGTGCTTTGCCCAGAAGAGGAGTGACCAATAATTTAGCAGAGAGGGCAGGGCCCTGTGCATTCTTCCCCAGCCTACAACTGACTAATTACAGACTCAGTCTTGCAGACATAAGAGAGAGGACTGAGATCCTGGTTTAAGATACTGAATGATGAAGCAGAGTGCAGGTGATAAAAAAGAACCAACTTTCCCAAATGACGGGGAGCAAAAAGCACCAACAAAAGCCTTGTGTGGGAAGGGACACTCTCCATTACAGGACCAGAGCTCTAAAGGCATGCCAGCAACTTGAATTTACTTTGAAATGCTAAAATTGGATTGACTAATTTACTTTAAAACGAAAGGGTTGGAGGTGTTTGCCTTCATCACAGAATAAATCAAGGTCAGAGTCTCAAAAAGAGATTGGGTCATTACTTAACATGTCCACTGTTGATTGAAATGGTAGAAATGGACGTTTACAAGTGTCCTGTTCCAGGCTTATCACAGAGAAATTTAGGAGCTTCTTTCAAATTGATTGCATCTTTTATTTAACACATCTTCTCAATGTGTACAGAGCATCTATTTTTTTTTTTCAAATAAACACTCTTTAGATATGTTACTAGTACAGGGCGCCAAATATATGTGTTTATTAGTGTATTACTTAATATCTCTGCTGAGAATGTATAGCCTTACAGATTCGGTCAAAGATGGACTTAAGAAATCGTTACGATGGGACTGGAGGGATGGCTCAGTGGATAAGAGGGCTTCTTGCTTTCACAGAAGACCTGGGTTCAACTCCCAGCACCCACATGACAGTTCACAGCCATCTGTAACTCCAGTTCCAGAGGTCATGGCACCCACCCCTGACCTCTGCAGGATGTTGGCTTGTGCATGGTCCACAGGCATGCATGTAGACAAAACACATAAAATAAAATATATATATATATATATATATATATATATATATATATATATATATATTTTAAAGAAATGGTTGTGAAAACAGAAGATTAAGAACTTATTCCCAGAGTTTAGTCCTTTTAATAAGTATAGGAAGTTTGTCATCTTAGAGATGATTTCAAGATTAAAAACAAACAAACAAACAAATGAAAGTAATGCATAGACTAATGCACCTCATTTTGAGCAGAGCTGTGTTTCTTACGTGCCAGTAGGATGACACATCTTAGCAAGAGGCCTACACTGAATTAGGAGGACTCTCCATGTAGCACAGAGTATACTTTACTAATGAAAATACAAAGAGTAGAATGTTAGGTGTGAATATTCACAATTGCATTTGTTGTCCTGGGGGAAAGATTTGTCTTCTCAATTCTGAGGTTAAATTAGGATAGAGAATGTGTGCGTTGGAAGGCAGCCTGTTTCTCTGTTCTGATGTTTTACTGCTTTGGGTATGGCTCATTGCCATTGTGCTCTAGTAAAAATTACCATTTGACGGACTGCTGGGAGAGCAAGCAGGGCGTGGGCGTGTGAGGAGTGTGGGCGAGTCCCTACAAATGTGAAAAGAGTGGTTCTGTCCTTGTGTTTGGGAGCATTAAGTCTGTGGAAGCTTTAGGGCTGAGAATATTTCTTGAGAAGGGGAAAGCAGATCTAATTCCCTTTCCTCTGAGACTTCTGTCCAGGTTTGAGAGCATCATCTTGGAAGCTACGATGGAGTATCAGAAGATCTCAGATGCCTTACACAAGTGGAGGCCGGGGGTTGCGGGGGCGGGGCAGCCGCCGGTAGGAGTGGAACATGTTTTCCCAAGTCTGTGTGCCAGGGTCTTCTGCCCTCTTATTAAGCACCGTGACCCCTGACTGAGGAGAGTGACAACTTGTGTCCCTTTTCTATAGAGTCTGAATAGATAGATCTACAAAGGAAAATTGTATATATGTTTTCCTTTTCCTATTTTTGTAGTCTCTTCCACAGAGACAGTGGCTGGAATTTGGAGCTGACTGAGAGCAGCTTAGCTGCATTATCTTGTTGAAGTGAAAAATTAAAAATTGTTAATTACAGTAAGTCAGGTTCAAAATAATTTGTAGCAAAAAAGAGATCAGTACAAATTTTAAATAGAATATGACATATATTATAAATATCACAGAACATTTGGTAAACTGTGTTTTATTAACTACACAAAATAAATCTATAGCTATAGCCCTGACTTCAACTACATGGTCTTTGTTGGGTTCTTAAATAATGCTGAAACTAAGATTCTATGTATGAAAATCCATTTAAAAGAAAATTCAAGCTTTCCTCAAGGATGGCTTATTTCTTAAAATTACTAATAGTTAAAATGTTTGGTAATTTCATATCAATTATGAAAGTGATGTCAAGTTTTAAGAGATCTTTTACCATGTATTTCATGTATGACCTAAATGATTTCAGAGCATTTGCAGGGTGTGAGGGGTGGGGATGGGGGTTAGTGAGTAGTGTTATATATCTCTCCAATTTGTAGATGCTTTGTCATCGAAGTCCTTCTGTGTGTCACAACATAAATTTTAGATTGTCTCCATTAGTGTCAATATGCTGTGTCAAATCAGGAAAAAAAAAAGCTGTCTTCAATGTGTTAACTTGATTATCATCCTCTCTCTCTCTCTCTCTCTCTCTCTCTCTCTCTCTCTCTCTCTCTCTCTCGCTCAATTCAATTGTCAAGCTTTCTGAGAGCCAATTTACCATTTCTTCTTAAACCATCTCTCTCTCTCTCTCAATGAATTGACTCCTTTGAGATCATCTGAAAAAGTAAATTGACTACAATTTTCTTCTCGGTATGAGACTATTTTTATTGATTCAATTCATTCAGCTTTCTCACAATTCCATAGTCTAATAACATTCAAAATTTCACCTAAGTGATTTTTTTCAATTTCTTTAATAAATAAACTTAAGGGTAAAGAGGTATTGTCCAGACACATCTGTATTGGGTTCATTAATTCCCTACCCATATTACTGAAAGATTTAAAACATCTATCCAGTTCAACTATGCCATCTGCTTTGATCTGCTGGGTTTTTCTGAGATTGAAGGAGCAGATTGACAGGATGCCATCTCGGAGGCTCTGATGATGCTACAGTCTCCTCTGTGCCTTTCCTTTTTCTCCAACTCCTCCCAAGATATGTGCAATATACACACACCTGTACCACTTGCCCTTATTGTACACTTCATTCCCTCTACATTTATTTTTATTGCACACATCACCCTCTAAAATATTGCTTCTTTTGTTCCTTTCTCTCTCCCCATATTAGTATCCAAGCCCCATGGAGACAGCTCTGTGACTTTCTGGGTCAGACATACAAACCAGCACTTAAAAATGGCAGAAGTTTATTCCTTCTGGATTGGGGAGGCCAGAACTTCAAAATCAAATTGTCAGTCAACCTGGTTCCTTCAAGAGGCTCTGAGGGATAATTGGCTACGAACCTTTCTCAGGATGGCTTCTAGAGGCTCCTGACACCTGCAGGCATCCCTTGGCATAAGGCTGCGTAACTCTAGTCTCGGCATTTGTCCTCACGTAGCCGTCCTCTGCCCGTGCCTTTGCATCTTGTCCTGCTCTGTTCTTCAAAAGGCATTCTTAGAGAACCATAAGTCATTGGATTTGAGGGCAACCTAAACCAGAATGATGTCATCTAGAGATCCTTACCTTAATCACATTTGCAAAGAACCTTGCTACCAATAGGGCTTCCTTCTTCCTCCGTTCTGTGTGATCTACATTTCAACACACCACAGAAGACACAGCTTCCTGTTGGGCTCACTGCTGTATCCCTAGCACCTAGAACAGAGCCCGGAAGGTAGGTAGTACTGAATAAACACTTGCTGAATAAATATACTGAGGGCCTACAACATGCCAGATGCCGCCTACGTAGAGTGCTGCATCTCAACTCATCTGTAAAACGATTCACTTTCTTTTTCTATTTGCATACAAGTTCTAAGGATAGAAAATGTTATCTCTTGTAGAGTTTATGCATTTTGGATTTCTTAAGATAATACAGCACATGTGACTAGTGATGCACAAATGATAGATCCATGAATGGGCAGCAGACTCATTTGGAATCGCTAGTAATTTGATTACACCTCTACACATGCATCCTATTTTTCCTTCCTTGAAGGGTGAGGCATCTTCATAGAAGACACAGTCTTATCAAGGAGTGGCATTGTGGTCTTCAAAAAAAAACCCTTCTGGTTGTGTACACAGGTGTGAAAGGCATGCATAAATAAAAGTCCCACTTCAAAACACTAGCATCAAGCTTTAAAAATGAAATTTGTTGTAAGCATAATTGACCTGTACTTTTAGAAGTTTGTTTTTATGACTTGAACTTAAAAAATGACAGACCGGCAAAACGAAAATCAGGGGGGAAGAGAGGCTGGAAACTCTCACCAATCGCTTATATTTTCTTATGAGAATGTCTGTTAGAAATGCCATTGGCTCTAATTTCCTCTTGTAAATTCTTACTTTTTATGAAGCATAACCTGAATTACCTGTGTCCTTATAGGATCTCTGTAAATCAGGAAAGCTGTCCAGGCTCTCTATTGTGAAACGCAGGCAGCATTGGGAGAACAGCGCCATTTCTTTGCTATGTTGTATTCATTTGCCATTTAGTCACTTAATTAGACAACAAACTTTGAGCTGGAAAGCATGCTTAAGGCAACGGTTTTACTCATATATTCAGAATCAAATGTAGCCTCATAGCATCTTGAAAAATAAATCTCTCTGGGCAAGAAGTAGAATATGTTTTGTAACATTTAAAACCAGCAGCATGATAACTTTTATTTTTATTTTTTTGTAAAATTGAATATTTAATTAAAATAGTATGTAGTGTAAAGAAATGCTATAATAAATACGTATTAGAAACACAGAAAAGTATATGTAAAGGAAAGTGATAATCCTATTGTTTATATCAGCAGCAGCCAGTTCGTCTCGTAGATTTGTAGTCATAGGAAGCTGCCTGCTCTCAAGGGGCTATAGACTATGTCAGGTAGAAAATTTACATTCTCAAAAGGTGACACTTTTGCTACTGTCATAGCCTTATTTTAACTCTGCCTCATAATCCCAGGAATGGCTTTTAGATGCTTATTTTGGTATGGGCATCATTGTTTTTAGGGAAAGAAGCATCATTTATAGTGTCAGATTGGTTTTAATTTCTGGATATCTGAAGATGTTGTGCAAACGTTGTGTTGTTTTCATAATAAAGATTTACAAAAGTAAAATTAACATTTAGAATGTACTCTTTTAGCTCTTCTTTCTCTCTCTATATATATGTATGTCATATATGTACACATATATATCATATAAATACATATACATGTACATATATATATATACATATATATATATATATATATATATATATATATATATATATATATATATATATATCTTAGTTTGGGTCATAAGATTGGAGCAGTTGAATTTATTTGTGCTGGTCCTCTAGTTCTTGTCTTAGATTCTAGGGGAGAAAAACAAGCTACAAGGTCCTAATAAAAATATCTGAACATATGCTTAGGGGCTGAAGAGATGGCTTAGTGGTGAGTAATATTTGTTGTTTCTGCAGAGGACCTAGATTTGCTTCCTAAAATTCACATGGTGGCTCACAAACATCTGTAACTACAGTTTCAGGGGATCTAATACTCTCTTCTGATTTCTATGAGCTCCAGGCAAACACACACACAACACACACACACACACACACACACACACACACGATTCACATACATATATACACGTAGGCAAAACACTCATATACATAAAATAAATATGTAAAAAGAGACATACTTAAAATCATAATAAATAAGCATACACTATTATTAGTGTCTGTCCCTTGTCAGTGACAAATACAGAACGCATCAAATTCCCCAAAATCTCAGGCTGGCAAGAAACTCTTGGTTGCATCCAGGTCATAAGCACAAAGACACCACCTTGGCTTTGTTTCTTTGTAAAATCTGTATCAGTTATTGATTGTCTTATTTTTCACTCTAATGTTTCAAGGTGCTTTAATATCATTATTTGTGGAAACCTAAAATCATGCCTTGGGAGGAGCATTCAGAGAACAGACATTCCTTTAGTAATGGGCGGCCTTGTAGGACTTGTTTCCAAGTGACCTGACATCAGCAGCAGTCCTGCAATGGTGAAGGTTGTTTACTATGATGAAAAATGTGATGGTTGCTTAGCTCCACCTAGACCCCGAACCCCGTCATTTCTCATTTGAACCCTACTTCATTTCACAGTATGCCCTGCTCTCTTGGACCCACTTCACGTGTTGTTTTAACTTTTCCTTCCATACTGTTGTCCAACACAGACTCTAGTCAATGGGCTTTCTCTGCGAAGGTCCGAAGTCATACCGTTCCCTGGTAAAGCCAAGCACTTAATTCTTTCTTCAAGAAAACCTATCGGAGGACTGGGTCAGGGAGGAAGTGTCACACATCACAAAAGAAACTTAGACAGGAGAATTATTTTTTTAAAGGCATTTTAGTTATTCCTTTTAAGAAGTAGCAGCAGACCTGGGCGCGGTAGCGCATGCCTGTAATCTCAGCACTCAGGGAGGCAGACGAAGGCGGGTCTCTGTGAGTTCACGGCTAGCCTGCTCTACAAAGCGAGTCCAGGACAGACAAGGCCACACAGAGAAACCTTGTCATGACAAAACAAACAAATGTGTCAGCTGGTCTGCTATAGGACGCGCTTGCCACTTGGAAGTAAATTTCCTGATGGAGAAGAGAGATCTGACCAGGAAGCATAGCCAAGGCAGGAGAGAGTGATGGTGTTGATGAAGGTAGTTCCTTTTTTTTTTTTTTTTTTTTAACTAAGCTGGCAAAGACTGGCTGTGCTAGAGAGACGTTGTGCGAAAGAGCCTGCTACAGAGAGCGGCTATGAGTATTGCTGTGGTGAAAAGGAACGGGGCGAGAATATTAAACAGGGGCGTCCCTCGCAGCTATAATGAGTGGAGTCCTTATGCTTGGATGAAGAAAACAGAGTGATCTTGACCCTGTGAGCTGAAAGCCGAGAAAGCCTCTGTCCAATTTTTGTGATCTCCCCTGGGATTCCCTCCGTATTTTGAGCTGAGCAATGGACTTGGATGGTGGCATGTTCCTGCGAGTTGGCAGACACTCAGTGAACAGAATGACTGATTTGCTACTTGGGCTGCATATGCCAATTGAATTGCCAAGTAGGCATTGCCTCGGGGAAATACCAGCTCCAATAGAAAAGATCTCTAGTTAGAGAGACTAGGAATGCATCAGTGTCAACTATTATTGTACATAGTTTTTTTTTTTTTTAATTTATATTGGTGACCAAAAAATTTAAACAATGGAACTGTGTGATAGGATGCAATTCTTTGACCCTGGATCCCCTGTTTCCAGGTTCCCTCTGCCTGGCAGGCATAACCACCTTCGTTAATTTCTAATACAAATTTATAATGTGTACATAAACAACCACAGAGCTGCATTTAGCTGTTACTTTCCTTGATGATTTTCCATTAGGAAATCAGTTTAAATGTAATAATTATAATTGCCTCAGTGTTTTTTTCCCCATTTCTGTACATCATCAGTTATAAATGTGATAAGAGTCTTGGGGGAAGGTGTTAATATTTCTGTTGTAATCTTAAAAGTGTTGTTATAATTTTGAAAACTTATTTATTTACATAAGACATGTTCATTGCAGAACATTTATATAGGCATTTAGAAGCATGAGATGATTCTAATGTAACACTCACCAAACCATCATCAGTATTTTGTACTTGTTACCTGTGATTTGTGCCTCACATTTTAAAAGAATTGTGTAATAACATCACTTTAGATGTCATGTTGTTGGTAACTTAGTGTTCTCTCTGAATATTCTTATAGAGTTGATATTGTGAATACTTCAGGAAAATTTTTTTAACAATTCAGATTATCAACTTAGGAAAGCTTTCTAAATTCTGTGAGTGTTGTGAAAATATTTTACACATCTCTGACTCACCTTGGAAAAATTCTTGAAAGAAGGCTTACTGAATCAAGGAATGAATTCTAATATTAGTGTAAAACCATGTGATGACTTCCAGGTATATAATTACTCACAGAAACTTTCAGGTAAACAGTTTATAGAGTGACTACACAGTCCAGGCACTATTTTGTACCTCTCCCGTGTTTACAAAGGATTCATTTAAAGATGACAGTAATAATAATAATAATGATAATAATAATAATAATAATAATAATAATTCAATAGTTAATTTATTATTATAACTGATTATGTAGTAATATAATTAATAGTTATTGTTTAATATTTAATAATAATAATTAATGGTTAATTGTTGGTGTTCTTACTGTTATTATTATCCAAGGATAACTGAAGTATTATTCAGTGTATAAGCCAAGAAGAAAAGGGCTTGAAGTACCTATGTGACATTCTTCAGATCTTTTTTTGTAAGTGTTCTTTTACATGGCACTGTAGTAATATTGTAACAGAGGAGAGCCTTCAGGGTGGTGCCCTCTTGCAGCTGGGCCCTGGGAATGAAAGTGAATTCCTAATGCGCTGGTGCCCGCCAGCTCTTGTATGCAGCTCTTAGAACCACAGCCACTTTGGATTTGTAAGTCATCCCTGTTTCCCACCCCCCCCCCCCCCCCGCCCCCCACCCCAACCTTCAAATCTGATCCCTCACCTAAACCCAGTTTTCCATGGTGACTGCAGTTCAGGCAGCTGCCAAATTTTAGCGGAGAAATTCTGACCCAGACATTTGGCTTCTTGTTCTAAAATACCTTTGGGTTAGAGGGGTCAGGCTTTAAGTACAATCCTTGTGTTTTTCACTTAAGATTTGTTTTAGCTGTGTTTGTTTGTGCATATGCAACCACTCTTGAATATGTACGGGTAGTTGGGAAGCCAGAAGAGAGTGTAGAGTCAGCTGGACCTCGAGCTGCAGACACTTCTGAGCCATGTAATGTGTGTTCTGGGACTGATGTGGAGGAGTGCCTTGAGTGAATGTAGCAGTTATCAATAAAGCGCTGTTTGGCCAATCAGCTGAGCAGAAGAACAGGAAGTGGAAGGCGGGGCTTCCAGATGAGGAGGCGGAGGAGGAGCAGGGAGCTGGCAGTTGAGAGTACACCACAGTTGGTGGAGAGAAGCTGCCCTTGGAGGATTAGATTGTCAAGTGCCTGGCATATAGTAGGTTATGAGGATTAGAGTAGTTTATTAGTAGATTAGTAGTAGTTTAGATTCTGCCCAGCGTAGTGCTTGCAGCTTTGAATTACATTTCAGTCTCATTGTGTCAGTTATTGGCTTCCTAGGCCTTACGGATACAATAACTGCAACAGACTAAAGTTCTGCAAGGATGATGGTTCATCCCCCTCTTAATGATGAACTATCCCTCCACCCCCGAATGTCTAGATAACAATCCTAAACAACCCTTTTAAGGGACGTTAACATCACTCATGAAATTATAGTTTTTACTGAATTTCATATGTCTCCTAGTGATGTCAGAAGCGACACCCATAAAGTCTCGTCAACATGACTGCCCAAACATGCGCTGAACAGGCCAACACTGGTGGCCATGCCAAAATGGATGGTGAAAAGCTCCGTTAGGTCAACCCTGCACAAAGAACGATAGGCCACGAAGGAACACTGTGAGCTGGAGAGGTGCTTTTTTTCAGGGAAGAGGGCCCCCACTAATTGTCTAGTGCCAAGTGGCCAGCCCCGGAAACATACATACAAGTAACAGTATGTGGACTGAACAGGCTATATTTAGGAATATATAGGTATGACCATATACACATGTGCATACAGTGACAATTAGTGAAAAAGAGATCAGCTGTGAATTTGAAGGAGAATGGAGAGCAATATATGGGAGGGTTTGAAGTGAGGGAAATGGATGGAGAAATGTTGTATAATATAATATAAACTAATATGGCATAATATAGCCTCAGGAATGAAATACTTGGATGGATAGACGGGGTGTATAATATAACCTCAGGAATGAAATACTTGGATGAGTAGACAGGGTAGGAAGGGAATGCTGACTTTTTAACCGTCGTTTATACAAATGCATTCTGTGAGATGTACATGTTCACTGACTCCTAATACTCTTGTAAGCAATAGAAATATTTAGATCAGCACTGTGTTTCATCAGCCTGCATAATCTCTTGCCAAGAATAGATTGAGAACTGAAGAGATACCAATAAATGTGGATTCCCTACATTTACTGAAGAAAATATTCTGAAGTATTAGGGATTACTTTTATAATTGATTTAGTGCTTAGTTTTATTTCCAGTTTTACCAAGTGAGTTTCAATGAGGGATTTAGTTGGCCCCAATAAAGTTGTTACTCTTTCCATGTAGAAAAAAATGAATATGCTTAAAATGATAGTTTAATGCCTCATTTTCATGACTTCAAAACTCTAAAGAATAAAGAACACAGATATTTAACAAATAAGTATTTTGATGTGTAATTAGCAAATTATCATTTTTACTTCCAGTATTTCTCATCTGACTGACTAGGACAAACTTTTAGGTCTATTATTCTCTTTTAAAAATTAGACTTCTTAAAACCTAAACATTTGCACGTAGGCAACTAGAACAAATACCATGTGAGAGTTGATGATAGGCCACCAGCGTTTGTGTGATGGCTATTTTGAGGTAGGTTGGCTTAGAACACAATGAAACAGTAAGGGCTGAACCCCTCTAAGGAGATGGAACTTGCCATGGATAGCCTTTCTTATGCAGTGTTGAACAATCCGAGATGACTATCAAGTCATTCCAAAAACAGGGCGTTAAAACAATGCTAATCTGGGTGTGGTGGCTCACACCTTTAGGCAGAGGCAGGTGGATCACTGTGAGTTTGAGGCCAACTTGGTCTATAAAGCGAGTCTAGGACAGCCAAGGCTACACAGAGAAACCCTGTCTTGAAAAACCAAACAACAGCAACAACAATGCTAATATTACATTACTGTTCATAGTCAGGACATTGGCAGGGTTAAGACAAGTGGCTGGTCTTTGCTCTAGGTCTGAGTTACCTAGACCGTCTTCCACCCAGGCATCCGGTGTTTGATTCTGGCTGCAGGCTGTGCTTGGTTTTCTGCCCCCTGATCGCTCTCCCTGCAGAGGGTTTGAGCTTCCCCATAGCATGGTGGTTGGGATCCAGGAAAAACATCCTTACAGAGTGAAGTCCCTGCAGTAACTGCCTTCTTCCTGTACTGCCTTGACCGCATAGGACATCACTTTAACCACGCCTCACCAGTTAGGTAACCACAAGCCTCCTGTAAGATCTGAGAGGCAAGGATCTGTGAAAAGAAGGCCAACCGCTGGGTGGGCTAAGCCGCCTGTATCTGTGTATTCATCTTCGAAAAGTGCGAACAGTTGTGGAGGATGGGCGATGCTCATATAGGGCATGGAACAAAACCTGAGCTTAGATCCAGATGTCGTGGTAAGAGAGGAGGAATGCAAGAGATATGGTGGCACAAGCCTTTAATCCCAGCGCTTGGGAGGCAGAGACAGGTGGATCACTGGGAGTTCCAGGCCAGCCTGGTCTACAAAGTTAGTCCAGGACAGCCAAGGCTACACAGGGAAACCCTGTCTCGAAAAACAAAACAAAGTTGTTTAGATTCTATATACCCAGAAAGGAAAGCAGAGGATTCCTGTATTCAGAGGGCGCGGGGGTGGGGTGGGGTGGGGGTGGGGGAGGGGTAGGGCGTGGGGATGTGGGGGGGAGAGGGAGGAACAGACATATTTAAACAAGAAAAATATGAAGTTTTGCTGTGGGTATGTAAAGCAAAAATGGTTTAGCTAGCTTCTTACAAATTTTAGAGAAACAAATATCCTGCTGCATCGTCGAGTTGGGTTTATACTTGGGAAAGATGCAGTAACTTATTAAATGTGGCCTCTGGTTAGACAAAGGGAAATAGAAGAGGCCTCCTAAATCTAGGTTACATCTGCTTTCGGGACAATTTAATAATGAATGTGGCCGTTGTGGCCTGAGGTTTCATGACTTGCAAGTGAGTGCAAAGCCTCTTTTAGCCCCTGATGACATTTCATTGGCAGGATCTGCTGTCAGAAATTAGGTAACACCATGTATCCTTCACAGAGCCAAATCTGCTCACTTAAGGAAAATGACTTCATTATGAGCTTATATTTATTCCCAACGCTTTTGCTTGGAAAAAATGGTCTTTTCTTTCTGAAATGATGGTGGTGCTGGTGTTTTCGGTTTTTAAGTGGCCGTACTTGGAGAACTGCAAAGTTTCTACTTAACATCCTGCAGGCTTCAACACTTGATGGTCCCTTAACTGGCAAAGGGCTTTGTTATAAAATACTTCGGTCCCTTTGCATTAGATAATGTTTATTTGCCTTGAGTATAAAAGGATAGCATAAGTTTATTGGGATACACAGAAAATCACACTTTTTTTTATTTCTTATGCCAAAGGATTATTACTGGGTTATTATTTCTTGCTAATATACAATGTAATATAACATAGCAGATTATCTTTTTGGGAAAGTTTGTTTGTTTTTCAAGATAGGGTTTCTCTATGTAGCCTTGGCTGTCCTGGACTCATTTTGTAGACCAGGCTGGCCTCGAACTCATAGAGATCTGCCCGCCTCTGTCTCCCCAAGTGCTGGGATTACAGGCATGCAACACCAAAACCTGGCTGGAAAAGTTGTTTTTTAATGTTTAGAGAAACATATATATACTTTGAGTTAGCATATTGTGAAAACTGAAACAGAAAATTAGGCCACAAAAGAGTAAGTTAAAAAAAGAAAAAAAAAATCTGTTTACAGTGTCTCTCAGCTTAACTGGGGAATTTGGTGAGCCCCTCATGTGGTACTTTTAAAAAACAACCAGAAAAATCTATTAGAAATACACACACACACACACACACACAGAGAGAGAGAGAGAGAGAGAGAGAGAGAGAGAGAGAGAGAGAGGTGCTCAAGTATAAATTATTTGCCATTCTCTAGGTGAATGATCATTGTGATGGCTAGTTTTATGTCAACTTTACACATCTATAGTTATTTGAGAAAGACTCCCAATTAAGAAAATGTCTCCATATGATTGTCCCATAGGAAAGCCTGTGGTGCATTTTCTTAATAAGTTATTGATGCCATCACTATGGATGATGCCAATTCTGGGCTGGTGGTCCTGCTACTTACTGTAAGGAAGCAGGCTGAGCAAGCCAAGGCAAGTAAGTCAGTAAGTAGCACCCCTCCATGGCCTCTGCATCAGGCCCCATCTCCAGAATGCTGACCTGTTTGAGTTCTTGCCTTCTCCTTCCCAAAGTTCTTCATGGCCACTGTGTTTTTATCACAGCAATAGAAACTAAGATAATCATGCATTACTTAATTAAGCATGCTTTACTTCCATTTAAGAGGGAAATGAGAAGACGTATATAAGCTATAAGTAGGTGAAAATATTGAAGCCCAACAGCAGATTATACCTCTTCAAGGCTACTAAGTATTGCACATCTAATTAGGATTAAAACCCATATAATGAATCTCTACTCAATATTCTTTCATTTATGCTAAGCCATCTAATTAATTTTCAGCTGGTTATATATTTCCCTGCGTTGTTAACTTTCTTTCATGAGTGTATTGGTTTCCTAAAGAAATCACAGGCATAGTTAGTGACACCATGAAACCCAAGTCCTAGAGAAAGGTTTTGCAATTGTAGGGGCTCAGCGTTCATTTGTTTTGTTTGTTTGTTCTGTTTTGTTTATTAATTTAACCTCTTTACAGCCTGTTCCCAGCCACCCTCTTCCTCTCCTCCCAGTTCCACCCTCATGTCCCTCTTCAACTCCCCCTTCTTCTCAGAGAAAGGGAGGACCCCACGGAGTACCAATCTACCCTGGCACCTCAAGTCATAGCCAGACTAAGTGCATCCTTTCCCACTGGGGCAGGACAAGGAGCCTAGCTAAAGGGAAGGGATTCACTCAGAGGCTCAGCATTCATTTGTTAATTATAAGCTTTTTCTGCTTCACAGGAGACCACCGGAAATTGTGATTCATCTCTTTTTTCCCCCCTTTCCCTTTTAGAAGTTTAGTATATAAGAACAGTAAGCCATGGCAAGTCTTTGGAACAAAATTAGAATTGCATAGTGCACAAGTACTGCCCCCTCCCTCTGAAATTCCCCAGAGAGGAGCAGGCAATTTTATACTACATTTCTGTAATATAAAGAAAATAATTTAATTCATCTCTGCTTCAGTTGTCGGGTATATATAGAATTTGTATTCAGCACCACTCAGTCACAAAAGAACGCCATACTAATTTAGCTCATTGTTGTGTAAATTCAGCCATAACCCAGGCCATAAAATGATCCCAAGAATATAACAAGTCCCCATAGGGAAAACCGGGTAGAGCATCTCAAGAGTAGGGACTATTTTTAGCTTTGGATAAAGGCTTTTACATCAAGGAGTTATGCTCACAATGCATTAGTTGCACCACTACCTACAATCAGTAACCTAATATTTAAGTATATTTTTTGCATCTCGGCCAGAGTGTACTGGTGAAGTAAGCATTACCAATAACTACCGTAATTGCCTTTGGAGCGACTCTGGAGACCTCATCTACCATATCCTTTAAGATCATTTGCCTTATAGAAAAAAAATCTCCCACTTAAATGTGTCATTTAAAGGTATGAGCTCCTCTTGTTCATAACTGCTTTTACCTTTCCAGGATGTACCAGCTTTTAGCAAGTAGGTGTAACCTAAGCCCGGGCTTTTCTTGACACTCAGGGTGAGATGAGAGTCCTTCAATGCACAGCCTGTTAAAAACTCAGCATTTCAAAGGGTCTCTTGATTGAGTGTTTTGACTTTTAAAAGAAAAATCATAATTATTTTCTTGGCTACTCTCTTGTTCTGTGTTTGACACAAAAAGTTGATTTCAAGCCTCGCTGTAATTATTACTGAGCATGGGAGGTTGTGGGGTGTGTGAGCTCTAGTCCCAACTAGTGCCTTGTATTCTGCCACAGTATATGGTAAGCTGCTTGGTCAATGTGAGCCTACCAACTGACTAAATCTAAAACTACATAGAAGAGAAACCCTGAAGAATGCCTCTAAGACACTGGTTCTCACCCTGTGGCTCACCGCCCCTTTAAGGGTTAAAGTGCTCTTTCTTTCACAGCGGTCACTACAGCCTGTCTCACCACTACAGCCTATCTCACCACTACAGCCTACCTCACCACTACAGCCTACCTCACTACTACAGCCTACCTTACCACTACAGCCTATCTCACCACTACAGCCTATCTCACCACTACAGCCTGTCTCACCACTACAGCCTACCTCACTACTACAGCCTACCTCACCACTACAGCCTACCTCACCACTACAGCCTACCTCACCACTACAGCCTATCTCACCACTACAGCCTATCTCACCACTACAGCCTGTCTCACCACTACAGCCTACCTCACTACTACAGCCTACCTCACCACTACAGCCTACCTCACCACTACAGCCTATCTCACCACTACAGCCTATCTCACCACTACAGCCTACCTC
The DNA here is from genome assembly GCF_903995435.1 of Acomys russatus. Lineage (NCBI taxonomy): Eukaryota > Metazoa > Chordata > Mammalia > Rodentia > Muridae > Acomys > Acomys russatus. The sequence continues at coordinate 10,048,655 of NC_067166.1, read as the reverse complement.
ACCACTACAGCCTACCTCACCACTACAGCCTATCTCACCACTACAGCCTATCTCACCACTACAGCCTATCTCACCACTACAGCCTACCTCACCACTACAGCCTACCTCACCACTACAGCCTATCTCACCACTACAGCCTATCTCACCACTACAGCCTATCTCACCTCTACAGCCTACCTCAGTACAATAGACTGTAGCCCCAGGGACTAGAAGCCAAAATTTACTTTTTTCTTCCTTAAGTTGCCTTTGTCTAGTACTTTATTCCAGGAAAAAGATAAGTAACTTATACACTCATTTGTACCACTTGTTAGAAAGAAAGAAAGAGGAGCAAGGAAGGAAAGGAAGACATACTAGTGCATCAGAGCTTCAGATGAACTTGATCAGAGTGAGCAGCACTAACCAGAAGGTGCCAGTTTTTAAGTCATCTGCAGTGTATAAGGAAGGCCAGACAAGGCTTAGTCTCCTCAGGACACTAGCATCAGCTGAGGTGTCCTCTTCACTCCTACTTGAAGAGAAGGGAACTGTTTTGTATGGTGATCAGACTTGAATTTTGCTGTGATTAGCTGGTCAGAGGGCTCCTCTCTATCACCTGCCCACTGCTACTCAGATGCCCTCAAGAATGTCCCAATAGCAGGCATATAGTGATGGTGGTGATGGTGGTGATGGTGGTGGTGGTGATGGTGATGGTGGTGATGGTGGTGGTGGTGATGGTGGTGGTGGTGGTACACACCTTTAATCCCAGAACGTGGGAAACAGAGATGGGTGGAGCACTAAGTTCGAGGCCAGCCTGGTCTACAGAGAAAGTTCAAGGACAGCCAGGTCTACACAGAGAAAACCTATGTAAAAAAAAAAAAAAAAAAAAAAAAAAAAAAAAGCAAAGAAAAAAAGTATTTCACCATAGCAATGGACTCCCCAAACCAGATTTGGGTCACTGCTTTAATAAGTGAGTGGTTCTCAACTTTCCTAATGCTGTGACCCCTTAATACATACAGTGCCTCCTACTGCAATGACTCCAACCATAAAATTATTTTATCACTACTTTAAAACTGCAATTTTGTTACTCTTATGAATCATAATGTAATATCTGATATGCAGATGGTCTTAGGCAACCCCTGGAAAGGGTCATGCGACCCCCTTCCTCCTGACAGGTTGAGAACCACTGCTTTCAGTGAAAGTAGCTCTGGAGGATTGGCTAGCTGCTTTTATTTTGAAAAGCCCAAGATTTGTGCAGACAGAGTTTCAAAATTACTACATTGCTTCCCAATGCCACCTGATCACTTTCCCTTCCCGTCACTTGGCTGGCATGAGGCTTTGGGGCCATAGTAAGAAAGATCCCTTTTATGTTGTTCTGCAGTTCTCAGCAGAGTGCACAGAGGACCAATGATGGTGAGGAAAACAAAAACACCAGGAGTATACAC